>NC_092236.1:36600751-36953251 GCF_036320965.1 Panulirus ornatus
GGCCAGAGAGCGTTATTGGATTACGTGTTAATTGACAGGCGTGCGAAAGAGAGACTTTTGGATGTTAATGTGCTGAGAGGTGCAACTTCAGGGATGTCTGATCATTATCTAGTGGAGGCTAAGGTGAAGATTCGTATGGGTTTTCAGAAATGAAGAATGAATGTTGGGGTGAAGAGGGTGGTGAGAGTAAGTGAGCTTGGGAAGGAGACTTGTGTGAGGAAGTACCAGGAGAGACTGAGTAGAGAATGGAAAAAGGTGAGAACAATGGAAGTAAGGGTAGTGGGGGAGGAATGGGATGTATTTAGGAAAACAGTGATGGATTGCGCAAAAGATGCTTGTGGCATGAGAAGAGTGGGATGTGGGTTGATTAGAAAGGGTAGTGAGTGGTGGGATGAAGAAGTAAGATTATTAGTGAAAGAGAAGAGAGAGGCATTTGGACGATTTTTGCAGGGAAAAAAATGCAATTGAGTGGGAGATGTATAAAAGAAAGAGACAGGAGATCAAGAGAGAGGTGCAAGAGGTGAAAAAGAGGGCAAATGAGAGTTGGGGTGAGAGAGTATCATTAAATTTTAGGGAGAATAAAAAGATGATCTGGAAGGAGGTAAATAAAGTGCGAAGACAAGGGAGCAAATGGGAACTTCAGTGAAGGGCGCAAATGGGGAGGTGATAACAAGTAATGGTGATGTGAGAAGGAGATGGAGTGAGTATTTTGAAGGTTTGTTGAATGTGTTTGATGATAGAGTGGCAGATATAGGGTGTTTTGGTCGAGGTGGTGTGCAAAGTGAGAGGGTTACGGAAAATGATTTGTTAAACAGAGAAGAGGCAGTAAATGCTTTGCGGAAGATGAAAGCCGGCAAGGCAGCAGGTTTGGATGGTATTGCAGTGGAATTTATTAAAAATGGGGGTGACTGTATTACTGACTGGATGGTAAGGTTATTCAATGTATGTATGACTCATGGTGAGGTGCCTAAGGATTGGCGGAATGCGTGCATAGTGCCTTTGTACAAAGGCAAAGGGGATAAGAGTGAGTGCTCAAATTTCAGAGGTAAAAGTTTGTTGAGTATTCCTGGTAAATTATATGGGAGGGTATTGATTGAGAGGGTGAAGGCATGTACAGAACATCAGATTGGGGAAGAGCAGTGTGGTTTCAGAAGTGGTAGAGGATGTGTGGATCAGGTGTTTGCTTTGAAGAATGTATGTGAGAAATACTTAGAAAAGCAAATGGATTTGTATGTAGCATTTATGGATCTGGAGAAGGCATATGATAGAGTTGATAGAGATGCTCTGTGGAAGGTATTAAGAATATATGGTGTGGGAGGCAAGTTGTTAGAAGCAGTGAAAAGTTTTTATCGAGGATGTAAGGCATGTGTACGTGTAGGAAGAGAGGAAAGTGATTGGTTCTCACTGAATGTAGGTTTGCGGCGGGGGTGTGTGATGTCTCCATGGTTTTTTAATTTGTTTATGGATGGGGTTGTCAGGGAGGTGAATGCAAGAGTTTTGGAAAGAGGGGCACGTATGAAGTCTGTTGTGGATGAGAGAGCTTGGGAAGTGAGTCAGTTGTTGTTCGCTGATAATACAGCGCTGGTGGCTGATTCATGTGAGAAACTGCAGAAGCTGGTGACTGAGTTTGGTAATGTGTGTGAAAGAAGAAAGTTTAGAGTAAATGTGAATAAGAGCAAGGTTATTAGGTACAGTAGGGTTGAGGGTCAAGTCAATTGGGAGGTAAGTTTGAATGGAGAAAAACTGGAGGAAGTAAAGTGTTTTAGATATCTGGGAGTGGATCTGGCATCGGATGGAACCATGGAAGCGGAAGTGAATCATAGGTTGGGGGAGGGGGCGAAAATCCTGGGAGCCTTGAAGAATGTGTGGAATTCGAGAACATTATCTCGGAAAGCAAAAATGGGTATGTTTGAAGGAATAGGGGTTCCAAAAATGTTGTATGGTTGCGAGGCGTGGGCTATGGATAGAGTTGTGCGCAGGCGGGTGGATGTGCTGGAAATGAAATGTTTGAGGACAATGTGTGGTGTGAGGTGGGTTGATCGAGTAAGTAACGTAAGGGTAAGTGAGATGTGTGGACATAAAAAGAGCGTGGTTGAGAGAGCAGAAGAGGGTGTTTTGAAATGGTTTGGGCACATGGAGAGAATGTGGATGTGCTGGAAATGAAATGTTTGAAGACAATGTGTGGTGTGAGGTGGGTTGATCGAGTAAGTAACGTAAGGGTAAGTGAGATGTGTGGACATAAAAAGAGCGTGGTTGAGAGAGCAGAAGAGGGTGTTTTGAAATGGTTTGGGCACATGGAGAGAATGAGTGAGGAAAGATTGACCAAGATGATATATGTGTCGGAGGTGGAGGGAACGAGAAGTGGGAGACCAAATTGGAGGTGGAAAGATGGAGTGAAAAAGATTTTGTGTGATCGGGGCCTGAACATGCAGGAGGGTGAAAGGAGGGCAAGGAATAGAGTGAATTGGATCGATGTGGTATACCGGGGTTGACGTGCTGTCAGTGGATTGAATCAGGGCATGTGAAGCGTCTGGGGTAAACCATGGAAAGCTGTGTAGGTATGTATATTTGCGTGTGTGGACGTGTATGTATATACATGTGTATGGGGGTTTGTTGGGCCATTTCTTTCGTCTGTTTCCTTGCGCTACCTGGCAAACGCGGGAGACAGCGACAAAGCAAAAAAAAAGAAAAAAAAAAAATATATATATATATATATATATATATATATATATATGTACGAATAAAGTGCATATGAACGCGCACCTTCATAGAACATACAAACCTCCAACAGCCAGGATCGAACCCGGGACCCCTGTGCAAGAGACAGGCATGCTAACTGCTAGGCTATGGGACTGTATAATAGGAAACAACTATTCGAAATGCTAAGTACGCGAATACCCTTCGTCTCACAATGGTGAGCAACGGGGTCTATATTGGTTATTTCCGAACAGACGCACATAGCCAGCTGATAGCGTTTTACCGAACCTAACTGTACAACGCGGAGGTATATGAATACGAATAAAGTGCATATGAACGCGCACCTTCATAGAACATACAAACCTCCAACAGCCAGGATCGAACCCGGGACCACTGTGCATGCTAACTGCTAGGCTATGGTTGTTTCCTATTATACAGTCCCATAGCCAAGCAGTTAGCATGCCTGTCTCTTGCACAGGGGTCCCGGGTTCGATCCTGGCTTTTGGAGGTTTGTACATATATATATATATATATATATATATATATATATATATATATATATATATATATGTATATATATATATATATATATATATATGTATATATATATATATATATATATATATATATATATATATGTATATATATATATATATATATATATATATATATATATATATATATATATATATATATATATATATATATATATAGTGTGTGTGTGTGTGTGTGTGTGAGCGGATGGGAGCGGAATTTGATGTATTTAGGGAAGAAGTGGTAGCGTGCGCAAAAGATGCATGTGGTATAAGGAAAATGGGATGGGGTCAGATAAGAAAGGGCAGTGAGTGGTGGGATGAAGAAGTAAGATTGCTAATAAAAGACAAAAGCGAGGCGTTTGAAAGATTTTTGCAGGGAAGTAGTGCAAATGACTGGGAGATGTATAAAAGAAAGCGGCAAGAGGTCAATATGATAATGTAAGAGTTGAAAAAAAAGTCAAATGAGAGTTGGTGTGAGCGAGTATCATTAAATTCTAGAGAGGATAAGATTATGTTTTAGAATCAGGGAAATAACGTGCATAAGACATGAGAACAAATAGGAACATCGGTAAAGGGAGCAAGTGGGGGAGTGATTACAGATAGTGAATCAGTGAGGAGGTGAAGTGAATATTTTGAAGGTTTGTTGAATGTGTTTTATGATAGAGTGGCACATATAGGGTGTTTGGGTTGAGTTGGTATGCGAAGTGAGAGGGTCAGGGAGAGAAGAGAGATGAGGCAGTGAAAGGTTTGTGGAATTTAAAATTTGGCAATGCGGCGGGTTTGGACGGTGTTGCAGTGAAATTTCTGAAAAAAGGGGATGACTGTGTTGTTGATTGGTTGGTAAGGTTATTCATTGTATATATGGACCATGATGAAGTGCCAGAGGATTGGCGGAATGCATGCATAGTGCCACTGTACAAAGGCAAAGGGGTATAAGGTGAATGTTCGAACTACATAGGCATAGATTTGTTTAGTATTCCTAAGAATTATATGGGATGGTAGTGATTGAAAGTGTGAGGGCATGTACAGAGCATCAGATTGGGGAAGAGCAGTGTGGCTTCAGAAATGGTAGATGATGTATGGATCAGGCATTTGCTTTGAAGAATGTACGTGAGAAATACTTAGAAAAACAAATGGATTTGTGTGTAGCATTTATGGATCTGGAGAAGGCATATGATAGGGTTGATAGATATATATACTTTGCGGAAGGTTCTAAGAATATATGGTGTGAGAGGTAAGTTGCTAGAAGCAGTGAAATGTTTTACTTTGGATGTAAGGCATGTGTAGAAGTAGGAAGAGAGGAAAGTGATTCGTTCCCAGTGAATGTCGGTTTGCGACAGGAATGTGTGATGTCCCCCATGGTTGATTACTTTGTTTATGAATGGGATGGTTAGGAAGGTAAGTGGAAGACTTTTGAAGAGAGGAGCGAATATGAAGTCTGTTGTAGATTAGAGGGCTTGGGAAGTGAGTTGGTTGTTGTTTCCGATGATACAGCTCTGGTGGCTGATTTGTGTGAGAAATTGCAGAGTTTGGTGATTGAGTTTGGAAAAATGTATGAAAGGAGAAAGTTGAGAGTAAATGTGAATAAGAGCAAGACTATTAGGCTCAGTAGGGTTGAGGGACAAGTTGACTGGGAGGCAAGTTTTAATGGAGAAATACTGGAGGAAGTGAAGTGTCTTAGATTTCTCTGAGTGGACTTAGCAGCGGATGGAACCATGGAAGCGGAAATGAGTCACAGGGTGGGGAAGGGGCGAAGGTTCTGGGAGCGATGAAGGATGTGTGCAAAGAGAGAACGTTATCTCGGAGAGCGAAAATGGGTATGTTTGAAGGAATAGTAGTTCCATCGATGTTATATTGTTGCGAGGGATGGGCTATATATAAGG
Source organism: Panulirus ornatus (assembly GCF_036320965.1). NCBI lineage: Eukaryota > Metazoa > Arthropoda > Malacostraca > Decapoda > Palinuridae > Panulirus > Panulirus ornatus. The sequence goes on from NC_092236.1 coordinate 36,605,868, forward strand.
CTGTACGGAGGAGGGTGGATGTTTCGGCAATGAAATGCTTGAGGACAATATGTGGCGTGAGGTGGTTTGATCGAGTAGGTAATGTAAGGGTAAGAGAGATGTGAGGAAATAAAAAGAGTATGGTTGTGAGAGCAGAAGAGGGTGTGTTGAAATGGTTTGGACATAGCGAGAGAATGAGTGAGGAAAGATGACGAAGGGAACATGTGTGTCAGAGGTAGAGGGAACAAGGAGAAGCGGGAGACCAAATTGGAGGAGGAAGGATGGAGTGAAAAAGATTTTGAGTGATCGAGGCCTGAATATACAGGAGGGTGAGAGGCGTGCTAGGAATAGAGTGAATTGGAACAATGTGATATACCGGGGTCGACATGCTGTCACTGGACTGAGCCAGGCATGTGAAGCGTCTTGGGTAAACCATGGATAGGTCTGTGGGGTCTCGATGTGGTTTCTGTTCATTATACATGACGGCTAGAGACTGAGTGTGAACGAATGTAGCCTTTTTTGTCTGTATTCCTGGCGCTACCTCGCTGACGCAGGGGATAGCGAGGCTGTTTTCCTGTGGGGCGGGATAGACAAGAATGGATGAAGGCAAGCGAGTATGATAATGTGCATGTGTATGTATGTAATATCTGCGTATGTGCGTGTATATGTACTTATATGTTGATATTTATATGTTTACATATATGTGTATGTGGGCGTTTATGTATATACTTGTGGATGGGCTATTCTTCGTCTGTTTCCTGGCGCTACCTTGCTGACTCAGAAAACAGCGATTATGTATAGAAAAAGAAATATATGTGTGTGTGTGTGTGTGTGTGTGTGTGTGTGTGTGTGTGTGTGTGTGTGTGTGTGTTGGGGAAGAGGGGTCTGAGGTAATCTTACTGCTATTCTTTTACAAAGATTATCTTTACTTTCCACAAAAAAAACATGATATTATCAACAGTTGCTTCTCTGTACTGCGGATTTAAAGAAGGTATCTGGACAAACTTACATGGCATACAGGTTATCTCACAAGACACATGAACAGACTTATAAACAAAATTCCCCACTAAAGTTACTTTTGAACTTTATTATTCAAAATCATAACCTTTAATACATGATAGTCATATTCTGTCACCCTAAAACACGGAATATTTACCTGCTACCACGTTGACCACGAAGTCTGGTGATACTAATTCTGGGAATCATCTAAAGATTCTTTCTGTTGGATATTTGCTCCTTCTTACACTGAAGGAAAGAAGAAAAGATAAACCAATCATATGAAAGAGAAAATTTTTACATGTGTGATTAGTTGTCTATTACACATAAAATGAGAAAAAAATCTGGAGGCGAAATTGGAATCAAAGTCATCAAATCCACAATTATTCCATTAAGTCTTCAATCTGAAAGTAGCAAAAATTCCGTATTGGTAATTGTGTGGCCGGGAACGAGAAGAGTTGTGGCATAAAAGAGAGCGGGAGCAGCTGTGGGTTCTCACCAGTGGTGGAGCTACCAGTCCCATCCCATAGTGGGGGAGATACACTTTCCTAACACACTGAGGGAGAGACACATCCCTATCCTACTCCGGGGGAAATATACATCCCCACTACATTTGGAGACATACAGTCCTATCCCAAGCTGGGAAAGATTCAGAGTCCCATCCCATGCTAAGAGAGATGCACAGCCCACTCACACTCTAGAGAGGAGGTACAGACCTATCCTCCTTTGGGTGCGATGTACAGCCTCACCACGCTTTTGGGGAGTTAAGTAGCTCTCCACACGGTGGGGAAGATACACAGCCCACAACACGGTGAGGAAGATGCACAGCCCCACCACACATTGCGGTAGATATGCAGTCCCACCCTAAGCTGGGAGAGAAACACTCTCCCACTCCACGCTTGGAGAGACACAGAGATTCAGCGCCCCACCACACTCTAGGGGAGGTATACATCCCCAGCACACACTGTGCGAAATATGCACCCAGCCACACGCTGGGGGAGATACACAACTTTACCACACTCTGGGGGAGAGGTACAGCCCTGTCCCACGCTGGGGGAAGACACACACAGCTCCACCACACGCTGGGAAAAGATGCAACCTTATTCCACGCTGGGGGTGATATACAGTTCAACCCAACACTGGAGGAGATGCACAACTCCATCTCACTTTTAGGGAAACGTACAAACCTATCCCACGTTGGGAGAGATTCACATCCCCACCACACACTGGGGAAGATGCAGTCCCATCCTACACAAGAGGAAAAACACAGCTTACCCTACAGTGGGACAGAGACACAACACTATCATATGCTGGGAGAAAAACACTATCCCACCCCATGCCGGGGTGATATTCATCCCCACACACGCTAGGAGGGATACACCACCGCAACATGCATTGGTGGAGACACACATCCCCAACCCACAATAGGGGAGATGCACAGACTTACCACATGCTGGGTGGATGTACAGCTGACTCCAACTGGGGTTAGATGCACAGGTCCACCCAATGCTGAGGGAGATACAAAGCCCACCACACTCAGGGAGAGATAAAGAGCCCTGCCACATGCTAGTGATATTCACACCCAAGCAAATGCTGGGTGAGATACACAGCACCTGGACAAGCTGAGGAAGATACACGGCCTCACCACACTCTGGTGTACACAGAACACCAGCACACACTAGTGGAGGTACACATTACCACCAAACGCTAAGGGAGATACACAGGCCCACCTAATGCTGAGGTATACACAGCCACATCCCACACTTCCACTAGGGAGATACAATCCCCACCCTAATCTTGGGAAGACACATATCCGCACCACTTGTTCGGGGAAATACACAGCCTCACCACATGCTGGTGAGAGACACAGAGCCGGACCACACAATGTGGGAGATGCACTTACCCACCAGAAGTTGGGGAAGGCACATAGCCCCATCACAAGCTAGGGGAGATACACAACCTCACCCCATGCTAGGGAAGATACACATCCCCACTATGCGCTAGTGAAGGTACACAGCCCTACCATACGATGGTGGAGATACACAACCTCCACCATACGCTGGTGGAATTATACAACCCCCACCATACGCTGGTGGAATTACACAGCCCCACCATACGCTGGTGGAATTATACAACCCCCACCATACGCTGGTGGAATTATACAACCCAGCCCTGTCTTAGGAGAGAGATACAACTCCACGCTAAGTTGGGAGAGAAACACTGCCCCACCCTACTCCTAGGATGATACACATCGCCACAACTTTTCGGGGATATTCATAGCCTCACCACATGCTGAGGAAGAGATACAGAGCCGGACCACACTCTGGAGGTGATACCTACACAGCCCTATCTCATGGTGGGAAAAGAGGTACAGCTGGGGGAGAGTTACTGCCCCTTCCATGCTATGAGGGATACGATGCCCCATGCCACGCTGGGAGAGATATACAACCCCATACCACGCTGGGAGAGTTGCACATCCCCGTGCTACGCAGGGGAAAATGCACACCTCCACCACACGCTTTGGCAGATGCACAGCCCTACCCCACGATGGGTGTAGTTACACAGTCCCACCACATACTAGGGTTGATACACAACTCCACCATGACCCGAGGGAGATAGACAAGGCTAATTAACGAACTGGATCACCCAGCAGGAATAAACGCATGTTAGAGAAGTCTTTTCCAAAGTGGTTGAAGTGACCAGCGGAATGTCACAGGGTTCGGTTCTGCGACCATTACTCTTCTTGACCCATACTTGCCTGAACGTATGGACTCCTACCTGAATATGTTTGTAGATGATGCAAAAGTCACGAGGGAAGTGAAATGCAGGAGGACTGAATCAGCTCAAAATGGTACCTAAACAGACTCCAAAGTTGGTCTGAAACATAGTTCATAAGATTCATCCCAAATGAATGATAATTGCTAAGGATGGGATAAAGCGAAAGACGGCCTCAATATGATTATCATTGAGAAAGATATGTTGCAGGATTCTATGTGTGAGAAGGACTTGGGAGTTGACATTATCCCTAACCTGTCGCCAGAGTCCTGTATTAGGAGAATAGCTAATAGAACAAACTGTCTGTTGACAAATATGTAAACATTTAAGGAAACTATTCATAACATGAATAAGGCCAAAACTAGAGTATGCCTCTCAGGTTTGGTCACTGCACATAAAAGCACAGAGAACTTATAGAGAAGGATATAGAGGAAAGCAACAAAGATGGTGCCAGAATTAAGGAAAGGCTGAAGGCCTTAAATTTACCCACCTTGGAAGAGAGAAGACTGAGGGGTAACTTTATCACAACCTTTCAGTTTTGAAAGAGATCGATAGGGTGGACAATAGATATTTTTTTTGAGAGAGATATAGAGGTGGAGCGCCCGGAGGACATTACATGAAATCAAGTAAGGAACTTGGAAATAAAGATGTAAATGAATACTATGCTACAGAAGTAATAGATGAATGAAAGAGATTGACTGAGGGCCTAGGTATTGCACACAGCATACATAAATCTAAGAAATATGGTAACATAGCATAGAGCTTTCAAGAAATGGGGCCCCACGAGTGTAAATCTCCCTCCCAGTGCAATACAAAATAGGAAATTACACGGCCCTACAACATGGTGAGGGAGAAATACGGCCCCATCACACGGTGAGAGATACAAGGCCCCACCACACGCTGAGGGAGATACATGGACCCACCACACGGTGAGGGAGATACACAGCTCCACCACATGCTGAACAGCATACAGCCCTACAACACACAAAGGGAGATACGCAACAATATCCAACGCTGGGTGAATATATATATATATCCCCATGACACGCAGGGGAGATGCACAGCCCCACCCTACAGTAGGACAGTGGCACAGCACCACCCTGAGCTGAGAGAGTAATGCTGTTTCACTCAACAGTGGTGGAGATACACAGCCTCACCCCACGCTGGCGAAGATACACAGCCCCATTATACGATGGAAGATAATACTACCCTACCCTTCGATGGGAGAGAGAGGTACAGACTCACCCTAAGATGAGAGAGAATTACTTTCCCACCCCATGTTGTGGCAGATACACATCTCCACCCCACGCTGGGGGAGATACACAGCCCCACCACACGCTGGGGAAGATACGTATCCCCACAATGCGTTGGGGGAGATATGCGTCCGCACCACGAGCTATAAGAGATACACAGCCCAACCACAAGCCATGAAAAAATACACAGGCCCATCACTCACTGAGAGATACACTGTTCCACCTCACACTGGGGGAGATACACAGCCCCGTCACACGCTGGGGAAGTTACGTTCACAGCCCCACCACACGCTGGGGTAGATACACAGCCCCACCGCACGTTGGGGGAGATACACAGCCACGCCACAAGTTAGGGGAGCTACACGTCTCCATTACACGCTGAGAGAGATACAGTAACTCATCATACACGCCTGAGGAAATACAAAGCCCCTGCCTACGTTGGGAGAGATACACAGCCCCTGCCTACGTTGGGAGAGATTCACAGCCCCACCTATGCTGGAATAGATATTCATCCGCTCCTACAGGAGCTCTCCACTGCCTTTCCCATCTGAGGAGTGACCCACTTGTCTTTTACATCCTACATCCCGCATGTTTAACTCTTCATCCATTATCTTATTCAGGATCTAGTTCTCCATCAAGCCACGTTTGTCCGGGATTGTCTGCGCTCTCCTTACCTCTCTGTCATCCACTACAAACACTTCTCTGATATCCCTGTCTCGCGCTAAGTGAATAACGTTCCCTGTTGCGTCATTCAACATCAGGGCTGACCACATGAGTCATTGTTCTCAAGTCTTTGTTCTGCTGCCTTTTACATCGATCTTAGAACTTCAACCTAATCTTTGCCTCTTACTTTCAACAGCATTTATCATATCAATGGCTGACTGATTTCATGAACAATTCCCTGCTTTCCCTGACATTCCCTACATTCATTTACTCTTATTCATCAGGTATCCATCGTGTTCGTGTAGAGAGCATTTCAGATTATCATTGTCTTTTAATGTTTCTTGACTCACCTCCACATTGTAGGTATACACACTTTTCTTCATCTCTTTCCCTTCTATAGAAGTTTTTCAGTTTATCGACTTTTTTCTGTGCTTCCTGGCATTTTTCTTCACGTTCCATGCCTCTCTCAAGCTAATCTATTATGTGACCATGAACAGGTTACCTACCATCTTCATCCGAAAGTCCCGCAGGTAAACAGCTTTCATATTCACCTTAGATTTCTTTGTAATCAAATCCACATTCTATAGTTATCCAACCAGTCTCTACTGGTGGCATTAGAGGAGAAATGGCTGATCATGTGCCAAGATGAAGGTCTAGCCGTTGCATTTAGTTATGTTTCACTGTACACTGATTCCTTGGAATAGATTTTTGCATAGATTTTTGCATTGCCTTTAATACACTCATCTTTCACCAAATTGAATAAATGCCACTGTCATGTGGCTTAAAGTTTCAAATAAATTTCTCTCGTGTAACCTATTTATCTTTCTAACTCGAGAATAGAACCCCAGTCATCTGTGTGACAGCCAGGTACCCTAACCCCCAGGCCACGATGAGCTCAAAACATCATCTCCGTAACCTCTCGCTGACACAGATCTCATTATGCGTTACACATCCCCTCGAGGTGGACATACTGCCGCTCACGCTCTGGACAAGGATGGAGGGTTTTTAAATCGACCCACAAGGCACTACGGTAATGTCTATATATCTCAGCCATGTGTGGCAGCCATGTAGCCTAAATCCCTGGCCATGATGAGCTACCCGGCTTCCATAAAAGACATTGTGTGTTCAGTACACTCGATTGGCCCCCATCTCTTGAACAATCCCTATGATCACATAACTTTTTAACTTGTATATTCTTTCCCCAGTTACTATTTCCCCATTTACATTTTTCAGTCTATCTACCACTTTTATACTGCACGATTATCAAAAACATTGTTAAACAGTGTATTGTTTACATTCTTGTTATTTCCCCTGACCATTGTATCAATATATTTTTCGGAAAAGCTTTTACTGCTTACGTCATCATTCTGTTTAAGAATTTAAAGGTTGTGATCAAGCCATTCTTCTCTCTCCTCTCTTCCATGATGAACTTATTTACAGCCTTTAGTCTTTCCTTTAATTCAGCTCTCTTAATTTTGGTACAAACTTCTGGACCTTCTCTATTAGCTCTTTGTCCTTCTTTACGGTGACCAAACTTGAGAAACATTTACAAATTTGGTCTCACATAAAACAGCTTGCTAAATATTTACTTATCCATGTACTTGAGAGATATTCCTGCATTTGCCAGCAGACAAGTTTTCTCCAGTACTATTATCCAACTGTGGTTTCTGGAGACTTGTTAGAGGCGAGTCCTAGAGATTTATTTTTTGTGAGATGAAAATCATAGTGAGGCCTTTTTGTGCCATCTTCATTACTTTATACTGAATTTCATCGACCATGCATCAGACCAGTTTTGGTGTCTGTTTAGATCCCCTCATGACCCTTGCATCATCTGTTAACATACCTTTAGGCAAGTCATTTATTTAGAATAGAATAAAAATGGTCCCAGAACTGAGACCTGAGGCCCTCCCCTAGCAACTTCGACACATTTTGAGAAGCTTCTTCAAACATGCTTCCTTGATTAGTTTTCACTGAAATATTCTAGCCATTAAAGGATTTTCCCCTTGATTCCTACCAGGTAATCCAACTTCTTAATCAACCTCACATCTAGTGCAGTGTTAAATGTTGTCTGGCAGTCTAGGTATGAACAAACCACCCAGTCGTCCTCTTTGCCCTAGACAGAATTCACTCTCTCATAGAAATCTGAGTTGTTACACGTTCTCCTTTTCTAAGAATATGCTGTGTCTCACTGATGTAACTTGTTCCATTAAGAAAACAACTATTTTTTTCGAATTATCTTTTCCTCAATCTTACCGACTACATTCATCAATGAGGCCGTTCTGCAGTTCAGCGCCTGTTCCTGGTCTCGTTTCTTACAGATACCTGTAACGTTTGCCACTTCACCATTCTCTAGACACACTGCCTCTCTCATCTGACATGTTCATCAGCATTTCAGGAGGTCTATCTAGCGAATCTGCAGACATTCAGTACTTACGGCGAAATTTCATCAAATCCACGAACCTTGTATAAGACCTTCAAGTATTTTATCAACATCATTTCTATATATCTCACTAAAACTTCCTCCCCAGTCAATCGCTGTGCTGTCTTCCACTGTGGAAACACTTCTGAACTTATTATTCTGCTGCTCACGTAGCCTTAGGTCCTCCTCAACAATCCTTCACTCTAAATGCCTTAGCCTGACTAGCTTCTCTCTAACTAAAATCTGAATCCTGATGACTGTGGAAAAGTTTCGGATTTTCCCCAGCCTTGTCCGTAATATTCTTTTCAAAGTTGCTTTATTCCCCCTTCTTATTATGCTATACTCTTTCCTTGCTTTCTTACACTTTGCAAATGTTGGCTCGCTGGTGTGTAGTCGACAACTCCGCTACTGCACTCTCGAACCCCATTTGCCCTTTTACATCTTTTTAAACCATTGTTTTCTTTTTCTTACCACTCCCCTTGTATCTAAGGCTAGGGTTACCAATGTTTCTATTCCACTGAAAATTTCACAGAACCTCTTACCACTGATTATTGGTTTGTGGCGATAAACTCCATTTCCCAATTCACTTTACTATAAATATCTTTGAGTTATGTGTAGTCTCTACGATTATATGCCCCCCCTCTCCTTTACTCTTTTGATGAAACTTGAGCATTACATAATCACTTTCCAACTGATGCATCATACATAATAATCTCAATATCCATGTAAGTGATGATGGTGTAGCGGTCCCTGTCATCCTAATGTGCCTACTGACATGTTGGTATTGGAAAATTTCCAGTATACACTGTAAAAACACTTGTCTCCATGACTCTCTATCACCATAAGAATCCCTAATTCATCAAGTCTGTCATTTTATAACAGAAATCCTCAATAGTAAATGCTTTACGCTATCTGAGATCTTTTATGTGTATTTACCAATTTAGAATTACGTATATCTACTGTTTACACTCGTGAGGCTTCCATCTCTTGAACATTTTCTTTTATCATATAACTTCCTTAATCTAATCGTGCTGGCTACATCAGTTATGTCTTCATTAACTCTGTTCCAATCATCTACCACTCTTATACCATAAACGTACTTCTTTATATTATACTATAAACGTACTTCTTTATACTATACTGTAAACGTACTTCTTTATATTATACTGTGAACGTACTTCTTTATACTATACTATAAACGTACTTCTTTATGTTATACTGTAAACGTACTTCTTTATGTTATACTGTAAACGTACTTCTTTATGTTATACTGTAAACGTACTTCTTTATGTTATACTGTAAACGTACTTCTTTATATTATACTGTAAACGTACTTCTTTATGTTATACTGTAAACATACTTCTTTATATTATACTGTAAACGTACTTCTTTATATTATACTGTGAACGTACCTCTTCATGTTATACTATAAACGTACTTCTTTATATTATACTGTAAACGTACTTCTTTAAATCATACTATAAACGTATTTCTTTATATCATACTGTAAGCGTACCTCTTCATATTATACTATAAACGTACTCCTCTATATTCTTTTATGATAAGTTTTTGCTTAATTTCATATAATTTTGTCCGATTGCTCTATCTCTACATCTCTCGAAGAACTGTTCATTGTTCACGTCATTGATCTGATTCAGAAATTTTAAGGATTTGATCAGGACATCTCGCTCTTTTCTCTTACAATGTCGGCAAATTTAAAGCCTGTAGAATTGCCCTTTAATTTAGCTCTCTTAATTCTGGTATTGACTTTGTTGCACTCCTCTAGACCTTCTTCCTTTTTAGCCTATGAACACCTTGTCAAGTATCTTTTTATCCTTACAATTGAAAGCTATTTCTTACTTGACAGAAAACGGGTTGTCTTCTTTACAGTTTTCTTGATGTGGGACCCCAATGATAGGTTAAGAACAATGCTGACAGCCAAGTCCTTCTCACAAACAGAATCTTGAAGTTTATTTCTTGCGAGATGATAATCATATTGAGGTCTTCTTTCACTTAGTCTCAATCATATTACTTTACATTCGCTAGGGATGAATGTCATCAACCATGTATCAGACCAACTTTGAAGTCTATTCAGGTTCCCTTTAAACCGATGAAGTATTCCCTGTTTTTCACTCTATGATTTTTGCGTCATTTCTATACACATTCAGGCAGGGGTTCATGCCCTCAGGCAGGTCATTCACATAAAAGAAGAAGTGTAACGGCCCCAAAGCAGAACCTTGGGGTATTCCAGTGATGACCTTCACTCATTTAGAGAAGACATCTCCGACATATTGTCTTCTGTTCCCGTCCACTAAAATAATGTTACCATCGGAGGGTTCACCCCTTATTCCTGCCCTATTTTCCAGCTTCTTGTTCAGCCTTCCATGCCGTAGTCTGTCAAGATATAAACAATCTACCCAGCCTTCACGTCTGTCTGTCACGGAGCGCACTCTCTCAGAAATCTCAAAGGTTCGTTGCACATAACCTTTCCCTAAAACCGTGTTGCCTCTCACTTGAGCAATTTCTCATTAGTAGGAGGTTATCAGTTTGCTTTCTGATTAACTTTTGCATTACTTTACAGGGCACATTCGTCAAGGAAACTGGTCTCATGTTCATCGCCTCTTCCTGATCTTATAAATCGGTATGATGCTTGCCCTTTTCCACAACTTTGGCACTTTGCCTTTCTCATTCGACATCTTAAACAGTATTTCATGAGGTCTGTCCAATGTGTCTACATATATTTCAGCGATAATATGAAATTTCATCAAGACCGTGAGCTTTGTATTTTGCTGATGTCTCTTTTACAGATATCTCAACATTTTCTCAAGCCTGCTCCCCATCCCATCTCGCTAGTGATGGGGCCATAGTGTTTCCCACTGTGAAAAAACGTTTGAGCTTGGTACGCATGCTTTATCTAGCCTTACATTATCCTCTACTATCTTTCTCTCTGAATCCCTTAACCCGAATAGCTCCTTTTTAACTGACAACATACTTTTGACGAATTCATAGAAAGTTTTGGATTTTGGATTCTCTCTCTCCCTCCTTTCTTACCTTGCTTTACTCATTCCTTGCTCTTAAATAACTCGCATAAGCTGGAAAATTGGAGTGTTGTGTGTGTGTGTGTGTGTGTGTGTGTGTGTGTGTGTGTGTGTGTGTGTGTGTGTGTGTGTGTGTGTGTGTGTGTGTGTGTGTGTGTGTGTGTGTGTGTGCGTGTGTGTGTGTGTGTGTGTGTGTGTGTGTGTGTGTGCGTGTGTGTGTGTGTGTGTGTGTGTGTGTGTGTGTGTGTGTGTGTGCGTGTGTGTGTGTGTGTGTATGTGTGTGTGTGTGTGTGTGTGTGTGTGTGTGTGTGTGTGTGTGTGTGTGTGTGTGTGTGTGTGTGTGTGTGTGTGTGTGTGTGTGTGTGCATGATACAGTTATGTACATTGCGTACGTTACATAACAAAGTGATGCCTACAACAAACCTCGATCTAATTCGCCTCGTAAGTGAGGAGGGAATGACTTAGCGGGGAAAGCGTCTTCAAGATGTGCCTCAGGAAGTTCTAAACATTTCCGATAATGATGAGCAATCATTATAATGATGAGCAGTCATCATAAAAGGGCAGAAAAATGTGAATAAGCTAGAAACAAACCTTTGGAATCACCCGAATATACAAACAAGACTGAATTCAGATACACTAAAGATATTGATGTTCCTGTATAATGCATTGCTCTCATATCCAGGGTGGCTCTACCTCCACGTGCCTACTAGTAGCACTGCTGACCAACTCTACCAATCTGGCCTCAAAACTTAACCCATTTTTCTACGGTGTGTTACTGGTTCTGTTTCTTTTTTCTACAAATATTACTGTTCTTCTTGATATATGGCTGTGTTTCTTCACCATTACCTAGGTAGTACCCATATATCAATGGATCAAGTAGGTACTGTGCATGAAAATGTAATGTCTGGTTTTTTCTTGCACTGATAAACTCTAAGGCATGTTTACCTTCTTATAATTACGATATTTCTTGTCAAAAGGCAGACTTTCCATTTTCATAAAAAACTATCATACCTCTCTCTTTCTCTCTCTCTCTCTCTCTCTCTCTCTCTCTCTCTCTCTCTCTCTCTCTCTCTCTCTCTCTCTCTCTCTCTCTCTCTCTCTCTCTCTCTATCTATCTATCTATCTATCTGTCTCTCACTGAGGGCCTGACTTCAGGAAAGAAGTATTTTCACGTCTGAAACTCCCATAATGTACGTTTGAAGCTACCATCTGAACCAGCTTCGTCTTGTACAAGTTAAGCCTTCATTGGACTTATAAGTAAGCAATATACATTTTTGTTCATGTTTCTCCTCTGTAATGGAAGATGAACATTACTTTGTCTCCTGGTTTCGGTTTTGTCTTTACTTCTGCCCTTGATAGTTCTTTCAGGCATCAAGTGAGGGATTTGTTGAAGCGAGCCGTCTAAAGAGAAGGGTTCGTTCCAGGATAAGAACTTGCTAATCCATAAGAACATCACGTGTCGCAAATGTATATACCAAACGGGTACTGACTGCTCTTACCTTGATCATCCCTCTGTGAACTACAAAACTACTGTATTAACAATTGTAAGCAAGCAGTTATCATATAGGTGACATGTTTTTCCCCGTTGAACCAACCACTAGCTTATACATGGCACGTTAACGGACGAATCCAAATTCTAATCTTATTTGTTTAGTGTACATTATTATCTAGCACTCATGCAAGCTACGTTTGGAGACCTTTTTACCTACGAAAACTGGCATACCGACAATTTAAAGAAAGAAAGCTAAGTACTACATGTCTGACGTTTTCTGTAAGCACTCTATGTTCATGACCCCCCAGAAAACGAAAAGCAATTGAGTAGAATGAAATCGATTACATAATCCCGTTATCTTACCCAGTGATTGTCAGTCTTAGTCAGAATCGTTAGGTCTCATCCTTGATATTCATCTCACTTGTAAATCCTCACAATTACACATAAAAGTTATCTCAATCACTAATTCTAAGTCACTCATACTCATTACTATTCTCCCAGTCTCTTTCACCCCTACCCAGTACATTTAGTCTTTGCCATATACCCTCATTTTGCTACTGATTCTCACTATCCCATTTGCACTTAACTTTACACTTTCCTTCTCACGCACTTTGCATTTACCCTTCCTCAGTCCATGATACACTCCCCCAACCTCAAACACACTCCCGTTTTCATTTACCGCCGCACTCACCATTTGTAACTTAACGAACAGCACCCCTGACAAACACCCTTCATTACACTTACTCTCCCCGTATACTCCCATCCGTAATCACTGACTCCCCCACCAATAGTCTACCGGTTTCCCACACACACTTTCTCACCCATTCATCACCAACTACCGGCACCAGCACCAATTTCTCATAAACAAGCGGAATGTCATTAACTGTAGGAATGTTGGAGGGAAATTGAGTCATACTGAAAAAGGATAAATAAAAACGTATTGTTATAGACCATAAAACAGAAATTTGGGGAGGGGAGACATTGATTTCAGGAACACATGAGCTGTAGCACTGTTGAACTTGTGTGTGTGTGTGTGTGTGTGTGTTTGTGTGCTCGTGTGTGCGTGTGTGTGTGTGTGTGTGTGTGCGTATCTGTGTGTGTTGGTGAGTGGGTGTATGTGTGCAATCATTATTCGTGAATTACGGAGAGAAAGTTTCATGTAGAAATTCTGATAAGCTTCATGTTACGCAGACTGGTAAGGATCTTTCTCTTAGAATTAAGTAACATATATATAGTATAAGATCAGGAAAAGAATCAAATGCCTTGTTTGATTATGTTAATAATAATGATCATTGTATTGACTGAAGTAATGCCATCTCAGTAATTAACTCCAGTACCACGTGAAATATTGAATCTTCTATTATCAAATACACAAAGAATTGTAACATCAGTACTACTGAAGGTCTATAAAATTGGATAGATTTATTGTTGAAAAGATTTGTAAATAGTTATCCTTGTCCTCATAATAAGTTTATGAAACGCTTGTTGCCAGACTTGAAGGCGCCCAACCTTCATTCGGGTAGTCATTTGTTTACCAAATGGCGTCCTACCTACGTCTCTTCGTTGTGTATCAAAATACTGTTAGATTTCTTTCTTTTATCTCCCATGATGATGTGACTATGACACGAAAGTGCACTTAGGAACTTATCGTGTTCCACTTCCCCGTGAACTCACAGGAATATACCTGATCATGCGCTCAATTGTGATCCTTTCTATCACACATATATATATATATATATATATATATATATATATATATATATATATATATATATATATATATATATATATATATATATATATATATATATAAATATATATATATATATATATATATATATATATATATATATTTATATATATATATATATATATATATATATATATATATATTTTTTTTTTTTCAAACTATTCGCCGTTTCCCGCGTTAGCGAGGTAGCGTTAAGAACAGAGGACTGGGCCTATGAGGGAACATCCTAACCTGGCCCCCTTCTCTGTTCCTTCTTTTGGAAAAAAAAAAAGAGGGGAGGATTTCCAGCCACCCGCTCCCTCCCCTTTTAGTCGCCTTCTACGACACGCAGGGAATACGAGGGAAGTATTCTTTCTCCCCTAACCCCAGGGATAATATATATATATATATATATATATATATATATATATATATATATATATATATATATATATATATATATATATATATATATCCCTGTGGATAGGGGAGAAAGAACACTTCCCATGCATTCCTCATGTGTCGTAAAAGGTTACTAAAGAGGACGTGAGCGGAGGGCTAGAAACCCTCCCCTCCTTGTATTTTAACTTTCTAAAAGAGGAAACAGGAGAAGGAGTCACTCGGGGAGTGCTCATCCTCCTCGAAGGCTCAGATTGGGGTGTCTAAATGTGTGCGGATGTAACCAAGATGAGGAAAAAGGAGAGATAGGTACTATTCCGAGGAAAGGAACCTGGATGTTCTGGCTAAGAGTGGAACGAAGCTAAAGGGTAAAGGGGAAAAGTGGTTTGGGGATGTCTTGGGAGTAAAGTCAAGGGTTGGTGAGAGGACAAGAGCAAGGCAAGGAGTAGCACTACTCCTGAAACACGAGTGGTGGGAGTATGTGATAGAGCGTAAGAAAGTAAACCCAAGATTGATATGGGTAAAACTGAAAGTGGGTGGAGAGAGATGGGTGATTATTGGTGCATATGCACCTGGGCATGAGAAGAAAGATCATGAGAGGCAAGTGTTTTGGGAGCAGCTGACTGAGTGTGTTAGTAGTTTTGATGCACGAGACTGGGTTATAGTGATGGGTGATTTGAACGCAAAGGTGAGCAATGTGGCAATTGAGGGAATAATTGGTGTACATGGGGAGTTCAGTGTTGTAAATGGAAATGAAGAGGAGCTTGTAGATTTGTGTGCTGAAAAAGGACTGATGATTAGGAATACCTGGTTTAAAAAAAGAGATATACATAAGTATACATATGCAAGTAGAAAAAGATGGCCAGAGAGCGTTACTGGATTACGTGTTAATTGATAGGCGAGCGAAAGAGAGACTTTTGGATGTTAATGTGCTGAGATGTTAATGTGAAAGAGAAAAGAGACGCATTTGGACGATTTTTGCAGGGAAATAATGCAAATGAGTGGGATATGTATAAAAGAAAGGGGCAGGAGGTCAAGAGAAAGAAGCAGGAGGTGAAAAAGAGGGCAAATGGGAGTTGGGGTGAGAGGGGCGATCATAGCCTAGTGGTAGTGCTCTCTCCTGTTGCAGAGGGGTCCTGGTTTCGATCCTGGCTGTCGGAGGCTGGTATGTTCTATGAAGGCGCACGTTCATATGCACTTTCTTCGTATTCATATACCTCCGCGTTGTACAGTTAGGTTCGTAAAATGCTACCTGCTGGCTATGTGAGCCTGATGGGAAATGACCGGTGTACACCCCGTTGCTCAACAACGTGAGACGAAGGATATTCAAGTACATAGTATTCGAATAGTCTTTTCCCTATTTAAGGGCAGTCATAGCCTAGCGGTAGCGCTCCTGCCTGTTGCACAGGGGTCCCGGGTTCGATCCTCTCTGTTGGAGGTTGGTGTGATATATATATATACACTTATATTATTTATCTATATTTATTTATACTTTGTCGCTGTCTCTCGCGTTAGTGAGGTAGCGCAAGGAAACAGACGAAAGAATGGCCCAACCCACCCACATGCACATATATATACATACACGTCCACACACGCACAGGAAAGATTGACCAAGAGGATATATGTGTCGGAGGTGGAGGGAACGAGGAGAAGAGGGAGACCAAATTGGAGGTGGAAAGATGGAGTGAAAAAGATTTTGTGTGATCGGGGCCTGAACATGCAGGAGGGTGAAAGGAGGGCAAGGAATAGAGTGAATTGGAGCGATGTGGTATACCGGGGTTGACGTGCTGTCAGTGGATTGAATCAAGGCATGTGAAGCGTCTGGGGTAAACCATGGAAAGCTGTGTAGGTATGTATATTTGCGTGTGTGGACGTATGTATATACATGTGTATGGGGGGGGTTGGGCCATTTCTTTCGTCTGTTTCCTTGCGCTACCTCGCAAACGCGGGAGACAGCGACAAAGTATAAAAAAAAAAAAAAAAAAATCTCAACGTATAAATATATATACACACAAAGACATATACATATATACACATGTACATAATTCATACTGTCTGCCCTTATTCATACCCGTCGCCACCCCTCCACACATGAAATGAAAATCTCCTCCCCCCGACTGTGCGCGAGGTAGCTCTAGGAAAAGACAATAAAGGCCACATTTGCTCGCACTCAGTCTCTAGCTGTCATGTATAATGCACCGAAACCACAGCACCCTTTCCACATCCAAGGCCCAAAAAACTTTCCATAGTTTACCCAAGACGCATCACATGCCCTGGTTCAATCCACTGGCAGCACGTCGACCCCGGTATACCACACCGTTCCAATTCACTCTATTCCTTGCAAGCCTTTCACCCTCCTGCATGTTCAGGCTCCTATTACTCAAAATTTTTTTCACTCCATATTTCCACCTCCAATTTGGTCTCCCACTTCTCCTCGTTCCCTCCACCTTTGACACATATATCCTCTTTGTCAATCTTTCCTCACTCATTCTCTCCATGTGACCAAACCATTCCAAAACACCCTCTTCTGCTCTCTCAACCACACTCTCTTCATTACCACACATCTCTCTTACCCTTACATTACTTACTCGGTCAAACCACCTCACACCACATATTGTCCTCAAACATCTCATTTCCAACATATCCACCCCCCTTCGCACAACTCTATTTATAGCCCATGCCTCGCAACCATATAACATTGTCGGAACCACTGTTCCTTCAAACATACCCATTTTTGCTTTCCGAGATAACGTTCTCGCCTTCCACACATTTTTCAATGCTCCCAGAACTCGCCCCCTCCCCCACCCTATGACTCACTTCCCTCTCCGTGGTTCCATCCACTGCCAAATCCACTCCCAGATATCTAAAATACTTCACTTCCTTCAGTTTTTCTCCATTCAAACTTACCTCCCAGTTGACTTGTCCCTCAACCCTATTGTACCTAATAACCTTGCTCTTATTCACATTTACTCTCAGCTATCCCCTATCCCTGGGGATAAGGGAGAAAGAATATTTTCCATGTATTCCCCATGTGTCGTAGAAGGCAACTACAGGAGGCGGGAGCGGGGGCCTGGAAATTCTACCCTCCTTGCTTTCCGTTTCTAAAAGGGGAAACAGGAGGTTTGAAACGGCGAATGGAAGGCTCAGACTGGGGTGTCCAAATGTGTGTCGATGTAACCAAGATGAGAAGAAAGGAGACAGGTAGTATGTTTGTGGAAAGAAACCTGAATGTTCTGGCTCTGAGTGAAACGAAGCTCAAGAATGAAGGGGAAGAGTGGTTTGAAAAGGTCTTCGGAGTAAAGTCAAGGGTTGGTGAGTGGACAAGAGTTAAGGAAGAAGCAGCACTACTCCTGAAGCAGGAGTTGTGGGAGTGTGTGATAGACTGTAAGAAAGTAAATTTCCGGTTTAAGCGGGTAAAACTGAAAGTGAATGGAGAGAGGTGGGTGATTATTGGTGGTAATGCACCTGGTCATGAGAAGAAAGATCTTGAGGGGCAAGTGTTTTGGGAGGAGCTGAGCAAGTGTGTCAACAGATTTGACGCACGAGACCGGGTATTAGTGATGGGTGATCTAAATGCGAAGGTGAGTAATGTGGCATTTGAGGGTATAATTGGTGTATATGGGGTGTTCAGTGCTGTGAATGGAAATGGTGAAGATCTTGTGGGTTTGTGTGAGAAAAAAAGACCGGAGATTGAGAATACCTGGTTTAAAAAGAGGGAACACATAAGTATATGTATGTGAGTAGGAGAGATGGTCAAAGGGCATTATCGGATTACGTTTTAATTGATAGGCGTGTAAAAGAGAGACTTTTGGGTGTTAATGCGCTGAGAGGGGCAGCTGAAGGGATGTCTGATTACTATCTTCTGGTGGTGAAGGTGAAGATTTTTAGAGGTTTTCAAAAAAGAAGAGAGAATGTTGGGAGAACAAAGTGATGAGAGTAAGTGTGCTTGGAAAACATACTTATGTGGGGAAGTACCAGGAGAAATTGAGTGTAGAATGACATAGGGTGACAGCACATGACGTGAGTGGAGTGGATGAGGAATGGATGCATATAGGGAAGCAGTGATGGCATGTGCAAAAAATGCATGTAGCATGAGAAAGATGGGAGGTGAGCAACTTAGACAGGGTAGTGGGTGGAGCGATGAAGAAATATAGTTGTTAGTGAAAGAGAAAACAGAAGCGTTGGGGCGATACTTATAAGGAAGGAATGAAAATGACTTGTAGATGTATACAAGAAAGCGGCAGGAGGTCAAGATGAAGGTGCAAGGGTTGAAAAGAAGGCAAATGAGAGTTAGGGTGAAAGTAAACTTTACGTAGGATAGAAATATGTTTTGGAAGGAGGTATATAACGTGCGTAAGACAAGAGAACAAATGGTAACATCGGTGAAGAGGGCAAGTAGGAGGTAATACAAGTAGTGATGAAGTAAAAAAGAGGCGGAGAGAGTATTTTGAAGGTTTGTTGAATGTGTTTGATGAGAGTGGCAGATGTAGCGTGTTCTGGTTGGAGTGGTGTGCTAAGTGAGAGGGTCAGGGAGAATTACTTGGTTAAATGAGAAGAGGCAGTGAAAGCTTTACGGAACATAAAATCCGGCAAAGCGGCGGTTCGGATGGTATTGCAGTAGAATCTTTTACGAAATAGGGTAACTGTGTTGTTGACTGGTTGACAAGGATATTCAGAGTATGTATGGATCATGGTGAAGTGCCTGAGGATTGGCATAAGTTTGTTGAGTATTCCTGGGAAATTGTATTGGAGGGTATTGATTGAAAGAGTGAAGGCGTGTACAGGGCACCAGGTTGGAGAACAGCGTGGTTTCAGAAGTGGTAGAGGTACTTGTTTTGAGGTATGTGTGTGAGAAATACCTAGAAAAACAAATGGTTTAGTATGTAGCATTTACGGAGCTAGAAATGGCAAATGATAGGGTTGATAGAGATGCTTTGTGGAAGGTTTAAAAGTAAATGGTGTGGGAGGTAAGCTGCTGGAGGCAGTGATTGGTTCCCATTGAAGATCGGTCTGCGGCAGGGGTGTGTTGTCCCAATGGTTGTTTAATTTGTTTGTAGATGTGGTAGTTAGGGAGCAAATGCGTGAGTTTTGGAGAGAGGGGTGAGTATGTAGTCTGTTGGGGATGAGAGGGACTTGGAAGTGCGTCAATTGTTGTTCGCGGATGATGCATCTCTGGTGGCTGAATCGAGTGAGAAACTGCAGAAGTTGGTGACTGACTTTGGGAAAGTGTGTGAAAGGAGAAAGTTGAGATTAAATGTAAATGAGAGCAAGGTTATTACGTTCAGTAGGGTTGAGGGACAAGCAAATTGGGATGTAAGTTTGAATAAAGAAAAATTAAAGGAAGTGAAGTGCTTTAGATATCTGTGAGTGGACTTGGCAGCGAATATAACTATGGAAGTGGAAATGAGTCATAGGGTTGGGGGTGGGGGGAAGGTTCTGTGATCGATGAATAATGTGTGGAAGGAGAGAGCAAAATCTCGGAGATCAAAAATGGGTATGTTTCAAAGAAAAATAGTTCCAATAATATTATATGGTTGCGGGGCATGGGCTCTAGATTGGGTTTTACTGGTGAGGATGGATGTGGTGCAAATGAAATGTTTGAGGACAATATGTGGTATGAGGTGGTTTCATCATGTAAGTAATGAAAGGGTAAAAATGGTTTGGAAACAATGACAAAAAAGAAAATATGTGTTAGATGTGGAGGGAACAAGAGAAGCGGGAAACCAAATTGGAGGTGGAAGAATGGAGTGAAAAAGATTTTGAGCGATCGGGGCCTCAACATACAGCAGGGAGAGAGGAGTGCAAGGAATAGAGTGAAATGAGATGATGTGGTATACCGGGATCGACGTGCTATCATTGGATTGAAACAGGGTATGTGAAACGTCTGGGGTAAACCATGGAAAGGTCTGTGGGGCGTGGATGTGGATAGGGAGTTGTGGTTTCGGTCCATTACACATGACAGCTAAAGACTGAGCGCGAACGAATGTAGCCTTTTTTTCTGTTTTCCTGGCGCTACTTTGCTGAAGCAGGGTACAGCTGTTTCCTGTAGATCTGGCTGGCGCCGAGAATGGATGAAAGCAAGCAAGTATACATATATATATATATATATATATATATATATATATATATATATATATATATATATATATATATATATATATATATATATATATATATATATATATATATATATATATATTTATCTATTCATTTATTTATCTGTTTATTCATATTCCTGAGTCCACGGGGAAAATGAAACACGATAATTTCCCAAGTGCACTTTCGTGTAATAATCATATCATCACGGGAGACACAAGTGAGAAATATAACAGTCAGTTGATATACAACGAAGAGACGTAGCTAGGACGCCATTTGATAAACATACATACACGCCCATACACGTACAAATACATACATATAGATATACATATCCCTGGGGATAGGCGATCCCTGGGGATAGGGGAGAAAGAATACTTCCCACGCATTCCTCACCTGTCGTAGAGGGCGCCTAAAGGGGGCGGGAGCGGGAGGCTAGAAACCCTCCCCTCCTTATATTATAACTTTCTAAAAGGGGAGATAGAAGAAGGAGTCACTCGGGGAGTGCTCATCCTCCTCGAAGGCTCAGATTGGGGTGTCTAAATGTGTGTGGATGTAACCAAGATGAGAAAGAGGGAGAGATAGGTAGTATGTTTGAGGAAAGGAGCCTAGATGTTTTGGCTATGAGTGAAACGAAACGCAAGGGTAAAGGGGAAGAGTGCTTTGGGAATGTCTTGGGAGTAAAGTCAAGGGTTAGTGAAATGACAAGAGCAAGGGAAGGAGTAGCACTATTCCTGAAACAGGAGTGGTGGGACTATGTGATAGAGTGTAAGAAGTAAATTCTAGATTGATATGGGTAAAAGTGAAAGTTAATGGAGAGAGATGGGTGATTATTGGTGCATATGCACCTGGGCATGAGAAGGAAGATAATGAGAGGCAAGTGTTTTAGGAGCAGCTGAATGAGTGTGTTAGTGGCTTTGATGCACAAGACCGGGTTATAGTGATGGGTGATTTGAATGCAAAGGTGAGTAATGTGGCAGTTGAGGGAATAATTGGTATACATGGGGTGTTCAGTGTTGTAAATGGAAATGGTGAGGAGCTTGTAGATTTATGTGCTGAAAAAGTACTGGTGATTGGGAATACCTGGTTTAAAAAGCGAGATATACATAAGTATACGTATGTAAGAAGTAGAGAGGGCCAGAGATGTTAATGTGCAGAGAGGGGCAACTGGAGGGATGTCTGATCATTATCTTGTGGAGGCGAAAGAGAAGGTTTGTAGGGGTTTTCAAAAAAGAAGAGAGAATGTTGGGGTGAAGAGGGTGGTGAGAGTAAGTGAGCTTGGGAAGGAGACTTGTGTGAGGAAGTACCAGGAGAGACTGAGTGCAGAATGGAAAAAGGTAAGAACAAAGGAGGTAAGGGGAGTGGGGGACGAATGAGATGTATTTAGGGAAGCAGTGATGGCTTGCGCAAAAGATGCTTGTGGCATGAGAAGCGTGGGAGGTGGGTTGATTAGAAAGGGTAGTGAGTGGTGGGATGAAGAAGTAAGATTATTAGTGAAAGAGAAGAGAGAGGCATTTGGCCGATTTTTGCAGGTAAAAACTGCAAATGAGTGGGAGAGGTATAAAAGAAAGAGGCAGGAGGTCAAGAGAAAGGTGTAAAATAGGGGCAAATGAGAGTTGCAGTGAGAGAGTATCATTAGATTTTAGGGAGAATAAAAAGATATTTTGGAAGGAGGTGAATAAAGTGCGTAAGACAAGGGAGCAAACGGGAGCTTCAGTGAAGGGGGCTAATGGGGAGGTGATAACAAGTAGTGGTGATGTGAGAAGGAGATGGAGTGAGTATTTTTAAGCTTTGTTGAATCTCTTTAATGAAAGAGTGGCAGATATAGGGTGTTTTGGTCGAGGTGGTGTGTAAAGTGAGAGGGTTAGGGAAATGATTTGGTAAACAGAGACGAGGTAGTAAAAGCTTTGCGCAAGATGAAAGCCGGCAAGGCAGCAGGTTTCGATGGTATTGCAGTGGAATTTATCAAAAAAAGGGGTGACTGTATTGTTGACTGGTTGGTAAGGTTATTTAATGTATGTATGATTCATGGTGAGGTGCCTGAGGATTGGCGGAATGCTTGCATAGTGTCATTGTACAAAGGCAAAGGGTATAAGAGTAAGTGCTCAAATTACAGAGGTATAAGTTTGTTGAGTATTCCTGGTAGATTATATGGGAGGGTATTGATTGAGAGGGTGAAGGCATGTACAGAGCATCAGATTGGGGAAGAGCAGTGTGGTTTCAGAAGTGGTAGAGGATGTATGGATCAGGTGTTTGCTTTGAGGAATGTATGTGAGAAATACTTAGAAAAGCAAATGGATTTGTATGTAGCATTATGGATCTGGAGAAGGCATATGATAGACTTGATAGAGATGCTCTGTGGAAAGTATCAAGAATATATGGTGTGGGAGGTAAGTTGTTAGAAGCAGTGAAAAGTTTTTATCGACGATGTAAGGCATGTGTACATGTAGGAAGAGAGGAAAGGGATCGGTTCTCAGTGAATGTAGGATTGCGGCAGGGGTGTGTGATGTCTCCATGGTTGTTTAATTTGTTTATGGATGGGGTTGTTAGGAAGGTGAATGCAAGAGTTTTAGAAAGAGGGGCAAGTATGAAGTCTGTTGGGGATGAGAGAGCTTGGGAAGTGAGTCAGTTGTTGTTCGCTGATGATACAGCGCTGGTGGCTGATTCCTGTGAGAAACTGCAGAAGCTGGTGACTGAGTTTGGTGAAGTTTTTTGAAAGAAGAAAGTTAAGAGTAAATGTGAATAAGAGCAAGGTAATTAGGTACAGTAGGGGTGAGGGTCAAGTCAATTGGGAGGTAAGTTTAAATGGAGAAAAACTGGAGGAAGTAAAGTGTTTTAGATATCTGGGAGTGGATCTGGCAGCGGATGGAACCATGGAAGCGGAAGTGGATCATAGGGTGGGGGAGGGGGCGAAAATCCTGGGAGCCTTGAAGAATGTGTGGAAGTCGAGAACACTATCTCGGAAAGCAAAAATGGGTATGTTTGAAGGAATAGTGGTTCCAACAATGTTGTATGGTTGCGAGGCGTGGGCTATGGATAGAGTTGTGCGCAGGAGGATGGATGTGCTGGAAATGAGATGTTTGAGGACAATGTTTGGTGTGAGGTGGTTTGATCGAGTAAGTAACGTAAGGGTAAGAGATGTGTGGAAATAAAAAGATCGTGGTTGAGAGAGCAGAAGAGGGTGTTTTGAAATGGTTTGGGCACATGGAGAGAATGAGTGAGGAAAGATTGACCAAGAGGCTATATGTGTCGGAGGTGGAGGGAACGAGGAGAAGAGGGAGACCAAATTGGAGGTGGAAAGATGGAGTGAAAAAGATTTTGTGTGATCGGGGCCTGAACATGCAGGAGGGTGATAGGAGGGCAAGGAATAGAGTGAATTGGATCGATGTGGTATACCGGGTTGACGTGCTGTCAGTGGATTGAATCAGGGCATGTGAAGCGTCTGGGGTAAACCATTCAAAGTTGTGTAGGTATGTATATTTGCGTGTGTGGACGTATGTATATATATGTGTATGGGGGTGGGTTGGGCCATTTCTTTCGTCTGTTTCCTTGCGCTACCTCGCAAACGTTGGAGACAGCGACAAAGCAAAAAAAAAAAAAAAATATATATATATATATATATATATATATATATATATATATATATATATATATAT
The DNA here is from genome assembly GCF_036320965.1 of Panulirus ornatus. NCBI lineage: Eukaryota > Metazoa > Arthropoda > Malacostraca > Decapoda > Palinuridae > Panulirus > Panulirus ornatus. Next base: position 36,630,363 of record NC_092236.1, read on the forward strand.
ATATGTTTGAAGGAATAGTGGTTCCAACAATGTTGTATGGTTGCGAGGCGTGGACTATGGATAGAGTTGTGCGCAGGAGGATGGATGTGCTGGAAATGAGATGTTTGAGGACAATGTGTGGTGTGAGGTGGTTTGATCGAGTAAGTAACGTAAGGGTAAGAGAGATGTGTGGAAATAAAAAGAGCTTGGTTGAGAGAGCAGAGGAGGGTGTTTTGAAATGGTTTGGGCACATGGAGAGAATGAGTGAGGAAAGATTGACCAAGAGGATATATGTATCGGAGGTGGAGGGAACGAGGAGAAGAGGGAGACCAAATTGGAGGTGGAAAGATGGAGTGAAAAAGATTTTGTGTGATCGGGGCCTGAACATGCAGGAGGGTGAAAGGAGGGCAAAGAATAGAGTGAATTGGAGTGATGTGGTATACCGGGGTTGACGTGCTGTCAGTGGATTGAATCAAGGCATGTGTATGGGGGTGGGTTGGGCCATTTCTTTCGTCTGTTTCCTTGCGCTACCTCGCAAACGAGGAAGACAGCGACAAAGCAAAAAAAAAAAAAAAAAATATATAGGGGATTAAGAATACTTCCCACGTATTCCCTGCGTGTCGTAGAAGGCGACTAAAAGGGGAGGGAGCGGGGGGCTGGAAATCCTCCCCTCTCGTTTTTTTTTTTTTTTTTTTTTTAATTTTCCAAAAGAAGGAACAGAGGGGGCCAGGTGAGGAAATTCCAAAAAAGGCCCAGTCCTCTGTTCTTAACGCTACCTCGCCAACGCGGGAAATGGCAAATAGTTTAAAAGAAAGAAAGAAGATATATATATATATATATATATATATATATATATATATATATATATATATATATATATATATATATATATATATATATATATATATATATATATATATTGCTTTGTCGCATATATGTATCTTTTCTTTCTTTTATACTGTTCGCCATTTCCCGCGTCAGCGAGGTAGCGTTAAGAACAGAGGACTGGGCCTCTGAGGAGACATCCTCATCCAGCCCCCTTCTCTGTTCCTTCCTTTGGAAAAAAGAAAAAGAAAAAAGAACTTCCCTGGAAAAATGTGTATAGCCCCTTTTCCGGGAGCTTTTGCAGTTCTAGGGCTGCTCAAAATCCAATAGCAAATTATGAATCCCTGGATTGTTAAGTTTTGGATGAGTTTGACGTTCAAGTGATTCACCCTTACTAAGGCGACTGTCTGAGGTTTGCATTGTTTCTTATATGCCTCCTTTTTCATCAAAGATTTCTTTACATCAAATCATTAGCCATACTTACATGCTGAAGGCTTAACACTCTGTTCCGTCTCTTCTACAGCTGTTCTGTCTATTTCTTTAGAGTCTTCATCTATCCCTGTTAAAAACCACCTCTACAAGCCCAGATTTGGTCAAGAGTACTCAGTGACCTAACCTAGTTTGACGCCTCTAAGACCGATTATTTTTTTTTTTCATTTCTGCGAGAAAACTCTAAACCACTTTGCCATCTATTCTGATGGCTTTTTGATTATACATCTGATGTATCTTGGTAATTTAACATCATAGATATGACCAAGTCTGGCTGCAATCCTGTTTAGATACAGGAAATTCTCTCTTTTGGACAGTTGCTTTAGCTGTACAATGAATTAGTTAACCATTTATTATGAAGTATCACTGTCATATCTGGGACGAGTCTACGGAACCTCGACGGACATGAGGGAGTCCAATCTAACACAGTTTGCTTTTTCCTCAGCCACTGGCATTACTTCGGTCTCTCGACCCCAGTACCGGCTGTTTGAAAGCCTATTCCTTTAGCCATATTACGCAATACGTGGTGAGCAGCAGCTTTATCTTAACTGTGGTATGGTCGTTGGCAACTCAAGAGTAAGCCATTATAATGTTTATTTTTTTCTTATATTGCTTAGCTTTAAAACATTTTACTCTCGTTTTCTCGCTCAAACTTTGGCCTACCCTTCTCTGAAATACGTGTTACCCATCTTCTCAAGAACCCTGAAATTATCATCCTCTTTTCCACATATCTCTATTTCTTTTGCCTCTAGTATGGTTCAATAAGGCCTGACCACGCTGAGGATTTTCATCCGAATGGAAATAAGTTTCTGCGGAAGTATACTGCAATGCCTAAACCTAATGGTGGGATATTTCAGAATTATTTGTGACCGGTTAAAGACTTTCTTGATTGCATCGACCAGTTATCACCAATAGGTAGGTCTCAGGTCGCTTTAGATGCTCGAGGTTATAATCAGATAATCAAACATATATATTTACTGAATTTGTGATATTTCTAGTGGAAAAGCTAGAGGAAAGAAAGTTTAATGAACTAACTCGATTGCTTATCAATGGCATACCCATGTCTTGTGGAACCTAGAGTAACTGATCATTACGTTTAACCCAAGATATTCTCTTTATCCGGCGAATTAACATAATTCACTACAAGGTATGTTCACCACGAATTCATATAGGATCATGAACTTACGGAGGTTGACGGGTTGGGATCCGCAATACACGACAAAAATGTGCTTAATCACAGAGCCTGTCATCATCCTTCGTGGAGCTTGATATAGTGAATGTTGCTGGATTTAATGCCAATCGATTTTCGGACGGTCATTAAACGCACATGCGTGAGGCAGAATGCAAATATACTTAACCACACTCCCTACCTTTGTACACTGACCATTTTGAATATACTGCTGGACCTAATGGTTATCGACCTGGGGAAGGTAATTAACCCATTTCCCGTAGCGCACCCTTTATTTACATAAAAATATATAGTCTGATATTTCATTGGATTCCTCATTGTGGCTCTGTATGAAGTCACTTAACCACTAATGCTTTTGTTCATATTGCACTTGACGACAATAGTGGCGTTTCGTAGGTCTCGTGGCTATTAACCTTTGGAATGGTAAGTTAGGGGTGATATAACTCGTTTGAATATACAAGGAGTCTAATGATGGTTAGTAACTGATAAGATTTTCTGGTTTTATATCGTCATTTAGGCTGTCATTAATTGGAGACTCTTTGCAAGCATAGAAAATGTACATCACAGGAGCGCGTACGTACGTTTCGCCTTGCAATTGATATCTGTCCAGTGACTGACGGTCCTTCTCAAAGCAAATGTAAATGGCAGTTAGACTTGAACTAGCAGCGACCTTTAGTTTTCATGGAGCATTTTCTTTCAGTTTTCTTCTTTGGAAAGTAGAATTTTGGCAGTCAGTAATCATGTGTTCGACCGACAGTAAAGCATTGTAGGTTGTGCATTGTGGAAGAATGGTTTATTAGTATATGGTTTCATGTGTGGCGATGATGGCATTCTGTCGCAAACGAGCTGACTCCACTTTCAATGGTTTGTGGGGACAGCACGAAGCTGGCCAGTCTAAGATTGAATGTCGATGTTGTTTGGTAGAGACAAGGCTGACCGCTGGTCCTGCGTTTAGTATAAATGAATATATTTGGTAACAGTGACAACTGTAGATTACGATAGATCACCATCGTGTTCCCGAGCTCCACGGTTGATTAAGCGGGCTTGTCTGCTTGGTCATTGCCGTAAATGATACAGTGATCAGCCAACCAGATCAAGAAAATTGACTCATTAGTTTGACGTAATTTATTGATACTTTACTGATAAAGTATCTGTGTTGCTTGCATTTGGAGCAGTTTATGCAGATATCGAACTCGAAAGGCTGATGAATACAATATTTCTTAGAACTATGTGTGGGACTACATGCTTCTCCAATTGTAAAGAATTTGCTAGCTGTACTATACTGTATGTCACTAAGTTGAGATGCAAGAATAGCTTTCTTGTGATGACTTGGAAGGAAAGTTTGATGGTGAGTCTTGGGAAATATTTGGTTCATGCTGAATGGAGATGAATAAAGATTGAGGAATGGAAAGTAATCTAAAGGCACTAATGAATCCCGGGTTCACCCAGGGCGCTCCTTGTAAGTAGCAAACACCACTATCCTCCACCTTCATATGATCACTGTCTAATTCAGTGCCAACTACCGCTATTTATCATGTGGTTGGTTTATTGGGTTTAACGGCCAGCAACTTATGAGGAAGATTAGTAGGCCTGGAGCCCTTTTTAAATTTCTGACTATAACTCCATACACAGCAATCCTACAAGAACAAAAGTAAAAGAAAATAACAACAGTAAAAGTAAAAGTGAAAATAAAGTAAAAAAAATGTTGGAATAGCCAGTGGTAAGAAGGTAAGTTGTTATTGTGTCAACGTGGCAGCAAACACCAGCCAGTCGGCACAACATCCACTGGTGCCGCTGCCAGGACTATGGAAAGATAGGACAGATTAGACACTGCAACAGAACCAGCTCCAGATAAAAGCTACTCCTGCTCCGGGCCAGCAGCGTGTTGAGAAAGTACATCCACCCGCCACACAAGCAGCTCTCAGCAAAAGCCAGTCCTGCCACAGAGCAGAACCGACATATCACATTATCTCGTCTTAAATCATTTCTGTTTCCTTAAGAAAGATAATCATCTTGTTGATCTTATTGATGTTATCACCAAAGTGTTTGAATATGGTGAAATATATTTTTCTTTTCTTAAAATATTATATTAGATTTTTTCCTGGACTTCGGATACTTCACTGATACTATCATCAAAGTAACTGAATATGGTGAGATGCATTTTTATTTTCTTGACCTGTTATATTGGATTGTTCCTTGCTGCCTGGTCTCCACCGCTGCGAGGGAGCAGAACGACCTCCTCGAGTTCTGAGGTCGACTTTCCCAACCCTTCTGCCAGTACATTGCTATAAATGTTACAATGACCCACCAAGCACCCACATCAAGATGATATCTTTCTGACATGGCTTTGATTTATTTGTAATATTGTTTTGCATTTCATTCGCTTATCTGTTATCAGAGTTTATAGCTTTAAGAGATAATAGAAAATCGGAAAAAATACTAATTCATTATTAGATGAAATACTTATATAAATTATGGCTTTATTAGTGACAAATAATTCCGCCGAAGAAAAAGTCTAGTTTTGCAAGCGTAACACATGCACTCCATTTTGAAGCCATCTTCATACAAGCGGACACAAGAAAAATGATCTACGTACAATGACCCCACGAAACCGCTGGTGCACCTCACTCTCCGGCATGTTTCTTTCCCTCACAGGGAGCCAATTCGTCTTAACTTTTATTCTGGATATCTCCATCTGAGCTAAATTATACCTAACCCGTGTCTCCACCTCTTGCACTTTCAAGCTAGAATTCTCTGTGAGGAAGTGCGTTCTGAGGGTCAGGGGCCTGACACCTCCCTCGTTGAACTGTTGGGCGAGGCGACAGGTGGGGTGCTTCTTCTCCTGGCCCTCAGAATACCTTACTTTAATGTGTACTCATCTTGACGAAACCAGAGATGGGGTACATTTGCCTCAACTTGTAACCGCGGAACTCTTCTACATGATAGAGCTCCAATCACATTCACAGGCATCTGTTCTGCAGCACATTCAACCTCCTCTAAGTGCTGTAGTTAGCAAAAGCATATTCCTGAGAGCCATAGTCTAGTTTACTTCTCATAAGAGACTTGAACACAGTTGATAAAGATATCTCTGCGGTTTCCTAAAATGAACCCGAAAGATGCTTGAGAATGTTGATTCTTTTACTACAATTTACTACCAAATACTCAGTATGCTTTCCAATTAGCATCTAGACAAAGTTCAGTTAAAAAAAATTTATGCTATTTCGAAAGGGATTCGGGTTGTCTAGTTTTAGCTACAAATACAGAAGTTCATCTAATAACAACTGCGACGCTTTTAATTAGTAAAAACTTAAATCTTCGCTGTAGCGTTCAAGTACTTAGTACACCTCAAAACCGTTCAGCCGAAATTTTGCATTGATTGAGGATCGCCATACTGCATAATCATCAGCATAAAATGGGCAATATTCAAGGTTTCGAGAGACGGAAGCAAGAAACAAAATATCGGTAATCATAATGTTGAAATGTTTTGGGCTCAAAATGCTGCCTTGCCATTTTCTTGGACAAATGTTTTCGAGATTATGTTAGGAGCAGCAGTCTTAACAGCAAATGTTCTTGTTTGAAAAACTACAAAGAAAAATGGGTACATAGCCAATCAAAATAAAAGCTTAGTTTTGTTTCTCCATGTCATGTCAAAGGCAATTTCAAGATCAAAAAACTCCGATCAAAAACTTTTTCACGAGATTGTCAGATATGTTAATTTCTAAATCTATCAAATGATTCATTGTGCTTTTGTGTTGATGTAATACACAATGTTTATTATCTAATAAATTTTCCGATTTTAACGAAAATAATTATCAACCACTATCCATGACCTTATAAATGCAACTCGTCATTCCAGTAGGCCGAAACTAACTGATGTTCGTAAGACGCCCAGATCCTTTTGGGATGGGGATGATGTGCGCAGAGTGACATGAGTTTGGAAACGTTCTGGACGTCCAAATCTCATTGCACAATGCTAACAGCTTAGTCAGGTTAGCCTGACTAATGATGAACCATCTAGTAGGTTATCCCGCTGGGTCCTGGGCTGGAACCTTTGCAGGATTTCAGACGCAGGAAGTAGTTCGTTGAGAGCAAGTAGATCATTGTATGTTATATTCTCATTTGTGGCACATTCAGTCTTTGTTTGCTCAGGCCTAACATTTATGGCGTAAACATCGTTGATCATAATTTGCCAGTCTACTTATATCTGAGTTTCTTCTGGTCATATTGTTGGTTATATCAACTGGATCGGTGATGGTGTCATCTTGCTTGGTGAGTTGAGGGATAGCCGGTTGTTTGTTTTCTTGATTGTGGACCAGACCTGACTGATGAGAGTGTCATTCCTTAAAATTGACATAGCCACGCCAGGAGACTCTTTTTGCTTCCAATATTTTCCTTCTTGTCTGAGCCCCTCGCGTGCAATGAAGGTTTTTGTGGAAAATCCTGTATTTGCTACTGCGCAACGCAGTGCATTTCGGTAATCTAGTGTCCATCAAAGGGTTCTATGCTCTGTGAAAATTGTAGGGATCTTAGACATTGAGTCCTCAGCAGCCCTTAACATGGTATGAGTTATATTACAGACATTTGTCGAGAGACACGCAATCTGCTTTCTTATGTATAAACTGAAACGGATTGGCTGATGCTATCGTCGCACGTATCAGAAAGACAGACAAGGAAATGGTTTCTTCTCAGGAAATCGTCCTATGCACCCCAAGTGGTGTCGTCTAGTATATTTGGGGATGACGAATACAGATCAGTGGCTATTTCATGTCCGAGCATCTACACAAGTTCCACTACCAACGTTCAGAAGAGTGGAGTTGGATTTAATGACGTGATCTACGAATTGTTTCCCACGAGAGTCTGCCCATATGCCTCCCCACTGATAATGATGATAAAGATGATGATGATGAGCGTTGAAATCTCCGAGAATTAGTTTTTGCGAGGCAACTGACTCCAAAATGAACTGAGCTCATCATCGAGTGCACTGGAACCGGGATAGTAATGTGACCAAATGGTAAGGTACGTGCTATCAAATATTAATCTACACTCGACAGCTTCTAATGTAGAATTTCAAGTCACTCTTGCAAGGGCTACGCTTTTTTGTACATAAATAGCTGCCCCATGATCTTCATCACTTCTATGCTGGTGATCGTTATCTAGAGGAGCACCATCTTCGACGATCGTATTCAGCTTGGTCCCTCACAGACAAATAACAGATGACCTATACATTTCAAGCAACAGTGACAGTTATTTTTTCTTAATTTTAAGACTTCTGCAAGTCCATTGATTGATACTGAATACATTGGTTTAAGATTCATTCAACCGGCCAGCCTATATGAGCTCCTTTTTTGAACTTGGGCGAGTCCTCAGGGGAACATGAACAGTTTCTGGAAGTAGGTAATGGTATTTTTGTTCAATTATTTCCACTGATCCCAGGTTGTTCGTTCTCACCGGAGTCACAGGAACGACGACGTGCAAACATGTTTCTTTCTTTAGTTTCGTCAATCTAATCTTGTCTCCTTCCAAGGTTTCAGGGCGAACGGAGGGGGCGGCTATGGACTATGAGTCTTTGTCAGGAGCGGCCTCAGAGTCACTATGTTTTGCCAAGAACGCGTTAAGAGTCGTGGAACATTATTTAGCAGCATACAATGTTTGCGTGGTAATCGTCATCATCATTGGCTTAATTTCCAATGATGAAGCATTGGATATATTGGGTCTTGGAGTCTTGTGAGTCTCCATTACCCTCTTCCTTGCTCTCCCAACTAAAGTGTCCTCCTATGTCTTGACTGAGCAGGCTTCTTCCTCAAATTTGTAACGAGGGCATTCTTAGTACGAGCTTTGGGGAGGCTGAACCAACAGTTAACACAAAGTGCTACCTTGGACGTGAAATAGTCAGCAACGTGGTCCTCGCTGGCGCACTTTCTACAAGGAAATAAAAGAGTACAAGACTTTTACTATATCCTTAATTTTAGCACTTAAAGCATCGCATGGGATTAGGTATGTAGGGTCTTACAGATACTTAACATTACCTACAGCAATATCATTCAGTTGCCTCGATTGTCAGAAAGCTAAAGTGATAACGTCGCTCACTGTTCATAAATATGTCATAAAATGAGCAGCAATCACTGTCTTGTCTGCAGTTCCTTCATGATGTCGTCCTCACTCACGTCCATTACACCAGGAGAGAAGAATTCTCCTCTACATGAATTCATGGTCACAAGAGTAGAAGCTACAACTTCACATAAAGGGAACTTTTCGGCTTTACTAAGTCTAACTTTATCTCGACTAGAAGGTCACTACTTCCTAGTTACTTACCATTTCAACAGCACCAGCCAGGACATGAATAACCTTCTTGATTAGGGAAGGTTTTTAAGAACGGCAAAGTTGGTGAACCAGTTACAGTGAAAGTTGTGCTTGCTTATTCCTCAGACCTCCAGAATTCCACTAAATGATATTCAGTTCATTGGTTTAAGATCTATGTAACCGGCCAGCCTTGTGAGCCCCCTTTTTTCGACTTAGTGAGTCCCCAGGGAAACGAAATCGGTCCCTGGTTGGTTCTGTTAATCTAATATTATCCCTTTTCATCTTTTTGGGGCAAACAAACGATGCTGCTTTGGAATACTATTCCTTTGGCGGGAATATCGTCAGACTTAGCGTCAGTATGTTTATGGATTCGTCTGGTGTCGAGGAGCGTGTTTCAGCAAATTACGATGTTAGCTTAGCAATCACCACCATCATAGGCTTACTTTTCGATGTCGAAGTATGGTATTCGTTGAATTTGGGAGTCTTGTGAGTCTGCATCACCTCTTCCTTGCTTTACCGTATGAAATGCTCTCATTTGCCTTAACTGAGCAGATATCCTTCTCAAACTTGTAACGAGGACATTCTCGGAACGATCAGTTAACGCAAAGTGCTACCTTGGCCGTACAACTGTCAGCAACGTGGTCCTCGCTGGCACACTTTCTACAATACTTTCCACCGTGGCCATACCTCTGCCTTTCAAAGCGTTGCACTGGGTTTGGTATGTAGCGTCTTACAGATACATTAACATACCCTATACCAATAACTTTCGGTAGTGTCGACTTTCCAAATGTTGGAGTAATAGAGGAGTTTCTACGTAGTTCGCCGCTGATAAATTTGGTCATAAGGCTAGCAGCGATCACTTCCTCGTCTGCAAGTTCCTTTACAATGTCGTCCTCAATCATGTCCATGACATCAGGACTGAAGATTACTCGTTTTTGTGAATTCATGGTCGTCAGAATAGAAGCCACAAAATATGAATGGAATGTTTTTAGTTTAAGTAGGTCCGCAACTTGATTTGCCAACTTAACTTTGACGAGGTCACCATTAGCTATTTTCTTACCATTTCAACTGCACTAGGCTGGACATCAGCCACTTTCTTGATAAGAAAGAGATTGAGGGAAGCCAGGTTTGTTGAACAGGTTGCATGTATCAGCACAAATTCAGCATTTCTTGACTTTATGTCAAGCATAGGTCGGTCACCAACATTAACTCTTACAGGATAGTGGATGGCTCACAGTTGTTCATACTAGTGGGGCTAGGCCGCAGATGATAGGGTGGAGTACTCTTCAGACAAAGGATACTTTAAGCACCTTACCTCTCCTCTCAGAAAAAAAATAAGGATGTAGCGTCTGTTCAGTCATGGGCCAATCAGGCCTCCTGTTGCCTGTCTCTCTCATGTAAACTTTCTCAGAAAAGTGTCCCAAAGCAGCGCCGGACGCACAAGGCCGAGTTATGTTCTCCCTTGGTCACCTCTCAACTGGGCGCACAATTCTGTCCAGCCAGCCATCGGAAGATGAACCAGAGGTCCGTCAACACCAGAAACACCGATGTACACTCACTTGCCTGTAAAAACAAAGAAAGAAGAGTTAACGCACAATATAACTACAAATTACATATCAGAGGGAAGGGAGGGGTAAATGCTTCACTAAGTTAACAACTAAATTGAAATATGATAAATCTAGGAAACCTTTTATAATCAGACCTTGTTTATGTCACTTACCATTACTCATCAGCAGTAACTGATGCCGTGCCAACTGCCATCGCCAGGTAATTTGTCGTCAGTTTCTCGTCAGAGTACTCGCTGTCGTTCCTTGAAAAATGATGCTTCTGTGTGTGTGTGTGTGTGTGTGTGTGTGTGTGTGTGTATTTAGATACACAGGTCTCTTCCTCCACACAATATATGTTGGACAACATCTGAATGGAGTCCTTCCTAGCCATATACGAATTTTAGAATCTTTTACAAAATAACGTCCATCGTCATCGTAATCCAAGATCGATTCATTTCATCCGCAATCAAGAAATTCATACTAGAATATAATAGTAGTCACAAAAAGATAAAGAAAGATAATACATAATTTAATAGTTTTCCAGCTTAAACAAATATCGCGAGGACCATCGTGTACTAGCATAATATCCACAAGTGACCCTTAACGGGTTCCACCATTAGCCATTTTCTTTTACTTGTTCTTTGCGTTAATGGAACTTACGGTTCAAATATTGTTCAAATATTATATGAACAGAGCCTCAGACAATTGTCGTTTTACTTCTCTTCTTCGTAGTAAAGTTTTGAAAAAACTATTATTTTGAAATAATTACAAGTAACAGTGTAATATAAGTGAGCCACTACAGGACTCCGTATCATTAGGTGATGGTGTAACACACTCGTTTGTGATGATGCGCTGCTTCATATCATGAAAGAAAACGAAGGTTAGCCACAAGTGAGGGAAACACTAGCAAGTGGTTATATGATCCAAAGCAAGATGAATGATTCCTTTTCCAATTGTAAAGACGTAGGTAGTAAGCTGCACTGTACCGTGATTGAAGTGAAATACAATAGCAATGTTCCTGTGATATTTTAGAAGGAAAGGTTTGTGGAAAGTGTTGGGGAATATTTGGTTGGTGCTGGTAATGCACAGAAGTTGGGAAATGGAGAGTAAGTTCAATAAATTACGGAGTTTCAAACTCAATTAAGTCGCTTCTTGTCAATAGTAAGCACCACTATCCTTCAGCTTCTTACAATCCTTGACCGATGCTGTGCCAAGTACCACTGTCCTTTATCCTTCTGCTTTATACAATCATTGATTTATTCCGTGCTAACCATAACTATCCTTTGGTTTTATATGATCAATGACTGATGCCATACCAATTACCACTCTCCATCAGCTTTATATGATCCCTGAGTGATGTCGTGCCAACTACCACTATCCATCAACTTCATTTTATCACTGACTGATACCATGCCAACAACTACCACTATCTATCATCTTTACGTGATCACTGAATGATGTGCCGACTACCACTATCTATCATCTTTACGTGATCACTGAATGATGTGCCAACTACCACTATCTATCATCTTTACGTGATCACTGAATGATGTGCCAACTACCACTATCTATCATCTTTACGTGATCACTGAATGATGTGCCAACTACCACTATCTATCATCTTTACGTGATCACTGAATGATGTGCCGACTACCACTATCTATCATCTTTACGTGATCACTGAATGATGTGCCGACTACCACTATCTATCAGCTTTACGTGATCACTGAATGATGTACCAACTACCACTATCTATCATCTTTACGTGATCACTGAATGATGTGCCAACTACCACTATCTATCATCTTTACGTGATCACTGAATGATGTGCCAACTACCACTATCTATCATCTTTACGTGATCACTGAATGATGTGCCAACTACCACTATCTATCATCTTTACGTGATCACTGAATGATGTGCCAACTACCACTATCTATCATCTTTACGTGATCACTGAATGATGTGCCGACCACCACTATCTATCAGCTTTACGTGATCACTGAATGATGTGCCGACCACCACTATCTATCAGCTTTACGTGATCACTGAATGATGTGCCAACTACCACTATCTATCAGCTTTACGTGATCACTGAATGATGTACCAACTACCACTATCTATCATCTTTACGTGATCACTGAATGATGTGCCAACTACCACTATCTATCAGCTTTACGTGATCACTGAATGATGTACCAACTACCACTATCTATCATCTTTACGTGATCACTGAATGATGTGCCGACTACCACTATCTATCATCTTTACGTGATCACTGAATGATGTGCCGACCACCACTATCTATCAGCTTTACGTGATCACTGAATTAATGTGCCAACTATCACTATCTATCATCTTGAATGAATGATGTACTTGACATGATCAGGGAGTAATGTACCAGCTACCACTGTCTATCAGCTTCTTGTAATCACTGACTGATACCATGCAAACTACTACTGTGTATCAGCTTTATATGATCACTGAGTGATGCGCTCTACCTCAATCGATCAGCTTCGTGTAATCACTGAGTGATGCTATGCCAACTACCACTAACCAACAGTATATATGATCACTGAGTGATGCTATGCCAACTACCACTAACCAACAGTATATATGATCACTGAGTGATGCCATGTTAACTACCACTAACCAACAGTATATATGATCACTGAGTGATGCCATGTTAACTACCACTAACCAACAGTATATATGATCACTGAGTGATGGTATGCCAACTACCACTAACCAACAGTATATATGATCACTGAGTGATGCTATGCCAACTACCACTAACCAACAGTATATATGATCACTGAGTGATGCTATGCCAACTACCACTAACCAACAGTATATATGATCACTGAGTGATGCTATGCCAATTGATCAATGCTTTGCCGAGCACCGTTATCCATCTCCTTTATATAATTGTTGACCGATAGCGAGTCAGTTTCATATGATGACTTCATATGATTGTTATATAAACATTTTGCCATGACAACCGCCACCGTCAGGTAAAAATCTCCTCAGGTTCACGTAAGCGTACAATATACCCGCTGTTCTTCCTTGAGAAATTAGAATGATTTTTACATAAATATACAATTCACTCCATAAGTACGATATTATATTGAACCACACCTGAATGGAATCCTCCAAGTCTTTTTTGAATTTTATGACTTTGTGAAGAATAACGCTTAACATCAACGTTATTCTAGATTGATCTATTTCACCCAGAACCAGAGAGTGCATGCTCCCATATGAGGATAGTCACACACACATATGAAGAACGATATCATATAGATGAATGATTTACCATCTTAGGCAACTATCACGAGGACCAGCATATACAATGTAAGCGACCATCAAAATCCACGAGTTACTCTTTGTCGGTACTACCATTATCCGTTTTCCTTAACACGCTCAATGCGTAAGTGGATCTTATGGTTCATATATTTTATAAACAGTAACCTAGATATTAGACATTTCACTTAACGTATCGGCAATACAGTTTTAAATGAACTGCCATTTCAAAATCAATGTCTATGACAGTGTACCTTGAATGAACTTCTGTAGGAGTACGTGTTGTGAGGTGATACTGTCATGCATACGTTGTGATAAAGTTCGAATTCGTTTTATAAGAGAAAACGAGGGTTGAGGACCTGTGAGGAATAACTTAAGTATAAGCTGTCATGTGATCCGATGTGAGGTGACTAATCGCTATTGAAGTTGCTGAAATTTATGATAAACCGAACTTGACTGTGATTATGTGAATTATGAGAACGTTCTTCCTGTGCTTCTTGTGTGTGTGTATGTGTGTGTGTGTGTGTGTGTGTGTGTGTGTGTGTGTGTGTGTGTGTGTGTGGAGGGGGGGGGTGTTAAGGGAGATATTGGAGAATATTTGGGTTTGATGAATGAAAGTTGAGAAACAGAAAGTAAATTGAGGAACATATATGAATCCCCTGACTCAGCTAGCTTTCCTCTTTGTAGGTAATAAACACCACAGTCCTTCATTCATCACTTACTGATGCCATGTTAATTACCACTATCCATTGTCATATATTCATTGACTGAAGCCGCCCTGACTACAACTATCCATCACCTCATGGGCCTTGCCTACTACATATACCCATCACAATATACTCAGCGAATAATACCAACTGATGCCGTGACGACTGACATCAGTATACTGTATGCACTATGTTCTTCCTTCAGAGATAAGAATGACTTATTGATACGAAAATCGTCCGTACACACAACATTATGTTAACCCACACCCAAGTGTAATCATCCAAGTCTTCTCTGCATTCTAAGATCTTATGAAAAATAATGTCCATCGTCACCGTAATCCAAGATTCATCTATCTGATCCACGACCAGAGTTCACATACTTTAATATGATGTTAATGACCACAAACAGTGGAAGAACAATAATATATAGATGAATGGTTTACCAGCTCAAACCCTTTAGCTTATCATCTCTCCCTGGCTAACTTAAAACTTGACCTACTTGAACTACGCCACAAAGTTGGTTCTCTTTCCCTTTTTTATAAGTTCTAATCTGGTTTCTGCTTCCCAGGGCTGGCTTCTTCTGTACCCCCACCTTTCGCTAAATCACGCAATACTGAACTATGGGCCGGTTTATTATCTTTTCCATACACTTCGAAATTTTGGAGCTCTCTACCTTCTCATTTCTTTCCAAATAACTATGACCAGGAATTTTCTAAAAGACATTTTACACATCCTTTAGAGGACGTGTAAAAGCTTCATTCATACACACTATATCTTATCCTTGCTTTTAATCTATTCATTAACTTCTTTACATTTCAGTTAATGCCCGGCCTATATATTAGAATTTTTCCCAACGTAATATATATATATATATATATATATATATATATATATATATATATATATATATATATATATATATATATATACATATATATATATATATATATATATATATATATATATATATATATATATATATATATATATATATATATATATATATATATATATATATATATATATATATATATATATGTATTTCTCATATGAATCAGCCACCAGCGCTGTATCATCAGCGAACAACAACTGGATTTAAGTTGTTGTTCGCTGATGATACAGCGCTGGTGGCTGATTCATGTGAGAAACTGCAGAAGCTGGTGACTGAGTTTGGTAAAGTGTGTGAAAGAAGAGAGTTAAGAGTAAATGTGAATAAGGGCAAGGTAATTAGGTACAGTAGGGTTGAGGGTCAAGTCAATTGGGAGGTAAGTTTGAATGGAGAAAAACTGGAGGAAGTAAAGTGTTTTAGATATCTGGGAGTGGATCTGGCAGCGGATGGAACCATGGAAGCGGAAGTGGATCATAGGGTGGGGGAGGGGGCGAAAATTCTGGGAGCCTTGAAGAATGTGTGGAAGTCGAGAACATTATCTCGGAAAGCAAAAATGGGTATGTTTGAAGGAATAGTGGTTCCACCAATGTTGTATGGTTGCGAGGCGTGGGCTATGGATAGAGTTGTGCGCAGGAGGATGGATGTGCTGGAAATGAGATGTTTGAGGACAATGTGTGGTGTGTGGTGGTTTGATCGAGTAAGTAACGTAAGGGTAAGAGAGATGTGTGGAAATAAAAAGAGCGTGGTTGAGAGAGAAGAAGAGGGTGTTTTGAAATGGTTTGGGCACATGGAGAGAATGAGTTAGGAAAGATTGACCAAGAGGACCAAGAGGACCAAGAAAAAAAAAATAGTATATATATATATATATATATATATATATATATATATATATATATATATATATATATATATATATTTTTTTTTTTTTTTTTTTTTTTGCTTAGTCGCTGTCTCCCGCGTTTGCGAGGTAGCGCAAGAAAACAGACGAAAGAAATGGCCCAACCCACCCCCATACACATGTATATACATACGTCCACACATGCAAATATACATACCTACACAGCTTTCCATGGTTTACCCCAGACGCTTCATATGCCCTGATTCAATCCACTGACAGCACGTCAACCCCGGTATACCACATCGCTCCAACTCACTCTATTCCTTGCCCTCCTTTCACCCTCCTGCATGTTCAGGCCACGATCACACAAAATCTTTTTCACTCCATCTTTCCACCTCCAATTTGGTCTCCCTCTTCTCCTTGTTCCCTCCACCTCCGACACATATATCCTCTTGGTCAATCTTTCCTCACTCATTCTCTCCATGTGACCAAACCATTTCAAAACACCCTCCTCTGCTCTCTCAACCACGCTCTTTTTATTTCCACACATCTCTCATACCCTTACGTTACTTACTCGATCAAACCACCTCACACCACACATTGTCCTCAAACATCTCATTTCCAGCACATCCATCCTCCTGCGCACAACTCTATCCATAGTCCACGCCTCGAAACCATACAACATTGTTGGAACCAATATTCCTTCAACCATACCCATTTTTGCTCTGCAAGATAATGTTCTCGACTTCCACACATTCTTCAAGGCTCCCAGAATTTTCGCCTCCTCTCCCACCCTATGATCCACTTCCGCTTCCATGGTTCCATCCGCTGCCAGATCCACTCCCAGATATCTAAAACACTTGCACTTCCTCCAGTTTTTCTCCATTCAAACTCACCTCCCAGTTGACTTGACCCTCAACCCTACTGTACCTAATAACCTTGCTCTTATTCATATTTACTCATAACTTTCTTCTTTCACACACTTTACCAAACTCAGTCACCAGCTTCTGTAGTTTCTCACATGAATCAGCCACCAGCGCTGTATCATCAGCGAACAACAACTGACTCACTTCCCAAGCTCTCTCATCCCCAACAGACTTCATACTTGCCCCTCTTTCCAAAACTCTTGCATTCACCTCCCTAACAACCCCATCCATAAACAAATTAAACAACCATGGAGACATCACACACCCCTGCCGCAAACCTACATTCACTGAGAACCAATCACTTTCCTCTCTTCCTACACGTACACATGCCTTACATCCTCGATAAAAACTTTTCACTGCTTCTAACAACTTGCCTCCCACACCATATATTCTTAATACCTTCCACAGAGCATCTCTATCAACTCTATCATATGTCTTCTCCAGATCCATAAATGCTACATACAAATCCATTTGCTTTTCTAAGTATTTCTCACATACATTCTTCAAAGCAAACACCTGATCCACACATCCTCTACCACTTCTGAAACCACACTGCTCTTCCCCAATCTGATGCTCTGTACATGCCTTCACCCTCTCAATCAATACCCTCCCATATAATTTGCCAGAAATACTCAACAAACTTATACCTCTGTAATTTGAGCACTCACTCTTATCCCCTTTGCCTTTGTACAATGGCACTATGCACGCATTCCGCCAATCCTCAGGCACCTCACCATCAGTCATACATACATTAAATAACCTTACCAACCAGTCAACAATACAGTCACCCCCTTTTTTAATAAATTCCACTGAAATACCATCCAAACCTGCTGCCTTGCCGGCTTTCATCTTCCGCAAAGCTTTTATTACCTCTTCTCTGTTTACTAAATCATTTTCCCTAACCCTCTCACTTTGCACACCACCTCGACCAAAACACCCTATATCTGCCACTCTATCATCAAACACATTCAACAAACCTTCAAAATACTCACTCCATCTCCTTCTCACATCACCACTACTTGTTGTCACCTCCCCATTTGCGCCCTTCACTGAAGTTCCCATTTGCTCCCTTGTCTTACGCACTTTGTTTACCTCCTTCCAGAACATCTTTTTATTCTCCCTAAAATTTAATGATACTCTCTCACCCCAACTCTCATTTGCCCTTTTTTTCACCTCTTGCACCTTTCTCTTGACCTCCTGTCTCTTTCTTTTATACGTCTCCCACTCAATTGCATTTTTTCCCTGCAAAAATCGTCCAAAAGCCTCTCTCTTCTCTTTCACTAATACTCTTACTTCTTCATCCCACCACTCACTACCCTTTCTAGTCAACCCACCTCCCACTCTTCTCATACCACAAGCATCTTTTGCGCAATCCATCACTGATTTCCTAAATACATCCCATTCCTCCCCCACTCCCCTTACTTCCATTGTTCTCACCTTTTTCCATTCTGTACTCAGTCTCTCCTGGTACTTCCTCACACAAGTCTCATTCCTAAGCTCACTTACTCTCACCACCCTCTTCACCCCAACATTCACTCTTCTTTTCTGAAAACCCATACAAATCTTCACATTAGCCTCCACAAGATAATGATCAGACATCCCTCCAGTTGCACCTCTCAGCACATTAACATCCAAAGGTCTCTCTTTCGCGCGCCTGTTAATTAACACGTAATCCAATAACGCTCTCTGGCCAGAAATCAGCGGGGGGCCAGAAATCCTCCCCTCCTTGTATTTTTTTAACTTTCTAAAATGGGAAACAGAAGAATGAGTCACGCAGGGAGTGCTCATCCTCCTCGAAGGCTCAGATTGGGGTGCCTAAATGTGTGTGGATGTAACCAAGATGTGAAAAAAGGAGAGATAGGTAGTATGTTTGAGGAAAGGAACCTGGATGTTTTGGCTCTGAGTGAAACGAAGCTAAACTGTAAAGGGGAAGAGTGGTCTGGTAATGTCTTGGGAGTAAAGTCAGGGGTTAGTGAGAGGACAAGAGCAAGGGAAGGAGTAGCAGTGCTCCTGAAACAGGAGTTGTGGAAATATGTGATAGAATGTAACAAAGTAAATTCTCGATTAATATGGGTAAAACTGAAAGTTGATGGAGAGAAATGGGTGAGTATTGGTGCATATTCACCTGGGCATGAGAAGAAAGATCATGAGAGGCAAGTGTTTTGGGAGCAGCTGAATGAGTGTGTTAGTGGTTTTGATGCACGAGACCGGGTTATAGTGTTGGGTGATTTGAATGCAAAGGTGAGTAATGTGGCAGTTGAGGGAATAATTGGTATACATGGGGTGTTCAGTGTTGTAAATGGAAATGGTGAAGAGCTTGTAGATTTATGTGCTGAAAAAGGACTGATGATTGGGAATACCTGGTTTAAAGAGCGAGATATACATAAGTATACTTATGTAAGTAGGAGAGATGGCCAGAGAGCGTTATTGTATTACGTATATATATATATATATATATATATATATATATATATATATATATATATATATATATATATATATATATATATATATATATATATATATATATATATATATATATATATATATATATATATAGATATATATATATATATATATATATATATATATATATATATATATATATATATATATATATATATATATATATATATATATATATATATATATATATATATATATATATATATATATATATATATATATATTTCTATGAGTCCACGGGGAAAATGAAACACGAAAAGTTCCCAAGTGCACTTTCGTGTAATAATCACATCATTCTCGATTAATATGGGTAAAACTGAAAGCTGATGGAGAGATATGGGTGATTATTGGTGCATATGCACCTGGGCATGAGAAGAAAAGATCATGAGAGGCAAGTGTTTTGGGAGCAGCTGAATGATTGTGTTAGTGGTTTCGATGCACGAGACCGGGTTATAGTGATGGGTGATTTGAATGCAAAGGTGAGTAATGTGGCACTTGAGGGAATAATTTGTATACATGGGGTGTTCAGTGTTGTAAATGGTAATGGTGAAGAGCTTGTAGATTTATATGCTGAAAAAGTACTGATGATTGGGAATACCTGGTTTAAAAAGCGAGATATACATAAGTATACGTATGTAAGTAGGAGAGATGGCCAGTGAGCGTTATTGGATTCCGTGTTAATTGACAGGCGCGCGAAAGAGAGACTTTTGGATGTTAATGTACTGAGAGGTGCAACTGGAGGGATGTCTGATCATTATCTTGTGGAGGCTAAGGTGAAGATTTGTATGGGTTTTCGGAAAAGAAGAGTGAATGTTGGGGTGAACAGGGTGGTGAGAGTAAGTGAGCTTGGGAAGGAGACTTGTGTGAGGAAGTACCAGGAGAGACTGAGTTCAGAATGGAAAAAGGTGAGATCAATGGAAGTAAGGGGAGTGGGAGAGGAATTTGATGTATTTAGGGAATCAGTGATGGATTGCGCAAAAGATGCTTGTGGCATGAGAAGAGTGGGAGGTGGGTTGATTAGAAAGGGTAGTGAGTGGTGGGATGAAGAAGTAAGATTATTAGTGAAAGAGAAGAAAGAGGCATATGGACGATTTTTGCAGGGAAAAAATGCAATTGATGTATAAAAGAAAGAGACAGGAGGTGAAGAGAAGGGTGCAAGAGTTGAAAAAGAGGGCAAATGAGAGTTGGGGTGAGAGAGTATCATTAAATTTTAGGGAGAATAAAAAGATGTTCCAGAAGGAGGTAAATAAAGTGCGTAAGAAAAGGGAGCAAATGGGAACTTCAGTGAAGGGCGCAAATGGGGAGGTGATAACAAGTAGTGGTGATGTGAGGAGATGGAGTGAGTATTTTGAAGGTTTGTTGAATGTGTTTGATGATAGAGTGGCGGATATGGGGTGTTTTGTTCGAGGTGGTGTGCAAAGTGAGAGGGTTGGGGAAAATGATTTGGTAAACAGAGAAGAGGTAGTACAAGCTTTGCGGAAGATGAAAGCCGGCAAGGCAGCAGGTTTGGATGGTATTTCAGTGGAATTTATTAAAAAAGGGGGTGACTGTATTGTTGACTGGTTGGTAAGGTTATTTAATGTATGTATGACTCATGGTGAGGTGCCTGAGGATTGGCGGAATGCGCGCATATTTCCATTGTACAAAGGCAAAGGGATAAGAGTGAGTGCCCAAATTACAGAGGTATAAGTTTGTTGAGTATTCCTTGTAAATTATATGGGAGAGTATTGATTGAGAGGGTGAAGGCATGTACAGAGCATCAGATTGGGGAAGAATAGTGTGGTTTCAGAAGTGGTAGAGGATGTGTGGATCAGGTGTTTGCTTTGAAGAATGTATGTGAGAAATACTTAGAAAAGCAAATGGATTTGTATGTAGCATTTATGGATCTGGGGAAGGCCTATGATAGAGTTGATAGAGATGCTCTGTGGAAAGTATTAAGAATATATGGTGTGGGAGGCAAGTTGTTAGAAGCAGTGAAAAGTTTTTATCGAGGATGTAAGGCATGTGTACGTGTAGGAAGAGAGGAAATTGATTGATTCTCAGTGAATGTAGGTTTGCGGCAGGGGTGTGTGATGTCTCCATGGTTGTTTAATTTGTTTATGGATGGGGTTGTTAGGGAGGTGAATGCAAGAGTTTTGGAAAGAAGGGCAAGTATGAAGTCTGTTGTGAATGAGAGAGCTTGGGAAGTGAGTCAGTTGTTGTTCTCTGATGATACAGCGCTATTGGCTGATTCATGTGAGAAACTGCAGAAGCTGGTGACTGAGTTTGGTAAAGTGTGTGAAAGAGGAAAGTTAAGAGTAAATATGAATAAGAGCAAGGTTATTAGTTACAGTAGGGTTGAGGGTCAAGTCAATTTCGAGGTAAGTTTGAATGGAGAAAAACCTTAGGAAGTAAAGGGTTTCAGATATCTGGGAGTGGATCTGGCAGCAGATGGAACCATGGAAGCGGAAGTGAATCATAGGGTGGGGGAGGGGGCGAAAATCTTGGGAGCCTTGAAGAATGTGTGGAAGTCGAGAACATTATTTCGGAAAGTAAAAATGGGTATGTTTGAAGGAATAGGGGTTCCAACAATGTTGTATGGTTGCGAGGCGTGGGCTATGGATAGAGCTGTGCGCAGGAGGGTGGATGTGCTGGATATGAGATATTTGAGGACAATGTGTGGTGTGAGGTGGTTTGATCGAGTAAGTAATGTAAGGGTGTAAGTAATGTAAGGGTGTAAGATGTATGGAAATAAAAAGCGCGTGGTTGAGAGAGCAGAGGAGGGTGTTTTGAAATGGTTTGGGCACATGGAGAGAATTAGTGAGGAAAGATTGACCAAGAGGATATATGTGTCGGAGGTGGAGGGAACGAGGAGAAGTTGGGGACCAAATTTGAGGTGAAAGATCGAGTGAAAAAGATTTTTTGTGATCAGGGCCTGAACATGCACGAGGGTGAAAGGAGGACAAGGAATAGAGTAAATTGGGTCGATATGGTATACCGGGGTTGACGTGCCGTCAGTGGATTGAATCAGGGCATGTTAAGCGTCTGGGGTAAACCATGGAAAGTTCTGTGGGGCCTGGATGTGGAAAGGGAGCTGTGGTTTCGGGAATTATTGCATGACAGCTAGAGACTGAGTGTGAACAAATGGGGCCTTTGTTGTCTTTTCCTAGTGCTACCTCGCACGCATGAGGGGTGACGGGGATGGTATTCCATGTGTGGCTAGGTGGCGATGGGAATGAATAAAGGCAGTGTGAATTGTGTGCATGGGTATATATGTATGTGTCTGTGTGTGTATATATATGCGCACACTGAGATGTATAGGTATGTATATTTGCGTGTGTGGACGTTATGTATATACATTGTGTATGGGGGTGGGTTGGGCCATTTCTTTCGTCTGTTTCCTTGCGCTACCTCGCAAACACGGGAGACAGCGACAAAGCAAAATAAAAAAAAATATATAATACACACACACACAAATATATATATATATATATATATATATATATATATATATATATATATATATATATATATATATATATATATATATATATATATATATATATATATATATTTTTTTTTTTCCTTTTGCTTTGTAGCTGTCTCCCGCGTTTGCGAGGTAGCGCAAGGAAACACCGAAAGAAATGGCCCAAACCACCCCCACACACATGTATATACATACACGTCCAACCACGCAAATATACACACCTATACATCTCAATGTACACATATATATATACACACACAGACATATACATATATACACATGTACATAATTCATACTGTCTGCCTTTACTTATTCCCATCGCGACCTCGTCACACATGAAATAACATCCCCCTCCCCCCTCAAGTGTGCGAGGTAGCGCTAGGAAAAGACAACAAAGGCCCCATTCGTTCACACTCAGTCTCTAGTTATCATGTAATAATGCCCGAAACCACAGCTCCCTTTCCACATCCAGGCCCCAGAGAACTTTCCATGCTTTACCCCAGACGCTTCACATGCCCTGATTCAATGCATTAACAGCACGTCGACCCCTGTATACCACATCGTTCCAATTCACTATATTCCTTGCCCGCCTTTCACCCTCCTGCTTGTTCAGGCCCCGATCACTCAAAATCTTTTTCACTCCATCTCTCCACCTCTAATTAGGTCTCCCACTTCTCCTCGTTCCCTCCACCTCCGACACATTTATCCTCTTTGTCAATCTTTCCTCACTCATTCTCTCCATGTGACCAAACCATTTCAAAACACCCTCTTCTGCTCTCTCATCCACGCTCTTTTATTTCCACACATCTCTTACACTTACATTACTTACTCGATCAAACCACCTCACTCCACATATTGTCCTCAAACATCTCATTTCCAGCATATCCAACCTCCAGCACACAACTCTATCTATAGCCCACGCCTCGCAACCATGCAACATGGTTGGAACCACTATTCCTTCAAACATACCCATTTTTGCTTTCCAAGATAATTTTCTCCACTTCCTAACACTCTTCAAAGGCTCCCAGGATTTTCGCCCACTCCCCCACCCTATGATCCACTTCCGCTTCCATGGTTCCATCCGCTGCCAGACCCACTCCCAGATATCTAAAACCCTTTATTTCCTTAAGTTTTTCTCCATTCAAACTTACCTCCCAATTGACTTGACCCTCAACCCTACTGTACCTAATAACCTTGCTCTTATTCACATTTACTCTTAACTTTCTTCTTTCATACACTTTACGAAACTCAGTCACCAGCTTCTGCAGTTTCTCACATGAATCAGCCACCAGCGCTGTATCATTAGCGAACAACAACTGACTCACTTCCCAAGCTCTCTCATCCACAACAGACTGCATACTTGCCCCTCTTGTCAAAATTCTTGCATTCACCTCCCTAACAACCCCATCCATAAACAAATTAAACAACCATGGAGACATCAAACTCTCCTGCCGTAAACGTACATTCACTGAGAACCAATCACTTTCCTTTCTTCCTACACGTACACGTGCCTTACATCCTCGATAAAAACTTTTCACTGCTTCTAACAACATGCCTCCGACACCATATATTCTCAGTACCTTCCACAGAGCATCTCTATCAACTCTATCATATGCCTTCTTCAGATCCATAAAATGCTACATACAAATCCATTTGCTTTTCTAAGTATTTCTCACATACATTCTTCTAAGCAGACACCTGATCCAAACATCCTCTACCACTTGTGAAACCACACTGCTTTTCCCCTATCTCATGCTCTGTACATGCCTTCGCCATATCAATCAATAGCCTCCCATATTATTTACCAGGAATACTCAACAAACTTATACCTCTATAATTTGAGCACCCATTCTTATCCCCTTTCCCTTTGTACAATGGCACTCTGCAAGAATTCCGCCAATCCTCAGGCACCTCACCATCAATCATACATATATTAAATAACCTTACCAACCAGTCAACAATACAGTCACACCCTTTTTTAATAAATTCCACTCAAATACCCTCCAAACCTGCTGCTTTGCCAGCTTTCATCTTCCTCAAAGCTTTTACTACCTCTTCTCTGTTTACCAAAACATTTTCCCTAACCCTCTCACTTTGCACACCACCTCGAGCAAAACACCCTACATCTGCCACTCTATTATCAAATACATTCAACAAATCTCCAAAATACCCACTCCATCTCCTTCTCCATCACCACTACTTGTTATCACCTCCCCATTAGCCCCCTTCACTGAAGTTCCCATTTGCTCCCTTGTCTTACACACTTGATTTATTTCCTTCAAGAACATCTTTGTATTTCATATTTATTATACTTTGTCGATGTCTCCCGCGTTTGCGAGGTAGCGCAAGGAAACAGACGAAAGAAATGGCCCAGCCCCCCCCCATACACATGTATATACATACGTCCACACACGCAAATATACATACCTACACAGCTTTCCACGGTTTACCCCAGACGCTTCAGATGCCCTGATTCAATCCACTAACAGCACGTCAACCCCGGTATACCACATCGCTCCAATTCACTCTATTCTTTGCCCTCCTTTCACCCTCCTGCATGTTCAGGCCCCGATCACACAAAATCTTTTTCACTCCATCTTTCCACCTCCAATTTGGTCTCCCTCTTCTCCTCGTTCCCTCCACCTCCGACACATATATCCTCTTGGTCAATCTTTCCTCACTCATTCTCTCCATGTGCCCAAACCACTTCAAAACACCCTCTTCTGCTCTCTCAACCACGCTCTTTTTATTTCCACACATCTCTCTTACCCTTACGTTACTCACTCGATCAAACCACCTCACACCACACATTGTCCTCAAACATCTCATTTCCAGCACATCCATCCTCCTGCGCACAACTCTATCCATAGTCCACGCCTCGCAACCATACAACATTGCTGGAACCACTATTCCTTCAAACATACCCATTTTTGCTTTCCGAGATAATGTTCTCAACTTCCACACATTCTTCAAGGCCCCCAGAATTTTCGCCCCCTCCCCCACCCTATGATCCACTTCCGTTTCCATGGTTCCATCCGCTGCCAGATCCACTCCCAGATATCTAAAACACTTCACTTCCTCCAGTTTTTCTCCATTCAAACTTACCTCCCAATTGACTTGACCCTCAACCCTACTGTACCTAATAACCTTGCTCTTATTCACATTTACTCTTAACTTTCTTCTTCCACACACTTTACCAAACTCAGTCACCAGCTTCTGCAGTTTCTCACATGAATCAGCCACCAGCGCTGTATCATCAGCGAACAACAACTGACTCACTTCCCAAGCTCTCTCATCCCCAACTGACTTCATACTTGCCCCTCTTTCCAAAACTCTTGCATTTACCTCCCTAACAAACCCATCCATAAACAAATTAAACATCCATGGAGACATCACACACCCCTGCCGCTAACCTACATTCACTGAGAACCAATCACTTTCCTCTCTTCCTACACGTACACATGCCTTACATCCTCGATAAAAACATTTCACTGCTTCTAACAACTTTCCTCCCACACCATATATTCTTAATACCTTCCACAGAGCATCTCTATCAACTCTATCATATGCCTTGTCCAGATCCATAAATGCTACATAAAAAGCCATTTGCTTTTCTAAGTCTACAAATCTACAGATCTACAAATCCTCTACCACTTCTGAAACCACACTGCTCTTCCCCAATCTGATGCTCTGTACATGCCTTCACCCTCTCAATCAATACCCTCCCATATAATTTACCAGGAATACTCAACAAACTTATACCTCTGTAATTTGAGCACTCACTCTTATCCCCTTTGCCTTTGTACAATGGCACTATGCACGCATTCCGCCAATCCTCAGGCACCTCACCATGAGTCATACATGCATTAAATAACCTTACCAACCAGTCAACAATACAGTCACCCCCTTTTTTAATAAATTCCACTGCAATACCATCCAAACCTGCTGCCTTGCCGGCTTTCATCTTCCGCAAAGCTTTCACTACCTCTTCTCTTTTTACCAAATCATTTTCCCTAACCCTCTCACTTTGCACACCACCTCGACCAAAACACCCTATATCTGCCACTCTATCATCAAACACATTCAACAAACCTTCAAAATACTCACTCCATCTCCTTCTCACATCACCACTACTTGTTATCACCTCCCCATTTGCGCCCTTCACTGAAGTTCCCATTTGCGCCCTTCACTGAAGTTCCCATTTGCTCCCTTGTCTTACGCACTTTATTTACCTCCTTCCAGAACATCTTTTTATTCTCTCTAAAATTTAATGATACTCTCTCACCCCAACTCTCATTTGCCCTTTTTTTTCACCTCTTGCACCTTTCTCTTGACCTCCTGTCTCTTTCTTTTATACATCTCCCACTCAATTGCATTTTTTCCCTGCAAAAATCGTCCAAATGCCTCTCTCTTCTCTTTCGCTAATACTCTTACTTCTTCATCCCACCACTCACTACCCTTTCTAACCAACCCACCTCCCACTCTTCTCATGCCACAAGCATCTTTTGCGCAATCCATCACTGATTCCCTAAATACATCCCATTCCTCCCCCACTCCCCTTACTTCCATTGTTCTCACCTTTTTCCATTCTGTACTCAGTCTCTCCTGGTACTTCCTCACACAGGTCTCCTTCCCAAGCTCACTTACTCTCACCACCCTCTTCACCCCAACATTCACTCTTCTTTTCTGAAAACCCATACAAATCTTCACCTTAGCCTCCACAAGATAATGATCAGACATCCCTCCAGTTGCACCTCTCAGCACATTAACATCCAAAAGTCTCTCTTTCGCGCGCCTGTCAATTAACACTTAATCCAATAACTCTCTCTGGCCATCTCTCCTACTTACATAAGTATACTTATGTATATCTCGCTTTTTAAACCAGGTATTCCCAATCATCAGTCGTTTTTCAGCACATAAATCTACAAGCTCTTCACCATTTCCATTTACAACACTGAACACCCCATGTATACCAATTATTCCCTCAACTGCCACATTACTCACCTTTGCATTCAAATCACCCATCACTATAACCCGGTCTCGTGCATCAAAACCACTAACACACTCATTCAGCTGCTCCCAAAACACTTGCCTCTCATGCTCTTTCTTCTCATGCACAGGTGCATATGCACCAATAATCACCCACCTCTCTCCATCAACTTTCAGTTTTACCCATATTAATCGAGAATTTACTTTCTTACATTCTATCACATACTCCCACAACTCCTGTTTCAGGAGTATTGCTACTCCTTCCCTTCTCTTGTCCTCTCACTAACCCCTGACTTCACTGATGGCCTTATTTGGGTAGTTGACAGTGCTGATGTTGACCGATTAAGAGACTGCCAGGGAGAACTGAAAAAGTTACTAGAGGAAGAGAGGTTAGCTGGGGCAACACTTCTAGTATTTGCTAACAAACAAGACCTCCCTGAAGCCCTGACAGCTGAACAGATAAGAGATTTATATATAGTTATATATAGTTATATATATATATATATATATATATGTATATATATATATATGGCGAGAAGCGACGACTAGATGAGAGGACGTTGTAGGAAGGAAGCAGAGGCGATGAGTGGCACGTTCATCCTTTACAGTTGCATATACATTCCTACCAAGACATATACATCATCTACAGAAAGTGAACTGACGTGAGTCAGAGGATCATCTCGTCCCCATCACATCATTCAGAGCGATACCAGTTTGCATCAGCCTTCACTCCTGCCTGCAGTAGCATGCTTTCCGACATGTTTCATGAGCTCCTCTTCGCCAACGGAACTACCTTGGCCCACCAGTGATGCTACTACGTTTGTGAATCAAGAGCCATTGCAACACAAACCTCGCCAGGTGGCAGAGTGTCCCGCAGTGTATCGAGACAGACTTCCCCAGAACTTTTTTTTAAAGGGGAAGTAAATGTTTATAGTTGTGTTACTGGAGTGATAGTTTTCATACATGGTGCTTTGACAAGAAAATAGTGAAATTGGAAAGAATGTAGCTTAGACATTGAAGCTTATTGATACAGTGGTTAAATTGATGAGAACTACGATTGACGTTTGTGTAAATGAATTAAACATTTCCTTTCCATAGCCAGAGATTGAACCATTATGTGACATTCATTTTTTCATTTCATTTCAAGCTAGAAGTTTCAGTTTTCTAAATTGTTTCTTACATTTTTCACATGTATATATATGTATGTGTGTGTGTGTGTATATGTGCGTGTGTGTGTATGTGTGTGTATGTGTATATATATATGTATATCATCTCTGGGGATAGGGGTGAAAGAATACTTCCCACGCATTCCTCGCGTGTCGTAGAAAGCGACTAGAGGGGACGGGAGCGGGGGGCCAGAAATCCTCCCCTCCTTGTATTTCTTTAACTTTCTAAAATGGGAAACAGAAGAAGGAGTCACGCGGGGAGTGCTCATCCTACTCGAAGGCTCAGATTGGGGTGCCTAAATGTGTGTGGATGTAAACAAGATGTGAAAAAAGGAGAGATAGGTAGTATGTTTGAGGAAAGGAACCTGGATGTTTTGGCTCTGAGTGAAACGAAGCTCAAGGGTAAAGGGGAAGAGTGGTTTGGAAATGTCTTGGGAGTAAAGTCAGGGGTTAGTGAGAGGACAAGAGCAAGGGAAGGAGTAGCAGTACTCCTGAAACAGGAGTTGTGGAAGTATGTGATAGAATGTAAGAAAGTAAATTCTCGATTAATATGGGTAAAACTGAAAGTTGATGGAGAGAGATGGGAGATTATTGGTGCATATGCACCTGGGCATTGGAAGAAAGATCATGAGAGGCAAGTTTTTTGGAAGCAGCTGAATGAGTGTATTAGTGGTTTTGATGCACGAGACCGGGTTATAGTGATGGGTGATTTGAATGCAAAGGTGAGTAATGTGGCAGTTGAGGGAATAATTGGTATACATGGGGTGTTCAGTGTTGTAAATGGAAATGGTGAAGAGCTTGTAGATTTATGTGCTGTAAAAGGACTGATGATTGGGAATACCTGGTTTAAAAAGCGAGATATACATAAGTATACTTATGTAAGTAGGAGAGATGGCCAGAGAGCGTTATTGGATTACGTGTTAATTGACAGGCGCGCGAAAGAGAGACTTTTGGATGTTAATGTGCTGAGAGGTGCAACTGGAGGGATGTCTGATCATTATCTTGTGGAGGCTAAGGTGAAGATTTGTATGGGTTTTCAGAAAAGAAGAGTGAATGTTGGGGTGAAGAGGGTGGTGAGAGTAAGTGAGCTTGGGAAGGAGACTTGTGTGAGGAAGTACCAGGAGAGACTGAGTACAGAATGGAAAAAGGTGAGAACAATGGAAGTAAGGGGAGTGGGGGAGGAATGGGATGTATTTAGGGAATCAGTGATGGATTGCGCAAAAGATGCTTGTGGCATGAGAGGAGTGGGAGGTAGGTTGATTAGAAAGTGTAGTGAGTGGTGGGATGAAGAAGTAAGAGTATTAGTGAAAGAGAAGAGAGAGGCATTTGGACGATTTTTGCAGGGAAAAAATTAAATTGAGTGGGAGACGTATAAAAGAAAGAGACAGGACGTCAAGAGAAAGGTGCAAGAGGTGAAAAAAAGGGCAAATGAGAGTTGGGGTGAGAGAGTATCATTAAATTTTAGGGAGAATAAAAAGATGTTCTGGAAGGAGGTAAATAAAGTGCGTAAGACAAGGGAGCAAATGGGAACTTCAGTGAAGGGCGCAAATGGGGAGGTGATAACAAGTAGTGGTGATGTGAGAAGGAGATGGAGTGAGTATTTTGAAGGTTTGTTGAATGTGTTTGATGATAGAGTGGCAGATATAGGGTGTTTTGGTCGAGGTGGTGTGCAAAGTGCGAGGGTTAGGGAAAATGAGTTGGTAAACAGAGAAAAGGTAGTAAAAGCTTTGCGGAAGATGAAAGCCGGCAAGGCAGCAGGTTTGGATGGTATTGCAGTGGAATTTATTAAAAAAGGGGGTGACTGTATTGTTGACTGGTTGGCAAGGTTATTCAATGTATGTATGACTCATGGTGAGCTGCCTGAGGATTAGCGGAATGCGTGCATAGTGCCATTGTACAAAGGCAAAGGGGATAAGAGTGAGTGCTCAAATTACAGAGGTATAAGTTTGTTGAGTATTCCTGGCAAATTATATGGGAGGGTATTGATTGAGAGGGTGAAGGCATGTACAGAGCATCAGACTGGGGAAGAGCAGTGTGGTTTCAGAAGTGGTAGAGGATGTGTGGATCAGGTGTTTGCTTTGAAGAATGTATGTGAGAAATACTTAGAAAAGCAAATGGATTTGTATGTAGCATTTATGGATCTGGAGAAGGCATATGATAGAGTTGATAGAGATGCTCTGTGGAAGGTATTACGAATATATGGTGTGGGAGGCAAGTTGTTAGAAGCAGTGAAAAGTTTTTATCGAGGATGTAAGGCATGTGTACGTGTAGGAAGAGAGGAAAGTGATTGGTTCTCAGTGAATGTAGGTTTGCGGCAGGGGTGTGTGATGTCTCCATGGTTGTTTAATTTGTTTATGGATGGGGTTGTTAGGGAGGTGAATGCAAGAGTTTTAGAAAGAGGGGCAAGTATGAAGTCTGTTGGGGATGAGAGAGCTTGGGAAGTGAGTCAGTTGTTGTTCGCTGATGATACAGCGCTGGTGGCTGATTCATGTGAGAAACTGCAGAAGCTGGTGACTGAGTTTGGTAAAGTGTGTGAAAGAAGAAAGTTAAGAGTAAATGTGAATAAGAGCAAGGTTATTAGGTACAGTAGGTTTGAGGGTCAATTCAATTGGGAGGTGAGTTTGAATGGAGAAAAACTGGAGGAAGTGAAGTGTTTTAGATATCTGGGAGTGGATCTGGCAGCGGATGGAATCATGGAAGCGGAAGTGGATCATAGGGTGGGGGAGGGGGCGAAAATTCTGGGAGCCTTGAAGAATGTGTGGAAGTCGAGAACATTACCTCGGAAAGCAAAAATGGGTATGTTTGAAGGAATAGTGGTTCCAACAATGTTGTATGGTTCCGAGGCGTGGACTATGGATAGAGTTGTGCGCAGGAGGATGGATGTGCTGGAAATGAGATGTTTGAGGACAATGTATGGTGTGAGGTGGTTTGATCGAGTAAGTAACGTAAGGGTAAGAGAGATGTGTGGAAATAAAAAGAGCGTGGTTGAGAGAGCAGAAGAGGGTGTTTTGAAATGGTTTAGTCACATGGAGAGAATGAGTGAGGAAAGATTGACCAAGAGGATATATGTGTCGGAGGTGGAGGGAACGAGGAGAAGAGGGAGACCAAATTGGAAGTGGAAAGATGGAGTGAAAAAGATTTTGTGTGATCGGGGCCTGAACATGCAGGAGGGTGAAAGGAGAGCAAAGAATAGAGTGAATTGGATCGATGTGGTATACCGGGGTTGACGTGCTGTCAGTGGATTGAATCAAGGCATGTGTATGGGGGTGGGTTGGGCCATTTCTTTCGTCTGTTTCCTTGCGCTACCTCGCAAACGCGGGAGCCAGCGGCAAAAAAAAAAGAAAAAAATATGTATATATATATATGTAGCATTTATGGATCTGGAGAAGGCATTTGATAGAGTTGATAGAGATGCTCTGTGGAAGGTATTAAGAATATATGGTGTGGGAGGCAAGTTGTTAGAAGCAGTGAAAAGTTTTTATCGAGGATGTAAGGCATGTGTATGTGTAGGAAGAGAGGAAAGTGATTGGTTCTCAGTGAATGTAGTTTTGCGGCAGGGGTGTGTGATGTCTCCATGGTTGTTTAATTTGTTTATGGATGGGGTTGTTAGGGAGGTGAATGCAAGAGATTTGGAAAGAGGGGCAAGTATGAAGTCTGTTGGGGATGAGAGAGCTTGGGAAGTGAGTCAGTTGTTGTTCGCTGATGATACAGTGCTGGTGGCTGATTCATGTGAAAAACTGCAGAAGCTGGTGACTGAGTTTGGTAAAGTGTGTGAAAGAAGAAAGTTAAGAGTAAATGTGAATAAGAGCAAGGTTATTAGGTACAGTAGGGTTGAGGGTCAAGTCAATTGGAAGGTGAGTTTGAATGGAGAAAAACTGGAGGAAGTGAAGTGTTTTAGATATCTGGGAGTGGATCTGGCAGCGGATGGAACCATGGAAGCGGAAGTGGATCATAGGGTGGGGGAGGGGGCGAAAATTCTGGGAGCCTTGAAGAATGTGTGGAAGTCGAGAACATTATCTCGGAAAGCAAAAATGGGTATGTTTGAAAGAATAGTGGTTCCAACAATGTTGTATGGTTGCGAGGCGTGCGCTATGGATAGAGTGGTGCGCAGGAGTATGGATGTGCTGGAAATGAGATGTTTGAGGACAATGTGTGGTGTGAGGTGGTTTGATCGAGTAAGTAACGTAAGGGTAAGAGAGATGTGTAGAAATAAAAAGAGCGTGGTTGAGAGAGCAGAAGAGGGTGTTTTGAAATGGTTTGGGCACATGGAGAGAATGAGTGAGGAAAGATTGACCAAGAGGATATATGTGTAGGAGGTGGAGGGAACGAGGAGAAGAGGGAGACCAAATTGGAGGTGGAAAGATGGAGTGAAAAAGATTTTGTGTGATCGGGGCCTGAACATGCAGGAGGGTGACAGGAGGGCAAGGAATAGAGTGAATTGGAGCGATGTGGTATACCGGGGTTGACGTGCTGTCAGTGGATTGAATCAGGGCATGTGAAGCGTCTGGGGTAAACCATGGAAAGCTGTGTAGGTATGTATATTTGCGTGTGTGGACGTATGTATATACATGTGTATGGTGGTGGGTTGGGTCATTTCTTTCGTCTGTTTCCTTGCGCTACCTCGCAAACGCGGGAGACAGCGACAAAGCAAAGAAAAAAAAAATACATATATATATATATATATATATATATATATATACATATATACATATATGCACATATATACATATATATACACATATACACACATATACACACATATATATATCCGAATCTATGCGCTCGACCTTAGATGGCCCATGAATATGTCAGTCAGGAACGCGAACAGCTACACTACAGGAGTTATGACGTAGACAGAACGATATCAATAAGATCCTAGTGGCGTGAGGAGCCCTATGCGACAACCACCTCTGCATGACCGAAGTCTTCCAGTGAGCAGATCCAGTGCTGAAGGCTGCTGGGGAACTCTTCTTGCAGATCATTTTCAGAGAATGTTCTTCCGCCCACCAGTGATGCTACTACTTTTCTGAATTAAGAACCATTGCAACACAAACCTCGCCAGGTGGTAGAGTGACCCGCAGTTTATCGAGACAGACTTCCCCAAAACTTTTTTAAAGGGTAAATAAATGTTTAGAGTTGTGTTACTGGAGTGATAGTTTTCATACATGGTGCGCTGACAAGAAAATAGTGAAATTGGAAAAGAATGTAGCTTAGACATTGAAGCTTATTCTTTCATTGAAATGTGAACAAAGGAAGTTTTTTTTTTTTTAAAGTGATTAGAGATGGAGAGCAAAAAGGTGTTTTTCATGAATGTACTGGAAAAGTTGAGGTCCAGATAAACTTGGTCTGTCAAGGCTTTATTATGGCGGATGACCAACTACCTACCCTCATGTATCCAAGATATGGTTGTACTTTGTGTAATGAAGACAATTGAGAAACATCATAAGCCAATATTCCAGTTTCATGATAAGAGAAGTGGACCAGGCAGAAGTGGACCAGGCAGTATGATACAGTGGTTAAATTAATGAAAACTACTATTGACGTTTGTGTAAATAAATTATACATTTCCCTTTTCCATAGCCAGAGGTTGAACCATTATGTGACATTCATTTTTCATTTCAAGCTAGAAGTTTCAGTTTTCTAAATTATTTCTTACATTTTTCATATGTATATATATATATATATATATATATATATATATATATATATATATATATATATATATATATATATATATATATATATATATATATATATATATATATATATATATATATAGATATGTATATATATATATATATATATATATATATATATATATATATATATATATATATATATATATATATACATACATATATATAGCTGAATGAGTGTGTTAGTGGTTTTGATGCAAAAGACCGGATTATAATGATGGGTGATTTGAATGGAAAGTTGAGTAATGTGGCAGTTGAGGGAATAATTGGTATACATGGGGTGTTCAGTGTTGTAAATGGAAATGGTGAAGAGCTTGTAGATTTATGTGCTGAAAAAGGACTGGTGATTAGGAATACCTGGTGTAAAAAGCGAGATATACATAAGTATACGTATGTAAGAAGGAGAGATGGCCAGAGAGCGTTATTGGATTACGTGTTAATTGATAGACGCACGAAACTGAGACTTTTGGATGTTAATGTGCCGAGAGGTGTAACTAAAGGGATGTCTGATCATTATCTTGTGGAGGCGAAGGTGAAGATTTGTGGGGGTTTTCAGAAAAGAAGAGAGAATGTTGGGGTGAAGAGGGTGGTGAGAGTAAGTAAGCTTGGGAAGGAGACTTTTGTGAGGAAGTACCAGGAGAGACTGAGTACAGAATGGAAAAAGGTGAGAACAAAGTAGGTAAGGGGAGTGGGGGAGGAATGGGATGTATCTAGGGAAGCAGTGATGGCTTGCGCAAAAGATGCTTGTGGCATGAGAAGAGTGGGAGGTGGGTTGATTAGAAAGGGTAGTGAGTGGTGGGATGAAGAAATAAGATTATTAGTGAAAGAGAAGAGACAGGCATTTGGACGATTTTTGCAGGGAAAAAATGCAAATGAGTGGGAGAGGTATAAAAGAAAGAGGCAGGAGGTCAAGAGAAAGGTGCAAGAGGTGAAAAAGAGGGCAAATGAGAGTTGGATTGAGAGAGTATCATTAAATTCAAGGGAGAATAAAATGATGTTTTTGAAGGAGGTAAATAAAGTGCGCAAGAAAAGGGAGCAAATGGGACGTTCAGTGAAGGGGCCTAATGGGGAGATGATAACAAGAAGTGGTGATGTGAGAAAGAGATGGAGTGAGTATTTTCAAGGTGTGTTGAATGTGTTTGATGATAGAGTGGCAAATATAGGGTGTTTTGTTAGAGGTGGTGTGCAAAGTGAGAGGGTTAGGGAAAATGATTTGGTAAATAGAGAAGAGGTAGTAAAAGCTTTACGGAAGATGAAAGCCGGCAAGGCAGCAGGTTTCGATGGTATTCCAGTGGAATTTATTAAAAAAGGGGGTGACTGTATTGTTGACTGGCTGGTAAGGTTATTTGATGTATGTATGATTCATGGTGAGGTGCCTGAGGATTGGCGGAATGCTTGCATAGTGCCATTGAACAAAGGCAAATGGGATAAGAGTGAGTGCTCAAATTACAGATGTATAATTTTGTTGAGTATTCCTGGTAAATTATATTGGAGGGTATTGATTGAGAGGTGAAGGCATGTACAGAGCATCAGATTGGGGAAGAGCAGTGTGGTTTCAGAAGTGGTAGAGGATGTGTGGATCAGGTGTTTGCTTTGAAGAATATATGTGAGAAATACTTAGAAAAGCAAATGGATTTGTATGTAGTATTTATGGATCTGGAGAAGGCATATGATAGAGTTGATAGAGATGCTCTTTGGAAGGTTTTAAGAATATATGGTGTGGGAGGCAAGTTGTTAGAAGCAGTGAAAAGTTTTTATCGAGACGAAACAGACGAAAGAATGGCCCAACCCACCGACATACACATGTATATACATACACGTCCACACACGCAAATATATATACCTATACATCTCAATGTACACATATATATACACACACAGACATATACATATATACATATGTACATAATTCATACTGTCTGCCTTTATTCATTCCCATCGCTACCTCGCCACACATGGAATAACAAACCCCTCCCCCATCATGTGTGCAAGGTAGCGCTAGGAAAGACAACAAAGGCCATATTCGTCCAAACTCAGTCTCTACTTATCATGTAATAATGCAACGAAACCACAGCTCCCTTTCCACATCCAGGCCCCAAAGAACTTTCCATGGTTTACCCCAGACACTTCACATGCCTTGGTTCAATCCATTGACAGCATGTCGACCCCGTTATACCACATCTTTCCAATTCAATCTATTCCTTGCACGCCTTTCACCCTCCTGCATGTTCAGGCCCCGATCACTCAAAATCTTTTTCACTCCATCTTTCCACCTCCAATTTGGTCTCCCACTTCTCCTCGTCCCCTCCACCTCTGACACATATATCCTCTTGGTCAATCTTTCATCACTCATTCTCTCCATGTGACCAAACCATTTGAAGACACCCTCTTCTGCTCTCTTAATTACACTCTTTTTATTTCCAAACATTTCTCTTACCCTTACATTATTTACTCGATCAAACCACCTCACACCACATATTGTCCTCATACATCTCATTTCCAGCATATCCACCCTCCTGCGCACAACTCTATCCATAGCCCACGCCTAGCAGCCATACAGCATTGTTGGGACCACTATTCCTTCAAATATACCCATTTTTGCTTTCTGAGATAATATTCTTGACTTCCAAGCATTCTTTAAGCCTCCCAGAATTTTCGCCCCCTCCCCCACCCTATGATTCACTTCCGCTTCCATGTTTCCATCCGCTGCCAGATCCACGCCCAGATATCTAAAACACTTCATATCCTCCGGTTTTTCTCCATTCAAACTTACCTCCCAACTGACTTGACCCTCAACCCTACTGTACCTACTAACCTTGCTCTTATTCACATTTACTCTTAACTTTCTTCTTTCACACACGTTACCAAACTCAGTCACCAGCTTCTGCAGTTTCTTACATGAATCAGCTACCACTTCTGAAACCACACTGCTCTTCCTCAATCTGATGCTCTGTACATGCCTTTACCCTCTCAATCAACACCCTTCCATATAATTTACCAGAAATACTCAACAAACATATACCTCTCTAATTTGATCACTCACTCTTATCCCCTTTGCCTTTGTACAATGGCACTATGCAAGCATTCCGCCAATCCTCAGGCACCTCACCATGAATCATACATACATTAATAACCTTACCAATCAGTCAACAATACAGTTACCCGCTTTTTTTTAATAAATTCCAGTGCAATACTATAAAAACCCGGTGCCTTGCCAGCTTTCATCTTCCGCAAAGCTTTTACTACGTCTTCGCTGTTTACCAAATCATTTTCCCTAACCCTCTCAATCTGCACACCACCTCGACCAAAACACCCTATATCTGCCACTCTATCATCAAACACATTCAACAAACCTTCTAAATACTCACTCCATCTCCTTCTCACATCACCACTACTCATTATCACCTCCCCATTTGCCCCCTTCACTGAAGTTCCCATTTGCTCCCTAGTCTTACGCACTTTATTTACCTTCTTCCAAAACATCTTTTTATTCGCCCTAAAATTTAATGATACTCTCTCACCCCAACTCTCATTTGCCCTCTTTTTCACCTCTTGCACCTTCCGCTTGACCTCCTGCCTCTTTCTTTTATACATCTCCCACTCATTTGCATTCCTTCCCTGCAAAAATCGTCCAAATGCCTTTCTCTTCTCTTTCACTAATAATCTTACTTCTTCATCCCACTATTCACTACCCTTTCTAATCAACCCACCTCCCACGCTTCTCATGCCACAACCATCTTTTCGCAAGCCATCACTGCTTCCCGAAATACATCCCATTCCTCACCCACTCCCCTTACCTCCTTTGTTCTAACCTTTTTCCTTTCTCTACTCAGTCCCTCCTGGTACTTCCTCTCAGAAGTCTCCTTCCCAAGCTCACTTACTCTCACCACTCTCTTCACCCCAACATTCTCTCTTCTTTTCTGAAAACCCCTACAAATCTTCACCTTCGACTCCACAAGATAATGATCAGACATCCTTCCAGTTGCACCTCTCAGCACATTAACATCCAAAAGTCTCTCTTTCGCGTGCCTATCAATTAACACGTAATCCAATAACGCTCTTTGGTCATCTCTCCTACTTACATAAGTATACTTATGTATATCTCGCTTTTTAAACCAGGTATTCCCAATCACAAGTCCTTTTTCAGCACATAAATCTACAAGCTCTTCACCATTTCCATTTACGACACTGAACACCCCATGTACACCAATTATTCCCTCAACTGCCACATTACTCACCTTTGCATTCAAATCACCCATCACTATAACCCGGTCTTGTGCATCAAAACCACTAACACACTCATTCAGCTGCTCCCAAAACACTTGCCTCTCATGCTCTTTCTTCTCATGCCCAAGTGTTTCACCTCTTGTTTCAGCACTACTCCTGTTTCAGGAGTAGTGC
This sequence comes from Panulirus ornatus, assembly GCF_036320965.1. NCBI lineage: Eukaryota > Metazoa > Arthropoda > Malacostraca > Decapoda > Palinuridae > Panulirus > Panulirus ornatus. Next base: position 36,669,536 of record NC_092236.1, read on the forward strand.
TACTCCTTCCCTTGCTCTTGTCCTCTCACTAACCCCTGACTTTACTCCCAAAACATTCCCAAACCACTTTTCCCTTTACCCTTGAGCTTCGTTTCACTCAGAGCCAAAACATCCAGGTTCCTTTCCTCAAACATACTACCTATCTCTCCTTTTTTCACATCTTGGTTACATCCACACACATTTAGGCACCCCAATCTGAGCCTTCGAGGAGGATGAGCACTCCCGCTTGACTCCTTCTTCTGTTTCCCATTTTAGAAAGTTAAATACAAGAAGGGGAGGGTTTCTGGCCCCCTGCTCCCGTCCACTTTAGTCGCCTTCTACGATACTTGAGGAATGCGTGGGTAGTATTGTATTCCTCCTCCCCTATCCCAAGGGGGGCAAGGGAGCGGGGGGGCTGGAATTCCTCCCCTCTAGTTTTTCATTTTCCAATGGAAGGAACGGAGTGGGGGGCCACGTAAGGGTGTTCATTCGGGGGCTCAGTCGTCTGTTCTTGGCGCTACCTCGCTGTCACGGGAGGTGGCGAATAGTTTGAAAGAAAAGAAAGATATATATATATATATATATATATATATATATATATATATATATATATATATATATATATATATATATATATATATATATATATATTATTCCTAGGGATAGGGGAGAAAAAATACTTCCCATGTATTCCCTGCGTGTCGTAGAAGGCGACTAAAGGGAAGGGAGCGGGGTGCTGGAAATCCTCACTTCTCAGTTTTTTTTTTTTAATTTTCCTAAGGAAGGAAAAGAGAAGGGGGCCAGTCCTCTGTTCTTCACGCTACCTTGCTAACGCGGGAAATGGCGAATAGTACGAAAAAAAAAGAAAAATATATACATATATATATATATATATATATATATATATATATATATATATATATATATATATATATATATATATATATTCTCCCCTATCCCTGGGGATCGGGGAGAAAGAATACTTCCCATGCATTCCTCACGTGTCGTAGTAGGCGACTAGAGGGGACGGGAGCGGTGGGCTAGAAACCCTCCCCTCTTTGTATTTTAACTTTCTAAAAGGGGAAACAGAGGAAGAAGTCACGCGAGGAGTGATCATCCTCCTCAAAGGCTCAGGTTGGGGTGTCTAAATGTGTGTGGATGTAACCAAGATAAGAAAAGGTAGAGATAGGTAGTATGTTTGGGGAAAGGAACCTGGATGTTTGAGCTTGAGTGAAACGAAGCTCAAGGGTAAAGGGGAAGAGTGATTTGGGAATGTCTTGGGAGTAAAGTCAGGGGTTAGTGAGAGGACAATAGTAAGGGAAGGAGTAGCACTACTACTGAAGCAAGAGTGGTGGGAGTATATGACAGAGTGTAAGAAAGTAAACTCTAGAATGATATGGGTAGAACTGAAAGTTGATGGAGAGAGATGGGTGATTATTGGTGCATATGCACCTGGGCATGAGAAGAAAGAGCATGAGAGGCAAGTGTTTTGGGAGCAGCTGAATGAGTGTGTTAGTTGTTTTGATGCACGAGACCGGGTTATAGTGATGGGTGATTTGAATGCAAAGGTGAGTTATGTGGCAGTTGAGGGAATAATTGGTATACATGGGGTCTTCAGTGTTGTAAATGGAAATGGTGAAGAGCTTGTAGATTTATGTGCTGAAAAAGGACTGGTGATTGGGAATACCTGGATTAAAAAGCGAGATATACATAAGTATACGTATGTAAGTAGGAGAGATGGCCAGAGAGCGCTATTGGATTACGTGTTAATCGATAGGCGAGCGAAAGAGAGACTTTTGGATGTTAATGTTCTGAGAGGTGCAATTGGAAGCATCTTGTGGAGTCGAAGGTGAAGATTTGTAGGGGTTTTCAGAAAAAAAGAGAGAATGTTGGGGTGAAAAGAGTGAACAGAGTAAGTGAACTTAGGAAGGAGACTTGTGTGAGGAAGTACCAGGAAAGACTGAATACAGAATGGAAAAAGGTGAGACCAAGGGACATAAGGGGAGTGGGGGACTAATGGGATGTATTCATTGAAGCAGTGATGGCTTGCGCGAGAGATGCTTTTGATATGAGAAACCTGGGAGGTAGGCAGATTACAAAGGGTAGTGAGTGGTGGGATGAAGAAGTAAGATTATCAGTTAAAGAGAAGTGAGAGGCATTTGGACGATTTTTGCAGGGAAAAAGTGCAAATGAGTGGGAGATGTATAAAAGAAAGAGGCAGGAGGTCAAGAGAAAGGTGCAAGAGTTCAAAAAGAGTGCAAATAAGAGTTGGCTTGAGAAAGTATCATTAAATTTTAGGGCGAATAAAAAGATGTTTTGGAAGGAGGTAAATATAGTGCGTAAGACAAGGAAACAAATGGGAACTTCAGTGGAGGGGGCTAATGGAGAGGTGATAACAAGTAGTGTTGATGTGAGAAGGGGATGGAGTGAGTATTTTGAAGGTTTGTTGAATGTGTTTGATGATAGAGTAGCAGATATAGGGTGTTTTGTTCGAGGTGGTGTGCAAAGTGAGAGGGTGAGGGAAAATGATTTGGAAAACAGGGAAGAGGTAGTAAAAGGTTTGCGGAAGATAAAAGCCGGAAAGGCAGCAGGTTTGGATGGTACTGCGGTGGAATTTAATAAAAAAGGGGGTGACTGTAATGTTCACTGTTTGGTAAGATTATTTAATGTATGTATAATTCATGGTGAGGTGCCTGAGGATTGGAGGAATGATTGCATAGTGCCATTGTACAAAGGCAAAGGGGATAAGAGTGAGTGCTCAAATTACAGAGGTATAAGTTTTTTGAGTATTCCTGGTAAATTATATGGAAGGGTATTGATTGAAAGTGTGAAAGCATGTACAGAGCATTAGATTGGGGAAGAATAGTGTGGTTTCAGAAGTGGTAGAGGATGTGTGGATCAGGTGTTTGCTTTGAGGGATGTATGTGAGAAATACTTAGAAAAGTAAATGGATTTGTATGTAGCATTTATGGATCTGGATAAGGCATATGATAGAGCTGATAGAGATGCTCTGTGGAATGTATAAATGATGTATGGGGTGGAAGGCAAGTTGTTAGAAGCAGTAAAAAGTGTTTATCGAGGATGTAAGACATGTGTAGGTGTAGGAAGAGAGGAAAGTGATTGGTTCTTTGTAAAGGTAAGTTTCCGGTAGGGGTGTGTGATGTCTCCATGCATGTTTAATATGTTTTTGGATGGGGTTGTTAGGGAGGTGAATGCAAGATTTTTGGAAAGAAGGGGAAGTATGCAGTCTTTTGTGGATGAGAAAGATTGGGAAGTGAGTCAGTTGTTGTTCGCTGATGATACACCGCTGGTGGCTGATTCAAGTGAGAAACTGCGGAAGCTGGTGAGTGAGTTTGGTAAAGTGTGTGAAAGAAGAAACTTGAGAGCAAACGTGAATAAGAGTAAGGTAATTAGGTACAGTAGGGTTGAGGGTCAAGAAAATTGGGAGATAAGTTTCAATGGAGAAAAACTGAAGGAAGTGAAGTGTTTTAGATATCTGAGAGTGCATTTTGCAGCGGACGGAACCATGGAATCGGAAGTGAATCATAGTGTGGGGGAGGGGGCGAAAATTCTGGGAGACTTGAAGAATGTGTGGAAGTCGAGAACGTTATCTTGGAAAGCTAAAATGGGTATGTTTGAAGGAATAGTGGTTCCAACAATGTTGTATGGTTGCGAGGCGTAGGCTATGGATAGAGTTGTGCGCAGGAGGGTGGATGTGCTGGTAATGAGATGTTTGAGGACAATATGTGATGTGAGGTGGTTTGATCGAGTAAGTAATAATAGGGTAAGAGAGATGTGTGGTAATAATAAGAGTGTGGTTGAGAGAGCAGAAAAGGGTTTTTTGAAATGGTTTGGTCACATGCAGAGAATGAGTCAGGAAAGATTGACCAAGAGGATATATGTGTCAGAGGTGGAGGGAATGAGGCGAAGTGGAAGACCAAATTCGAGGTGGAAAGATGGAGAGAAAAAGATTTTGAGTGATCGGGGCCTGAACATGCAGGAGGGTGAAAGGCGCGCAAAGAATAGAGAGAATTGCAAAGAGTGCCATACCGAGGTCGCCGTGCTGGCAATGGATTGAACCACGCCACACATGGAATAACAACCCCTTCCCCCCTCATGTGTGGGAGGTAGCGCTAGGAAAAGACACCAAAGGCCCCATTCGTTCACACTCAGTCTCTAGCTGTCATGTAATAATACAACGAAACCACAGCTCCCTTTCCACATCCAGGCCCCACAGAACTTTCCATGGTTTAGTCCAGACGCTTCAATACCCTGGTTCAATCCATTGACAGAACGTCTACCCCGGTATACCACATCGTTCCAATTCACTCTATTCCTTGCACGCCTTTCACCCTCCTGCATGTTTAGGACTCGATCACTCAAAATCTTTTTCACTCCATCTTTCCACCTCGAATTTGGTCTTCCACTTCTCCTCATTCCCTCCACCTCTGACACATATATCCTCTTGGTCAATCTTTCCTCACACATTCTCTCCATGTGACCAAACCATTTGAAAACACCCTCTTCTGCTCTCTTAACAACACTCTTTTTATTTCCACACATCTCTCTTACCCTTACATTACTTACTCGATCAAACCACCTCACACTACATATTGTCCTCAAACATCTCATTTCCAACATATCCACTCTCGTACGCACAACTCTATCCATAGCCCACTTCTCGCAGCCATGTAAGATATCTGGAACCACTATTCCTTGAAACATACCCATTTTTGTTTTCCGAGATAATGTTCTCGACTTCCAAACATTCTTTAAAGCTCCCAGAATTTTCGCACCCTCCCACACCCTATGATTCACATCCGCTTCCATGGTTCGATCCGCTAACAGATCCACTCCCAGATATCTAAAACACTTCCTAAAATACTTCCTCCAGCTTTTCTCCATTCAAACTTACCTACCAATTGACTTGACCCTCAACCCTACTGTACCTAATAACCTTGCTCTTATTCACATTTACTCTTAGCTTTCTTCTTTCACTCACTTTACCAAACTCAGTCACCAGCTTCTGCAGCCTCTCATATGAATCAGCCACCAGTGCTGTATCATCAGCGAACAACAACTGACTCACCTCACAAGCTCTCTCATCCACAACAGACTGCATACTTGCCACTCTTTCCAAAACTCTTGCATTCACCTCCCTAATAACCCCATCCATAAACAAATTAAACAACCATGGAGACATCACACACCCCTGCCGCAAACCTACATTAACTGACAACCAATCACTTTCCTCTCTTCCTACACGTACACATGCCTTACATCTACGATAAAAACTTTTCACTGCTTCTAACAACTTGCCTCCCACACTATATATTCTTAGTACCCTCCACAGAGCATCTCTATGAACTCTCTCATATTCATTCTCCAGAACCATAAATGCTACATACAAATCCATTTGCTTTTCTAAGTATTTCTCACATACATTCTTCAAAGCAAACACCTGATCCACACATCCTCTACCACTTCTGAAACCACACTGCTCTTGCCCAGTCTGATGCTCTGTACATGCCTTCACCCTCTCAATCAATACCCTCCCACATAATCTACCAGGAATACTCAACAAACTTATACCTCTGTAATTTGAGCACTCACTCTTATCCCCTTTGCCTTTGTACAATGGCACTATGCAAGTATTCCGCCAATCCTCAGGCACCTCACCGTGAATCATACTGACATTAGATAACCTTACCAGCCAGTCAACAATACAGTCACCCCCTTTTTCAAAAAATTCCACTGCAATACCATCCAAACCTGCTGCCTTGCCGGCTTTCATCTTCCGCAAAGCTTTTACTACCTCTTCTCTGTTTACCAAATCATTTTCCTTAACCGTCTTACTTTGCACACCACCTCGGCCAAAACACCCTATATCTGCCACTCTATCATCAAACACATTCAACAAACCTTAAAAATACTCACCCTATCTCCTTCTCACATCACCACTACTTGTTATTACCTCCCCATTAGCCCCCTTCACTGAAGTTCCCATTTGCTCCCTTGTCTTACGCACTTTATTTACCTCCTTCCAGAACAACTTTTTATTCTCCCTAAAATTTAATGATACTCTCTCACCCCAACTCTCATTTGCCCTCTTTTTCGCATCTTGCACCTTTCTCTTGACCTCCTGCCTCTTTCTTTTATACATCTCCCACTCAATTGCTTTTTTTCCCTGCAAAAATCGTCTAAATGCCTCTCTCTTCTCTTTCACTAATAAAATCACTTCTTCATCCCACCACTCACTACCCTTTCTAATCTGCCCACCTCCCACGCTTCTCATGCCACAAGCATCTTTTGCGCAAGCCATCACTGCTTCCCTAAATACATCCCATTCCTCCCCCACTCCCCTTACCTCCTTTGTTCTCACCTTTTTAAATTCTGCACTCAGTCTCTCCTGGTACTTCCTCACACACGTCTCCTTCCCAAGCTCACTTACTCTCACCACCCTCTTTACTCCAGCATTCTCTCTTCTTTTCTGAAAACCCCTACAAATCTTCACCTTCGCCTCCACAAGATAATGATCAGACATCCCTCCAGTTGCACCTCTCAGCACATTAACATCCCAAAGTCTCCCTTTCGGCCGCCTGTCAATGAACACGAATTCCAATAACGCTCTCTGGCCATCTCTCCTACTTACATAAGTATACTTATGTATATCTCGCTTTTTAAACCAGGTATTCCCAATCACCAGTCCTTTTTCAGCACATAAATCTACAAGCTCTTCACCATTTCCATTTACAACACTGAACACCCCATGTATACCAATTATTCCCTCAACTGCCACATTACTCACCTTTGCATTCAAATCACCTATCACTATAATCCGGTCTTGTGCATCAAAACCCTTAACCCACTCATTTAGCTACTCCCAAAAAACTTGGCTCTCATGCTCTTTCTTCTCATACCCAGGTTGATATGCACCAATAATCACCCATCTCTCTCCATCAACTTTCAGTTTTACCTATATTAATCTAGAATTTACTTTCTTACATTCTATCACATACTCCCGCAACTCCTGTTACATACACACACACACACACACACACACACACATATATATATATATATATATATATATATATATATATATATATATATATATATATATATATATATATATATATATATATATATATATATATATATATATATTTTTCTTTTCTTTCTTTCATACTATTCGCCATTTCCCGCGTCAGTGAGGTATCGTTAAGAACAGTGGACTGTACCTTTGACGGAATATCCTCACTTGGCCCCCTTCTCTGTTCCTTCTTTTGGAAAAAAAAGATAGGGAGGATTTCCAGCCAACCGCTGTCTCCCATTTTAGTCTCCTTCTGAGACACGCAGGGAATACGTGGGAAGTATTCTTTCTCCCCTATCCCCAGGGATAATACATATATATATATATATATATATATATATATATATATATATATATATATATATATATATATATATATATATATATATATATATATATATATATATATCTTTTCTTTCAAACTATTCGCCATTTCCCGCATCAGCGAGGTAGCGTTAAGAACAGAGGACTGGGCCTTTGAGGGAATACCCTAACCTGGCCCAATTCTCTGTTCGTTCTTTTGGAAAATTAAAAAAAAACGAGAGGGGAGGATTTCCAGCCCCCGCTCCCTTCCCTTTAAGTCGCCTTCTACGACAGCAGAGAATAAGTGGGAAGTATTCTTTCTCCCTTATGCCCAGGGATAATATATATATATATATATATATATATATATATATATATATATGTATATATTATATATATATATATATATATATATATATATATATATATATATATATATATATATACAAATATACATACCTACACAGCTTTCCATGGTTTACCCCAGACGCTTCACATGCCCTGATTCAATCCACTGACAGCACGTCAGCCCCGGTATACCACATCGATCCAATTCACTCTATTCCTTGCCCTCCTTTCACCCTCCTGCATGTTCAGGCCCCGATCACAAAAAATCTTTTTCACTCCATCTTTCCACCTCCAATTTGGTCTCCCACTTCTCCTCGTTCCCTCCACCTCCGACACATATATCCTCTTGGTCAATCTTTCCTCACTCATTCGCTCTATGTGCCCAAACCATTTCAAAACACCCTCTTCTGCTCTCTCAACCACGCTCTTTTTATTTCCACACATCTCTCTTACCCTTACGTTACTTACTCGATCAAACCACCTCACACCACACATTGTCCTCAAACATCTCATTTCCAGCACATCCATCCTCCTGCACACAACTCTATCCATAGCCCACGCCTCGCAACCATACAACATTGTTGGAACCACTATTCCTTCAAACATACCCATTTTTGCTTTCCGAGATAATGTTCTCGACTTCCATACATTCTTCAAGGCTCCCAGGATTTTCGCCCCCTCCCCAACCCTATGATCTACTTCCGCTTCCATGGTTCCATCCGCTGCCATATCCACTCCCAGATATCTAAAACACTTTACTTCCTCCAGTTTTTCTCCATTCAAACTTACCTCCCAATTGACTTGACCCTCAACCCTACTGTACCTAATTACCTTGCTCTTATTCACATTTACCCTTAACTTTCTTCTTTCACACACTTTACCAAACTCAGTCACCAGCTTCTGCAGTTTTTCACATGAATCAGCCACCAGCGCTGTATCATCAGCGAACAACAACTGACTCACTTCCCAAGCTCTCTCATCCCCAACAGACTTCATACTTGCCCCTCTTTCCAAAACTCTTGCATTCACCTCCCTAACAACCCCATCCATAAACAGATTAAACAACCATGGAGACATCACACACCCCTGCCGCAAACCTACATTCACTGAGAACCAATCACTTTCCTCTCTTCCTACACGTACACATACCTTACATCCTCGATAAAAACTTTTCACTGCTTCTAACAACTTGCCTCCCACACCATATATTCTTAATACCTTCCACAGAGCATCTCTGTCAACTCTATCATATGCCTTCTCCAGATCCATAAATGCTACATAAAAATCCATTAGCTTTTCTAAGTATTTCTCACATACATTCTTCAAAGCAAACACCTGATTCACACATCCTCTACCACTTCTCAAACCACACTGCTCTTCCCCAATCTGATGCTCTGTACATGCCTTCACCCTCTCAATCAATACCCTCCCATATAGTTTACCAGGAATACTCAAAAAACTTATACCTCTGTAATTCGAGCACTCACTCTTATCCAAATGTATATATATATGTATATGTATAAATATACATATATATCCCTTTGTATAGGGGAGAAAGAATACTTCCCACGCATTCCTCACGAGTCGTAGAAGTCGACTAAAGTGGACAGGAGATGTGAGGGGGGGCTAGAAACCCTCCTATCCTTTTATTTTACCTTTCTAAAAGGGGAAACAGAAGGAGTTACTCCGGGAGTGCTCATCCTCCTCAAAGGCTCACTTTGGGATGTCTAAATTTTGTGGATGTAACCAAGATATGAAGAAGGGAGACATCGGTAGTATGTTTTAGGAATGAACCTGGATGTTTTGGCCTTGAGTGAAACGCAGCTCAAGGTTAAAGGGAAGAGTGGTTTAGGAATGTTTTGTGAGTAAAGTCAAGGGTTAGTGAGAGGACAAGATCAAGGAGAGGAGTAGCACTGCTCGTGAAACAAGAGTGGTATGAGTATGTGATAGAGTGTAAGAAAGTAAACTCTAGATTGATATGGGTAAAACTGAAAGTGGAATGAGAGAGATGTGTGATTATTGGTGCCTATGCACCTGGGTATGAGAAGATCATGAGAAGCAAGTGTTTTGGGAGCAGCTGAGTGAGTGTTTTAGTAGTTTTGATGCACAAGACCGGGTTATAGTTATGGGTGATTTGAATGCAAAAGGGAGTAATGTGGAAGTTGAGGGAATAATTGGTGTACATGGGAAATGGTGAAGAGCTTGTAGACTTGTGTGTTGAAAAAGAACTGGTGATTGGGAATACCTGGTTTAAAAAGTATACTTATGTAAGTAGGAGAGATGGCCAGAGAGCGCTATTGCATTACATGTTAATTGATACGCACGCGAAAGAGAAACTTTTCGATGTTAATGTGCTGAGAGATGCAACTGGAGGGATGTCTGATCATCATATTCTGGAAGCGAAGGTGAAGATTTGTGGAGGTTTACAGAAAAGAAGAGAGAATGATGGGGTGAAGAGAGTAGTGAGAGTAAGTGAGCTTGGGAAGGAGAATTGTGTAAGGAAGTACCAGGAGAGACTGAGTGCAGAATGGAAAACGTGAGAGCAAAAGACGTAAGGAGAGTGGGGGAGGAATGGGATGTATTTAAAAAGAAGTGACGGCTTGCGCAAAAGATGCTTGTAGCATGAGAAGAATGGCAGGTGGGCAGATTAGAAAGGGTGTGAGTGGTGTGGTGAAGAATTGATATTATTAGTGAAGGAGAAGAGAGAGGCATTCGGACGAGTTTTCCAGGAAAATAATGGAAATGACTTAGAGATGTATAAAAGAAAGAGGCAGGAGGTCAAGAGAAAGGTGCAAGAGGTGAAAAACAGGGTAAATGAGAGTTGTGGTGAGAGAGTATCATTAGATTTTAGGGAGAATAAAAGGATGTTTTGGAAGGAGGCAAATAAAGCGCGTAAGACAAGAGAACAAATGGGAACATCGGTGAAGGGGGTTAATGGAGGGGTGATAACAAGTAGTGGTGATGTGAAAAGGAGGAGTGAGTGTTTTGAAGGTTTGTTGAATGTGTTAGATGATAGAGTGGCAGATATAGGGTGTTTGGGTCCAGGTGGTTGTGCAAAGTGAGAGGATTAGGGAAAATGATTTAGTTAACAGAGAAGAGGTAGTAAAAGTATTGCAGATGAAAGCTGGCAAGGCAGCGGGTTTCGGTGGTATTGCAGTGGAATTTATTAAAAAAGGGAGTGACTGTGTTGTTGACTGGTTGGTAAGGATATTTTATATATGTGTGACTCATGGTGAGGTGCCTGAGGATTGGCGGGATACATGCATAGTGCCATTGTACAAAGGCAAAGGGGATAAAAGTGAGTGCTCAAATTACAGAGGTATAAGTTTGTTGAGAATTCTTGGGAAATTATATGGGAGGGTATTGATTGAGAGGGTGAAGGCATGTACAGAACATCAGATTGGGGAAGAACAGTGTGGTTTCAGAAGTGGTAGAGGAAGTGTGGATCAGGTGTTTGCTTTGAAGAATGTATGTGAGAAATACTTAGAAAAGCAAATGGATTTGTATGTAGCATTTATGGTTATGGAGAAGGCGTATGATACATTTGGTAGCGATCCTCTGTGGAAGGAATCAATGATGTATGATGTGGGAGGTAAGTTGTTAGAATCAGTGAAAAGTTTTTATCGAGGATGCAAGGCATGTCTACGAGTAGGAAAAGAGGAATGTGATTGGTTCTCAGTGAATGTAGGTTTGCGGCAGGGGTGTGTGATGTCTCCATGGTTGTTTAATTTGTTTATGGATGGGATTGTGAGGGAGGTGAGTGGAAGAGTTTTGGAGAGAGGGGCAAGTATTCAGTCTGTTGTTGATGAGAGAGCTTGGGAAGTGAGTCAGTTGTTGTTCGCTGATGATGCAGAGCTGGTGACTGATTTGGGTGAGAAACTGCAGAAGCTGGTGACTGAGTTTGGTAAAGTGTGTGAAGGAAGAATGCTGAGAGTAAATGTGAATAGGAGCAAGGTTATTGGGTACAGTAGGGTTAAGGGACAAGTCAAATGGGAGGTAAGTTGGAATATAGAAAAACTGGCTGGAAGTGAAGTGTTTTAGATATCTGGGAGTGGATTTAGCAGCGGATGGAAGCATGGAAACGGAAGGGGGAGGGGGCGAAAGTTCTGTGAGCGTTGAAAATTTTGTGGAAGGGGAGAACATTAAATCTGAAAGCAAAAATGGGTATGTTTGAATGAATAGTGGTTCCAACAGTGTTATATTGTTGCGAGGCGTGGGCTATAGATAGAGTTGTGCGGAGGTGGGTGGATGTGTTGGAAATGAGATGTTGAGGACAATATGTGGTGTGAGGTGGTTTGATCGAGTAAGTAATGAAAGGGTAAGAGAGATGTGTGGTAATAAAAAGAGCGTGGATGAGAGAGCGGAAGAGAGTGCCTTGAAATGGTTTGGTTACAAGGAGAGAATGAGTGAGGAAATATTGACAAAGAGGATATATATGTCAGAGGTGGAGGGAACAAGAAGTGTGACACCAAATTGGAGTTGGAAAGACGGAGTGAAAAAGATTTTGAGCGACTGGGGCCTGAACATGCAGTGTGAACGAATGTGGCCTTTGTTGTCTTTTCCTAGCCTTACCTCGCACACATGCGGGGAAAGGGGGTTTTCAGTTCATGTGTAGCGGGGTGGCGACGAGAATGAATAAGGGCACACATTATGAATTATGTACATGTGTATATATGTATATGTCTGTATGTGCATACATATGTATACGTTGAGATGTATAGGTATGCATATGTGCGTGTGTGGACGTGTATGTATATACATGTGTATGTTGGTGGGTTGGGCCATTCTTTCGTCTACTTCCTTGCGCTACCTCGCTAACGCGGAAGACAGCGACAAAGTATAATAGATATGATAAATATATATACATATATATATATATATATATATATATATATATATATATATATATATATATATATATATATATATATATATATATACATATATATATTTTTCTTTCAAACTGTTCGCCATTTCCCGCATTAGCGAGGTAGCGTTAAGAATAGAGGACTGGGCCTTTGAGGGAATACCCTCACCTGGCCCAATTCTCTGTTCCTTCTTTTGGAAAAAAAAAAAAAAAAAAAAAAAAAAAAAAGAGAGATATATATAAGTATACATATGTAAGTAGGAGAGATGGCCAGAGAGCATTATTAGATTACGTGTCAATTGATAGGTGCGCGAAATAGACAGTTCTGGATGTTAATGTGCAGAGAGGTGCAACTGGAGGGATGTCTGATCATTATCTTGTGGAGGTGAAGGTGAAGATTTGTAGAGGTTTTCAGAAAAGAAGAGAGAATGGTGGGGTGAAGAGAGTGGTGAGAGTAAGTGACCTTGCGAAGGAGACTTGTGTGAGGAAGTACTAGGAGAGACTAAGAAGAGAATGGAAAAAGGTGAGAACAAAGAACATAAGGGAAGTGGGGTAAGAAAGGGATGTATTTAGGAAAGGAATGATGACTTGCGCAAAGGATGCTTGTGACATGAGAAGAGAGAGAGAGAGAAAGAATAAGAGAAGAAGAGAGAAGAAAGAGAGAAGAGAGAGAGAAGAAGAGAGTAAGAAAGAAAGAGATAAGAGAGAAAGAGAGTAGAAGGAAGAGAAAGAAGAAGATAAAGTAGAAGAATAGTTAAGAAGAAGTATAGAAGAGAAGAAAAGAGAGAAGAAAGAGAGTAAAGAAGAAGAGAGTAAAAGAAGAGAAAGAAGAGAGAATAGAAGAAGGAGAGAAGAGTAAGAGAGAGAGAAGGAGATTAGAAGAGAAGAAGTATGAGAGAGAGAAGAAGAGAGAATAGAGAGAGAGAAGAGAGAGAAGAGAGAAAGAGAAAGAAGAAGAAAAGAAAGAAGGAGAAGAGAGAAAGAAGTAAGAGTAAGAAAGAGAAAGAGAAGAGAGAAGAGAAGAGAGAAGAGTAAAAGATAGAGAGGAGAGAGAGAGTAAGAGAGAAGAGAAGAAGAGAGAGAGAAGTAAGAGAAGAGAGAAGAGAAGAGAAAGTAGGAGAAGAGAAGTAGAAAGAGATAGAGAAAGTAGAGAAGTAGAAAGAGAGAGAAGAGAGAAGAAGAGAGAAGATGAATAGAAGAGAGAGTAAAGAAGAGAATAGAGGAAGTAGAGAGAGATAGGAGAGAGTAAGAGTAAGAGAGAGAAATAGAGAGAGAAAGAGAAGGAAGAAGAGAAAGAGAAGAGAGAAGAGAGAGAAAGAGAGAGAAGAGAAGAAAGTAGAAAGAAGAGAAGAAAGAAAGAAGAAGAGTAGAAAGAAGAAGAGAAGAGAGAGAAGAGAGAAGAGAAGTAGAAGAGAAAGAAGAGAGAGAGAGAAGAAGAGAGTAAGAGAAGTAGAAAGAAGAGAAGAGAATAGAGAGAGAGAGAAGAGAAGAAAGAGAGAAAAGAGAGAAGTAGAGAGAAGAGAAAGTAGAGAGGAGAAGAGAAGAGTAGAGAAGAAGAGAGAAGAAGAGAGAAGAAGAGAAGAAGAGAGAGAGAAGAGAGAGAGTAAAGAAGAGAGGATGAAAGAAGAGAAGAAGAGAGAGAAGAGAGAGTAGAAGAGAGAAGAAGTGAAGAAGAAGAAGAGGATGAGAAGAAGAAAGAGAGAAGAGAGATAGGATAGAGAGAGAGTAGAAGATGAAGAAGAGAGAATAGATAGAGAAGAAAGAGAGATAGATGAGAGAAGAGAGTAGAAAAGAGAGAGAAAGAGAAAGAAGAAGAGAAGAAAAGAAAGAAGAGAGAGAGAGAGAAGAAAAAGAGAGATAAAGAGAAAGAGAAAGAGAGAAAGAGGAAGAAGAGAGAAGGATAGAGAGAAGAAAGAAGAGAAGAAAGAGAGAGAGAGTAGAGAGAAAGAGAGGAGGAAGAAGGAGAGAAGAGATAGAGAGTAGAAGAGGAGAGAGAAGAGAGAAGAGAAGAGAGAAGAAGAGGAAGAGAAAAGAGAGAAAGAAAGAAGAAAAAGAAGGAGGAAGAGAAGAAGAGAAGAGAGAAAAAATAAGAGAGAGAGAAGAGAGAGAGGAGAGAAAAAGAGAGAAGAAAAAGAAAGAAAGAGAGAGAAGAGAGGAAGAAAGAGGAGAGAAGAAGAAGAAGAGAAGAGAAGAGAGAAAGTAAAGTAAGAGAAAAGGAAAGAAAAAGAGAGAAGAAGAAGAGAGAGAAGAGAGAAAAAAATAGAGAGAGAAGAGCTAGAGAAAAAGAAGAAGAGGAAAAGTAGAAAAGAGAGAGAGAGTAAGAGAAAGAGAGAAGAGAAGAGAAAGAGAGAAAGAGAAGAAAAGAGAGAGAAGTGAGGAGAGAAAAGAAAGAAGAAAAGAAGAGAAGAGAGAGAGAAAGAGAGTGAGAAAAGAGAGAAGTAAGAAGAAGAGAGTAAAAGAGAGAAGAGAAAGAGAAGAGAAAGGAGGAGAAGAAGAAGAAGAAAGAGAAGAGAAAAGAGAAGAAGAAGGAGAGAAAAGAGAGAAGAAAGAGAAGAGTAGAAGAAGAAAGAAGTAGAAGAAGGAGAAAGAGTAAGAGAGAGATAGAAGAAAGGAAGAGAGGAGAAGAAAGAAGAGAGAGAGAGATAGAGAAAAAGAGAGAGAGAGAGAAGAGAAGGAGAGAGAGAAAGAGAAAGAAGAGAGAGAGAAGAGAAGGAAAGAGAGTAGAAGAGAGAAAGAGAAGAGAAAGAGAGTAGAGAGAAAAAGAAGGGTAGAGAAAAGAGAGAAGAAGAGAGATAGAAGAAGAGAGAGAAGAAGAAGAAGAAGAGAAGAGAGAAGAGAGAAGAGAAGTAAGAGAGGAGAAGAGAGAGAAGAGAGAGAAGAGAGAGAAGAAGAGAGAGAAGAAAGAGAAGAGAGAGAGAGAAGAGATAGAGAGAGAGAGAGAAGAGTAGAGAGAGTAGAGAGAAGAAGAGAAGAGAAGAGAAGAAGAGAGAGAAGATAGAGAGAGAGAAGAGAGTAGAGAAGAGGAAAGAAGAGAAAGAGAGAAGAGAGAGAAAGAGAGAGGAAGAGAGAGAAGAGAAGAGAGATAAGAGAGAAGAAGAGAGAGAGAGAGAAAGAGAGAGAAGAGAAGAGAGAGAGATAGAGAAGAAGAAAGAAGAGAAGAAGAGAAGAAGAAGAAGAGTAGAGAGAGAAGAGTAGAGTAGAGAGAAGAAGAGAAGTAAGAGAGAGAAGAGAGTAGAGAAGAGAAGAGAGAGAGAAGAGGAAGAGTGAAGAGAGAGAAGAGAGAGAAGAAGAGAGAAGAGAGAGAGAAGAGAAGAGAAAAGAGAAGAGAAGAGAGAAAGAAGAGAAGAAGAAGAGAAGAGAGAGAAGAGAGTAAAGAAGAGTAAGAGAAGAGAGAGAGAGAGAAGAGAGTAAGAGAAGAAGAGAAGAGAGAGAAGAGAGAGAGAAGAAGAGAAGAAGGAGAGAGAAGAGAGAGAGAAGAGAGAGAGAAAGGAGAGTAGAAGAAGAAGAGAGAAAGAGAGAAGAGAAGAAGAAGGAGAGAAGAAGAGAGAGAGAGAAGAGAAGAAGAGTAGAGAGAGAAGAGAGAGAAGAGTAAGAGAAAGAGGATGAGAAGAGTAGAGAAGAGAGAGAAGAGTAAGAAGAGAAGAGAAGAAGAGAGAGAGAAGTAGAAGAGAAAGAAGAGAGAGTAGAAGTAAGAGAGAGAGAGAGAAGAGTAAGAGAGAAAGAAGAGAAGAGAGAGAAGAAGAAGAGAAGAGAGCAGGGTATTGATTGAGAGGGTGAAGGCATGTACAGAGCATCAGATTGGGGAAGAGCAGTGTGGTTTTAGAAGGGGTAGAGGATGTGTGGATCAGGTGTTTGCTTTGAAAATTGTATGTTAGAAATGCTTAGAAAAGCAAATGGATTTGTATGTACCATATATGGATCTGGAGAAGGCATATGATAGAGTTGATAGAGATGCTCTGTGGAAGATATAAAGAATATATTGTGTGGGAGGTAAGTTGTTAGAAGCAGTGAAAAGCTTTTGTCGAGGATGTAAGGCATTTGTACTTGTAGGAAGAGAGGAAAGTGACTGGTTCTCAGTGAATGTCGATTTGCGGCAGGGGTGAGTGATGTCTCCATGGGTGTTTGATTTGTTTATGGATTGGGTTGTTAGGGAGGTGAATGCAAGAGTTTTGGATACAAGGGCAAGTATGCAGTCTGTTGTGGATGAGAGAGCTTGGGAAGTGAGTCACTTGTTGTTCGCTGATGATACACCGCTGGTGGCTGATTCGGGTGAGAAACAGCAGAAGATGGTGACTGAGTTTGGTAAAGTGTGTGAAAGAAAAAAACCTGAGGGTAAATGTGAATAAGAATAAGGTTATTAGGTACAGTAGGGTTGAGGGACAACTTAATTGGGAGGTAAGTTTGAATGAAGAAAAACTGGAGGAAGCGAAGTGTTTCACATATCTGGGAGTGGATTTGGCAGCGGATGGAACCATCTAAGCGGAATAAGATCGTAGAGTGCTTTCTAAGATAACGTTCTCGACTTCCACACATTTTTCAATGCTCCCAGAACTTTCGCCCCCTCCCCCACCCTATGATTAACTTTGCTCCCATGGTTCTATTCGCTGCCAAAGCCACTCCCAGATATCTAGAATATTTCACTTCCTCCAGGTTTTCTCCATTCATACTTACCTCTCAATTGACTTGTCCCTCAACCCTACTGTACCTAGTAACTTTCCTCTTATTTGCATTTTCTCTCAGCTTTCTTTTTTCACATACATTACAGAACTCAGTCACCAACTTCAGCAGCTTCTCACCCGAATCAACCACCAGCGCTGTATCATCATTGAACAACAACTGACTCACTACCCAAGCTCTCTCATCCACAACAGACTGAATACTTGCCCCTCTCTCCTAAACTCTTCCATTCACCTCCCTAACAATCCCATCCATAAACAAATTAGACAACCACAGAGACATCACACACCCGTACCGAAAACCAAACATTCACTGAGAACCGATCACTTTCCTCTCTTCCTACACGTATACATGCCTTACGTCCTCGATAAAAACTTTTCACTGCTTCTAATAACTTACCTCCCACACCATATATATACATATATATATATATATATATATATATATATATATATATATATATATATATATATATATATATATATGAATAATATGTGAATAAGAGCAAGGTTATTAGGTACAGTAGGGTTGAGGGTCAAGTCAATTGGGAGGTGAGTTTGAATGGAGAAAAACTGGAGGAAGTGAAGTGTTTTAGATATCTGGGAGTGGATCTGTCAGCGGATGGAACCATGGAAGCGGAAGTGGATCAAAGGGTGGGGGAGGGGGCGATAATTTTGGGAGCCTTGAAAAATGGGTGGAAGTCGAGAACATTATCCCGGAAAGCAAAAATGGGTATGTTTGAAGGAATAGTAGTTCAAACAATGTTGTATGGTTGCGAGGCGTGGGCTATGGATAGAGTTGTGCGCAGGAGGATGGATGTGCTGGAAATGAGATGTTTGAGGACAATGTGTGGTGTGAGGTGGTTTGATCGAGTAAGTAACGTAAGGGTAAGAGAGATGTGTGGAAATAAAAAGAGCGTGGTTGAGAGAGCAGAAGAGGGTGTTTTGAAATGGTTTGGGCACATGGAGAGAATGAGTGAGGAAAGATTGACCAAGAGGATATATGTGTCGGAGGTGGAGGGAACGAGGAGAAGAGGGAGACCAAATTGGAGGTGGAAAGATGGAGTGAAAAGGATTTTGTGTGATCGGGGCCTGAACATGCAGGAGGGTGAAAGGAGGGCAAGGAATAGAGTGAATTGGAGCGATGTGGTATACAGGGGTTGACGTGCTGTCAGTGGATTGAATCAAGGCATGTGAAGCGTGTATGTATGTATGTGTAGGTATGTATATTTGCGTGTGTGGACGTGTGTATGTACATGTGTATGGGGGGGGTTGGGCCATTTCTTTCGTCTGTTTCCTTGCGCTACCTCGCAAACGCGGGAGACAGCGACAAAGTATTAAAAAAAAAAAATAAAAAAAAAATATATATATATATATATATATATATATATATATATATATATATATATATATATATATATATATATATATATATATATATTTATATATAGATATATATATATATATATATATATATATATATATATATATATATATATATATATATATATATATATATATATATATATATATATATATATATATATATATATATATATATATATATATATATATATATATATATATATATATACTATCCCTGGGGATAGGGGATTAAGAATACTTCCCACGTATTCCCTGCGTGTCGTAGAAGGCGACTAAAAGGGGAGGGATCGGGGGGCTGGAAATCCTCCCCTCTCGTTTTTTTTTATTTTTTTTTCCAAAAGAAGGAAGAGAGGGGGCCAGGTGAGGAAATTCCAAAAAAGGCTCAGTCCTCTGTTCCTAACGCTACCTCGCTAACGCGGGAAATGGCGAATAGTTTAAAAGAAAGAAAAAAGAATATATATATATATATATATATATATATATATATATATATATATATATATATATATATATATATATATATTGGACAGGATCACAGTTTTTCGCGTGATCAAGATATTCCTATGAGTCCACGGGGAAAATGAAACACGAAAAGTTCCCAAGTGCACTTTCGTGTAATAATCACATCATCAGGGGAGACACAAGAGAGAAATATGACAGTCAGTTAACATACATCGAAGAGACGAAGACGAAGCTAGGATGCCATTTGGTAAACATGTGATTGTCCAAAACATACAAAGAGCGTTCATAAACTTATCATTTTACAAATCTTTATATATATACATATATATATACTTCCCACGTATTCCTCGCGTGTCGTAGAAAGCGACTAGAGGGGACGGGAGCGGGGGGCCAGAAATCCTCCCCTCCTTGTATTAACTTTCTAAAATGGGAAACAGAAGAAGGAGTCACGCGAGGAGTCCTCATCCTCCTCGAAGGCTCAGAGTGGGGTGCCTAAATGTGTGTGGATGTAACCAAGATGTGAAAAAAGGAGAGATAGGTAGTATGTTTGAGGAAAGGAACCTGGATGTTTTGGCTCTGAGTGAAACGAAGCTCAAGGGTAAAGGGGAAGAGTGGTTTGGGAATGTCTGGGGAGAAAAGTCAGGGGTTAGTGAGAGGACAAGAGCAAGGGAAGGAGTAGCAATACTCCTGAAACAGGAGTTGTGGGAGTATGTGATAGAGTGTAAGAAAGTAAATTCTCGATTAATATGGGTAAAACTGAAAGTTGATGGAGAGAGGTCGGTGATTATTGGTGCATATGCACCTGGGCATGAGAAGAAAGATCAAGAGAGGCAAGTGTTTTGGGAGCAGCTGAATGAGTGTGTTAGTGGTTTTGATGCACGAGACCGGGTTATAGTGATGGGTGATTTGAATGCAAAGGTGAGTAATGTGGCAGTTGAGGGAATAATTGGTATACATGGGGTGTTCAGTGTTGTAAATGGAAATGGTGAAGAGCTTGTAGATTTATGTGCTGAAAAAGGACTGATGATTGGGAATACCTGGTTTAAAAAGCGAGATATACATAAGTATACTTATGTAAGTAGGAGAGATGGCCAGAGAGCGTTATTGGATTATGTGTTAATTGACAGGCGTGCGAAAGAGAGACTTTTGGATGTTAATGTGCTGAGAGGTGCAACTGGAGGGATGTCTGATCATTATCTTGTGGAGGCTAAGGTGAAGATTTGTATGGGTTTTCAGAAAAGAAGAGTGAATGTTGGGGTGAAGAGGGTGGTGAGAGTAAGTGAGCTTGGGAAGGAGACCTGTGTGAGGAAGTACCAGGAGAGACTGAGTACAGAATGGAAAAAGGTGAGAACAATGGAAGTAAGGGGAGTGGGGGAGGAATGGGATGTATTTAGGGAATCAGTGATGGATTGCGCAAAAGATTCTTGTGGCATGAGAAGAGTGGGAGGTGGGTTGATTAGAAAGGGTAGTGAGTGGTGGGATGAAGAAGTAAGAGTATTAGTGAAAGAGAAGAGAGAGGCATTTGGACGATTTTTGCAGGGAAAAAATGCAATTGAGTGGAAGATGTATAAAAGAAAGAGACAGGAGGTCAAGAGAAAGGTGCAAGAGGTGAAAAAAAGGGCAAATGAGAGTTGGGGTGAGAGAGTATCATTAAATTTTAGGGAGAATAAAAAGATGTTCTGGAAGGAGGTAAATAAAGTGCGTAAGACAAGGGAGCAAATGGGAACTTCGGTGAAGGGCGCAAATGGGGAGGTGATAACAAGTAGTGGTGATGTGAGAAGGAGATGGAGTAAGTATTTTGAAGGTTTATTGAATGTGTTTGATGATAGAGTGGCAGATATAGGGTGTTTTGGTCGAGGTGGTGTGCAAAGTGAGAGGGTTAGGGAAAATGATTTGGTAAACAGAGAAGAGGTAGTGAAAGCTTTGCGGAAGATGAAAGCCGGCAAGGCAGCAGGTTTGGATGGTATTGCAGTGGAATTTATTAAAAAAGGGGTGACTGTATTGTTGACTGGTTGGTAAGGTTATTTAATGTATGTATGACTCATGGTGAGGTGCCTGAGGATTGGCGGAATGCGTGCATAGTGCCATTGTACAAAGGCAAAGGGGATAAGAGTGAGTGCTCAAATTGCAGAGGTATAAATTTGTTGAGTATTCCTGGTAAATTATATGGGAGGGTATTGATTGAGAGGGTGAAGGCATGTACAGAGCATCAGATTGGGGAAGAGCAGTGTGGTTTCAGAAGTGGTAGAGGATATGTGGATCAGGTGTTTGCTTTGAAGAATGTATGTGAGAAATACTTAGAAAAGCAAATGGATTTGTATGTAGTATTCATGGATCTGGAGAAGGCATATGATAGAGTTGATAGAGATGCTCTGTGGAAGGCATTAAGAAAATATGGTGTGGGAGGAAAGTTGTTAGAAGCAGTGAAAAGTTTTTATCGAGGATGTAAGGCATGTGTACGTGTAGGAAGAGAGGAAAGTGATTGGTTCTCAGTGAATGTAGGTTTGCGGCAGGGGTGTGTGATGTCTCCATGGTTGTTTAATTTGTTTATGGATGGGGTTGTTAGGGAGGTAAATGCAAGAGTTTTGGAAAGAGGGGCAAGTATGAAGTCTGTTGGGGATGAGAGAGCTTGGGAAGTGAGTCAGTTGTTGTTCGCTGATGATACAGCGCTGGTGGCTGATTCATGTGAGAAACTGCAGAAGCTGGTGACTGAGTTTGGTAAAGTGTGTGGAAGAAGAAAGTTAAGAGTAAATGTGAATAAGAGCAAGGTTATTAGGTACAGTAGGGTTGAGGGTCAAGTCAATTGGGAGGTGAGTTTGAATGGAGAAAAACTGGAGGAAGTGAAGTGTTTTAGATATCTGGGAGTGGATCTGGCAGCGGATGGAACCATGGAAGCGGAAGTGGATCATAGGGTGGGGGAGGGGGCGAAAATTCTGGGGGCCTTGAAGAATGTGTGGAGGTCGAGAACATTATCTCGGAAAGCAAAAATGGGTAAGTTTGAAGGAATAGTGGTACCAACAATGTTGTATGGTTGCGAGGCGTGGGCTATGGATAGAGTTGTGCGCAGGAGGATGGGTGTGCTGGAAATGAGATGTTTGAGGACAATGTTTGGTGTGAGGTGGTTTGATCGAGTGAGTAACGTAAGGGTAAGAGAGATGTGTGGAAATAAAAAGAGCGTGGTTGAGAGAGCAGAAGAGGGTGTTTTGAAGTGGTTTGGGCACATGGAGAGGATGAGTGAGGAAAGATTGTAAGAGGATATATGTGTCGGAGGTGGAGGGAACAAGGAGAAGAGGGAGACCAAATTGGAGGTGGAAAGATAGAGTGAAATAGATTTTGTGTGATCGGGGCTTGAACATGCAGGAGGGTGAAAGGGGGGCAAGGAATAGAGTGAATTGGAGCGATGTGGTATACTGGGGTTGACGTGCTGTCAGTGGATTGAATCAAGGCATGTGAAGCGTCTGGGGTAAGCCATGGAAAGCTGTGTAGGTATGTATATTTGCGTGTGTGGACGTATGTATATACATGTGTATGGGAGGGGGTTGTGCCATTTCTTTCGTCTGTTTCCTTGCGCTACCTCGCAAACGCGGGAGACAGCGACAAAGTATGAAAAAAAAAAAAAAAATATATATATATATATATATATATATATATATATATATTTCTTTTTTTTTTTTTTTTTTGGCTTTGTCGCTGTCTCCCGCGTTTGCGAGGTAGCGCAAGGAAACAGACGAAAGAAATGGCCCAACCCACCCCCATACACATGTATATACATACGTCCACACACGCAAATATACATACCTACACAGCTTTCCATGGCTTACCCCAGACGCTTCACATGCCTTGATTCAATCCACTGACAGCACGTCAACCCCGGTATACCACATCGCTCCAATTCACTCTATTCCTTGCCATCCTTTCACCCTCCTGCATGTTCAGGCACCGATCACAAAAAATATTTTTCACTTCATCTTTCCACCTCCAATTTGGTCTCCCTCTTCTCCTCTTTCCCTCCACCTCCGACACATATATTCTCTTGGTCAATCTTTCCTCACTCATTCTCT
The DNA here is from genome assembly GCF_036320965.1 of Panulirus ornatus. NCBI lineage: Eukaryota > Metazoa > Arthropoda > Malacostraca > Decapoda > Palinuridae > Panulirus > Panulirus ornatus. The sequence continues at coordinate 36,692,711 of NC_092236.1, forward strand.
CCATGTGCCCGAACCATTTCAAAACACCCTCTTCTGCTCTCTCAACCACGCTCTTTTTATTTCCACACATCTCTCTTACCCTTTCGTTACTTACTCGATCAAACCACCTCACACCACATATTGTCCTCAAACATCTCATTTCCAGCACATCCATCCTCCTGCGCACAACTCTATCCATAGCCCACGTCTCGCAACCATACAACATTGTTGGAACCACTATTCCTTCAAACATACCCATTTTTGCTTTCCGAGATAATGTTCTCGACTTCCACACATTCTTCAAGGCTCCCAGAATTTTCGCACCCTCCCCCACCCTATGATCCACTTCCGCTTCCATGGTTCCATCCGCTGCCAGATCCACTCCCAGATATCTAAAACACTTCACTTCCTCCAGTTTTTCTCCATTCAAACTCACCTCCCAATTGACTTGACCCTCAACCCTACTGTACCTAATAACCTTGCTCTTATTCACATTTACTCTTAACTTTCTTCTTTCACACACTTTACCAAACTAGGCCACCAGCTTCTGCAGTTTCTCACATGAATCAGCCACCAGCGCTGTATCATCAGCGAACAACAACTGACTCACTTCCCAAGCTCTCTCATCCTCAACAGATTTCATACTTGCCCATCTTTCCAAAACTCTTGCATTCACCTCCCTAACAACCCCATCCATAAACAAATTAAACAACCATGGAGACATCACACACCCCTGCCGCAAACCTACATTCACTGAGAACCAATCACTTTCCTCTCTTCCTACACGTACACATGCTTTACATCGTCGATAAAAACTTTTCACTGCTTCTAAGAACTTGCCTCCCACACCATATATTCTTAATACCTTCCACAGAGCATCTCTATCAACTCTATCATATGCCTTCTCCAGATCCATAAATGCTACATACAAATCCATTTGCTTTTCTAAGTATTTCTCACATACATTCTTCGAAGCAAACACCTGATCCACACATCCTCTACCACTTTTGAAACCACACTGTTCTTCCCCAATCTGATGCTCTCTACATGCCTTCACCCTCTCAATCAATATCCTCCCATATAATTTACCAGGAATACTCAACAAACTTATACCTCTGTAATTTGAGCACTCACTCTTATCCCCTTTGCCTTTGTACAATGGCACTATGCACGCATTCCGCCAATCCTCAGGCACCTCACAATGAGTCATACATACATTAAATAACCTTACCAACCAGTCAACAATACAGTCACCCCCTTTTTTTAATAAATTCCACTGCAATACCATCAAAACCTGCTGTCTTGCCGGCTTTCATCTTCCGCAAAGCTTTTACTATATATATATATATATATATATATATATATATATATATATATATATATATATATATATATATATATATATATTTGTTTATTTGTTTTGCTTTGTCGCTGTCTCCCGCGTTAGCGAGGTAGCGCAAGGAAACATACGAAAGAATGGTCCAACCCGCCCACATACACATGTATATACATACACGTCCACACACGCAAACATACATGCCTATACATCTCAATGTACACACATATACACACACAGAGATATATACATATATACACATGTACATAATTCACACTGTCTCCCTTTATTTGTTCCCATCGCCACCCCACCACACATGGAATAACAACCCCCTCCCCCTCAAGTGTGCGAGGTAGTGCTAGGAAAAGACACCAAAGGCCACATTCGTTCACACTCAGTCTCTAGCTGTCATGTAATAATGCACCGAAACCACAGCTCAATTTCCACATCCAGGCCCCACACAACTTTCCATGGTTTGCCCCAGACGCTTCACATCCTCTGATTCAATCCATTGACAGCACTTCGACCCCGGGTTACCACATCGTTCCAATTAATTCTATTCCTTACACGCCTTTCACCCTCCTGCATGTTCAGGCCCCGATCACTCAAACTCTTTTTCACTCCATCTTTCCACCTGCAATTTGGTCTCCCACTTCTCCTCATTCCCTCCACCCCTGACACATATATCCTCTTGGTCAATCTTTCCTCACTCATTTTCTCCATGTGACCAAACCATTTCAAAACACCCTCTTCTGCTCTCTCAACCACACTCTTTTTATTTCCACACATCTTTCTTACCCTTACATTACTTACTCGATCAAACCACCTCAGACCACATATTGTCCTCAGACATCTCATTTTCAGCATATCCACCCTCCTGCACACAACTCTATCCATAGCCCACGCCTCGCAACCATACAACATTGTTGGAACCACTATTCCTTCAAACATACCCATTTTTGCTATCCGAGATAATGTTCTCGACTTCCAAACATTCTTCAAGGCTCCCAGAATTTTCGCCCCCTCACCGACCCTATGATTCACTTCCGCTTCCATGGATCCATCCGCTGCCAGATCCACTCCCAGATATCTAAAACACTTTACTTCCTCCAGTTTTTCTCCATTCAAACTTACATCCCAATTAACTTGGCCCTCAACCCTACTGTACCTAATAACCTTGCTCTTATTCACATTTGCTCTTAACTTTCTTCTTTCACACACTTTACCAAACTCAGTCACCAGCTTCTGCAGTTTCCTACATGAATCAGCCACCAGCGCTGTATCATCAGCGAACAACAACTGACTCACTTCCCAAGCTCTCTCATCCACAACAGACTGCATACTTGCCCCTCTTTCCAAAACTCTTGCCATTCACCTCCCTAACAACCCCATCTATAAACAAATTAAACAGCCATGAAGACATCACACACCCCTGCCACAAACCTACATTCACTGAGAACCAATCACTTTCCTCTCTTCTTACACGTACACATGCCTTACATCCTCGATAAAAACTTTTCACTGCTTCTAACAACTTGCCTCAAACACCATATATTCTTAAAACCTTCCACAGAGCATCTCTGTCAACTCTATCATATACCTTCTCCAGATCCATAAATGCTACATACAAATCCATTTGTTTTTCTAAGTATTTCTCACATAACACCTGATCCACAAACACCTGATCCACACATCCTCTACCACTTCTGAAACCACACTGCTCTTCCCCAATCTGATGCTCTCTACATGCCTTCACCCTCTCAATCAACACCGTCCCATATAATTTACCAGGAATACTCAACAAACGTATACCTCTGTAATTTGAGCACTCACTCTTATCCCCTTTGCCTTAGTACAATGGCACTATGCAAGCATTCCGCCAATCCTCAGGCATACATACATACATTAAATAACCTTACCAAACAGTCAACAATACAGTCACCCCCTTTCTTACTAAATTCCACTGCAATACCATCCAAACCTTCTGCCTTGCCGGCTTTCATCTTCCGCAAAGCTTTTACTACCTCTTCTCTATTTACCAAATCATTTTCCCTAACCCTCTCACTTTGCACACCAGCTCGACCAAAACATCGTATATCTGCCACTCTATCATCAAACACATTCAACAAACCTTCAAAATACTCACTCCATCTCCTTCTCACATCACCACTACTTGTAATCACCTCCCCATTAGCCCCCCTTCACTGAAGTTCCGATTTGCTCCATTGTCTTTCGCACTTTATTTACCTTCCTTCCAAAACATCTTTTTATTCTCCCTAAAATTTAATGATACTCTCTCACCCCAACTCTCATTTGCCCTCTTTTTCACCTTTTGCACCTTTCTCTTGATCTCCTGCCTCTTACTTTTATACCTCTCCCACTCATTTGCATATTTTCCCTGCAAAAATCGTCCAAATGCCTCTCTCTTCTCCTTCACTGGTAATCTTCCTTCTTCATCCCACCACTCACTACCTTTTCTAATCAACCCACCTACCACGCTTCTCATGCCACAAGGATCTTTTGCGCAAGCAATCACTGCTTCCCTAAATATATCCATTCCTCCCCCACTCCCCTTACCTCCTTTGTTCTCACCTTTTTCTATTCTGTACTCAGTCTCTACTGGTACTTCCTCTCACAAGTCTCATTCCCAAGCTCACTTACTCTCACCACTCTCTTCACCCAACATTCTCTCTTCCTTTCTGAAAACCCCCACAAATCTTCACGTTCGCCTCCACAAGATAATGAACCAACATCCCTCCAGTTGCACCTCTCAGAATATTAACTTCCAAAAGTCTCTCATTCGTGCGTGTATCAATTAACACGTAATCCAATATACATATATATATATATATATATATATATATATATATATATATATATATGTATATATATATATATATATATATATATATATATATATATATATATATATATATATATATATATATTTTTTTTTTTTTTTGCTTAGTCGCTGTCTCCCGCGTTTGCGAGGTAGCGCAAGGAAACAGACGAAAGAAATGGCCCAACTCACCCCCATACACATGTATATACATACGTTCACACACGCAAACATACATACCTACACAGCTTTCCATGGTTCACACCAGACGCTTCACATGCCCTGAATCAATCCACTGACAGCACGTCAACCCCGGGTTACCACATCGATCCAATTCACTCTATTCCTTGCGCTCCTTTCACCCTCCTGCATGTTCAGGCCCGGTCACACAAAATCTTTTTCACTCCATCTTTCCATCTCCAATTTGGTCTCCCACTTCTCGTTCCCTCCACCTCCGACACATATATCCTCTTGGTCAATCTTTCCTCACTCATTCCCTCTATGTGCCCAAACCATTTCAAAACACCCTCTTCTCCTCTCTCAACCACGCTCTTTTTATTTCCACACATCTCTCTTACCCTTACGCTACGTACTCGATCAAACCACCTTACACCACACATTGTCCTCAAACATCTCATTTCCAGCACATCCATCCTCCTGCGCACAACTCTATCCATAGCCCACGCCTCGCAACCATACAACATTGTTGGAACAACTATTCCTTCAAACATAGCCATTTTTGCTTTCCGAGATAATGTTCTCGACTTCCACACATTCTTCAAGGCTCCCAGGATTTTCCACCCCTCCCCAACCCTATGATCTACTTCCGATTCCATGGTTCCATCCGCTGCTAGATCCACTCCCAGATATCTAAAACACTTTACCTCCTCCAGTTTTTCTCCATTCAAACTTACCTCCCAATTGACTTGACCCTCAACCCTACTGTACCTAATTACCTTGCTCTTATTCACATTTACTCTTAACTTTCTTCTTTCACACACTTTACCAAACTCAGTCACCAGCTTCTGCAGTTTTTCACATGAATCAGCCACCAGCGCTGTATCATCAGCGAACAACAACTGACTCACTTCCCAAGCTCTCTCATCCCCAACAGACTTCATACTTGCCCCTCTTTCCAAAACTCTTGCATTTACTTAACTAACAACCCCATCCATAAACAAATTAAACAACCATGGAGACATCACACACCCCTGCCGCAAACCTACATTCACTGAGAACCAATCACTTTCCTCTCTCCCTACACGTACACATGCCTTACATCCTCGATAAAAACTTTTCACTGCTTCTAACAACTTGCCTCCCATACCATATATTCTTAATACCTTCCACAGAGCATCTCTATCAACTCTATCATATGCCTTCTCCAAATCCATAAATGCTTCACACAAATCCATTTGCTTTTCTAAGTATTTCTCACATACATTCTTCAAAGCAAACACCTGATCCACACATCCTCTACCACTTCTGAAACCACACTGCTCTTCCCCAATCTGATGCTCTGTACATGCCTTCACCCTCTCAATCAATACCCTCCCATATAATTTACCAGGAATACTCAACAAACTTATAATTTGAGCACTCACTCTTATCTCCTTTGCCTTTGTACAATGGCACTATGCACGCATTCCGCCAATCCTCAGTCACCTCACCATGAGTCATACATACATTAAATAACCTTACCAACCAGTCAATAATACAGTCACCCCCTTTTTTAATAAATTCCACTGCAATTCCATCCAAACCTGCTGCCTTGCCGGCTTTCATCTTCCGCAAAGCTTTTACTACCTCTTCTCTGTTTACCAAATCATTTTCCCTAACCCTCTCACTTTGCATACCACCTCGACCAAAACACCCTATATCTGCCACTCTATCATCAAACACTCTCAACAAACCTTCAAAATACTCACTCCATCTCCTTCTCACATCACCACTATTTGTTATCACCTCCCGATTTGCGCCCTTCACTGAAGTTCCCATTTGCTCCCTTGTCTTACGCACTTTATTTACCTCCTTCTAGAACATCTTCTTATTCTCCCTAAAATTTAATGATACTCTCTCACCCCAACTCTCATTTGCCCTCTTTTTGACCTTTTGCACCTTTCTCTTGACCTCCTGTCTCTTTCTTTTATACATCTTCCACTCAATTGCATTTTTTCCCTGCAAAAATCGTCCAAATGCCTCTCTCTTCTCTTTCACTAATAATCTTACTTCTTCATCCCACCACTCACTACCCTTTCTAATCAACCCACCTCCCACTCTTCTCATGCCACAAACATCTTTTGAGCAATCCATCACTGATTCCCTAAATACATCCCATTCCTCCCCCACTCCCCTTACTTCCATTGTTCTCACCTTTTTCCATTCTGTACTCAGTCTCTCCTGGTACTTCCTCACACAGGTCTCCTTCCCAAGCTCACTTACTCTCACCACCCTCTTCACCCCAACATTCACTCTTCTTTTCTGAAAACCCATACAAATCTTCACCTTAGCCTCCACAAGACAATGATCAGACATCCCTCCAGTTGCACCTCTCAGCACATTAACATCCAAAAGTCTCCCTTTCGGCCGCCTGTCAATGAACACGTATTCCAATAACGCTCTCTGGCCATCTCTCCTACTTACATACGTATACTTATGTATATCTCGCTTTTTAAACCAGGTATTCCCAATCATCAGTCCTTTTTCAGCACATAAATCTACAAGCTCTTCACCATTTCCATTTACAACACTGAACACCCCATGTATTCCAATTATTCCCTCAACTGCCACATTACTCACCTTTGCATTCAAATCACCCATCACTATAACCCGGTCTCGTGCATCAAAACCACTAACACACTCATTCAGCTGCTTCCAAAACACTTGCCTCTCATGATCTCTCCTCTCGTGCCCAGGTGCATATGCACCAATAATCACCCATCTCTCTCCATCAACTTTCAGTTTTACCCATATTAATCGAGAATTTACTTTCTTACATTCTATCACATACTCCCACAACTCCTCTTTCAGGAGTACTGCTACTCCTTCCCTTGCTCTGGTTCTCTCACTAACCCCTGACTTTACTCCCAAGACATTCCCAAACCACTCTTCCCCTGTACCCTTGAGCTTCGATTCACTCAGAGCCAAAACATCCAGGTTCCTTTCCTCAAACATACTACCTATCTCTCCTTTTTTCTCATCTTGGTTACATCCACACACATTTAGACACCCCAGTCTGAGCCTTCGAGGAGGATGAGCCCTCCCCGCGTGACTCGTTCTGTCTTCCATTTCAGAAAGTTGAAAAATACAAGGAGGGGGGGATTTCTGGCCCCCCGCTCCCGTCCCCTGTAGTCCCCTTCTACGACACGCGAGGAATGCGTGGGAAGTATTCTTTCACCCCTATCCCCAGGGATAATATATATATATATATATATATATATATATATATATATATATATATATATATATATATATATATATATATATATATATATATATATATATATATATATATATATATATATACATATATATATACATACACATACACACGCACATATACACACACACACACACATATACATATATATACATATGAAAATGTAAGAAATAATTCAGAAAACTGAAACTTCTAGCTTGAAATGAAATGAGAAAAAGAATGTCATATATTGGTTCAACATCTGGATATGGAAAAGGGAAATGTATAATTTATTTACACAAACGTCAATAGTAGTTCTCATCAATAAGCCTCAATGTTTAAGCTACATTTTTTTTTTCCAATTTCACTATTTTCTTGTCAAAGCTCCATGTACGAAAACTATCACTCCAGTAACACAACTTTAAGCATTTACTTCCCCTTTAAAAAAGTTCTGGGGAAGTCTGTCTCGATACACTGCGGGACACTCTACCACCTGGCGAGGTTTGTGTTGCAAGGGTTCTTGATGTACAGACGTAGTAGCATCACTGGTGGGTGGAAGAACATTCTTGTAACCACAGCAAGGATCACAGTCCGTGCAACTGATTCTTCCTAGAGGTAGCGCAAGGAAACAGACGAAAGAAATGGCACAACCCGCCCCCATACACATGTATATACATACGTCCACACACACAAATATACATACCTACACAGCTTTCCATGGTTTACCCCAGACGCTTCACATGCCCCGATTCAATCCACTGACAGCACGTCATCCCCGGTATACCACATCGCTCCAATTCACTCTATTCCTTGCCCTCCTTTCACCCTCCTGCATGTTCAGGCCCCGATCACACAAAATCTTTTTCACTCCATCTTTCCACCTCCAATATGGTCTCCCTCTTCTCCTCGTTCCCTCCACCTCCGACACATATATCCTCTTGGTCAATCTTTCCTCACTCATTCTCTCCATGTGCCCAAACCATTTCAAAACACCCTCTTCTGCTCTCTCAACCACGCTCTTTTTATTTCCACGCATCTCTCTTACCCTTACGTTACTAACTCGATCAAACCACCTCACACCACACATTGTCCTCAAACATCTCATTTCCAGCACATCCATCCTCCTGCGCACAACTCTATCCATAGCCCACGCCTCGCAACCATACAACATTGTTGGAACCACTATTCCTTCAAACATACCCATTTTTGCTTTCTGAGATAATGTTCTCGACTTCCACACATTCTTCAAGGCTCCCAGAATTTTCGCCCCCTCCCCCACCCTATGATCCACTTCCGCTTCCATGGTTCCATCCGCTGCCAGATCCACTCCCAGATATCTAAAACACTTCATTTCCTCCAGTTTTTCTCCATTCAAACTCACCTCCCAATTGACTTGACCCTCAACCCTACTGTACCTAATAACCTTCATCTTATTCATATTTACTCTTAACTTTCTTCTCTCACACACTTTACAGAACTCAGTCACCAGCTTCTGCAGTTTCTCACATGAATCAGCCATCAGCGCTGTATCATCAGCGAACAACAACTGACTCACTTCCCAAGCTCTCTCATCCCCAACAGACTTCATACTTGCCCCTCTTTCCAAAACTCTTGCATTCACCTCCCTAACAACCCCATCCATAAACAAATTAAACAACCTTGGAGACATCACACACCCCTGCCGTAAACCTACATTCACTGAGAACCAATCACTTTCCTCTCTTCCTACACGTACACATGCCTTACATCCTCGATAAAAACTTTTCACTGCTTCTAACAACTTGCCTCCCACACCATATATTCTTAATACCTTCCACAGAGCATCTCTATCAGCTCTATCATATGCCTTCTCCAGATCCATAAATGCTACATACAAATCCATTTGCTTTTCTAAGTATTTCTCACATACATTCTTCAAAGCAAACACCTGATTCACACATCCTCTACCACTTCTGAAACCACACTGCTCTTCCCCAATCTGATGCTCTGTACATGCCTTCACCCTCTCAATCAATATCCTCCCATATAATTTACCAGGAATACTCAACAAACTTATACCTCTGTAATTTGAGCACTCACTCTTATCCCCTCTGCCTTTGTACAATGGCACTATGCACGCATTCCGCCAATCCTCAGTCACCTCACCGTGAGTCATACATACATTAAATAACCTTTCCAACCAGTCAACAATACAGTCACCCCCTTTTTTAATAAATTCCACTGCAATACCATCCAAACCTGCTGCCTTGCTGGCTTTCATCTTCCGCAAAGCTTTTACTACATCTTCTCTGTTTACCAGATCATTTTCCCTAACCCTCTCACTTTGCACACCACCTCGACCAAAACTCCCTATATATATATACATATATTTTTTTTTTTTTGCTTTGTTGCTGTCTCCCGCGTTTGCGAGGTAGCGCAAGGAAACATAAAAAAAAAAATGGCCCAACCCACCCCCATACACATGGATATACACACACGTCCACACACGCAAATATACATACCTATACATCCCAATGTACACATATATATACACACACAGACACATACATATATACCCATGCACACAATTCACACTGTCTGCCTTTATTCATTTCCTTCGCCACCTCGCCACACATGGAATACCATCCCCCTCCCCCGTCATGTGTGCATGGTAGCGCTAGGAAAAGACAACAAAGGCCTCATTCGTTCACACTCAGTCTCTAGCTGTCATGCAATAATGCCCGAAACCACAGCTCCCTTTCCACATCCAGGCCCCACACAGCTTTCCATGGTTTACCCCAGTCGCTTCACATGCTCTGATTCAATCCACTAAAAGCACGTCAACCCCGGTATACCATATCGATCCAATTCACTCTATTCCTTGCTTGCCTTTCACCCTCCTGCATGTTCAGTCCCCGATCACTCAAATCTTTTTCACTTCATCTTTCCACCTCCAATTAGGTCTCCCACTTCTCCTCGTTCCCTCCACCTCCGACACATATATCCTCTTGGTCAATCTTTCCTCACTCATTCTCTCCATGTGCCCAAACCATTTCAAAACACCCTCTTCTGCTCTCTCAACCACGCTCTTTTTATTTCCACACATCTCTCTTACCCTTACATTACTTACTCGATCAAACCACCTCACACCACACATTGTCATCAAACATCTCATTTCCAACACATCAACCCTCCTGCGTACACCTCTATCCATAGCCCACGCCTCGCAACCATACAACATTGTTGGAACCACTATTCCTTCAAACATAGCCATTTTTCCTTTGAGATAATGTTCTCGACTTCCACACATTCTTCAAGGCTCCCAGGATTTTCGCCCCCTCCCCCACCCTATGATTCACTTCCGCTTCCATGGTTTCATCCGCTGCCAGATATCTAAAACAGTTTACTTCCTCCAGTTTTTCTTCATTCAAATATATATATATATATATATATATATATATATATATATATATATATATATATATATATATATATATATATATATATTATTATAGTTATTATACTTTGTCGCTGTCTCCGCGTTTGCGAGGTAGCGCAAGGAAACAGACGAAAGAAATGGCCCAACCCCCCCATACACATGTATATACATACGTCCACACACGCAAATATACATACCTACACAGCTTTCCATGGCTTACCCCAGACGCTTCACATGCCCCGATTCAATCCACTGACAGCACGTCAACCCCGGTATACCACATCGCTCCAATTCACTCTATTCCTTGCCATCCTTTCACCCTCCTGCATGTTCAGGCCCCGATCACACAAAATCTTTTTCACTCCATCTTTCCACCTCCAATTTGGTCTCCCTCTTCTCCTCGTTCCCTCCACCTCCGACACATATATCCTCTTGGTCAATCTTTCCTCACTCATCCTCTCCATGTGCCCAAACCACTTCAAAACACCCTCTTCTGCTCTCTCAACCACGCTCTTTTTATTTCCACACATCTCTCTTACCCTTACGTTACTTACTCGATCAAACCACCTCACACCACACATTGTCCTCAAACATCTCATTTCCAGCACATCCATCCTCCTGCGCACAACTCTATCCATAGCCCACGCCTCGCAACCATACAACATTGTTGGAACCACTATTCCTTCAAACATACCCATTTTTGCTTTCCGAGATAATGTTCTCGACTTCCACACATTCTTCAAGGCTCCCAGAATTTTCGCCCCCTCCCTCACCCTATGATCCACTTCCGCTTCCATGGTTCCATCCGCTGCCAGATCCACTCCCAGATATCTAAAACACTTCACTTCCTCCAGTTTTTCTACATTCAAACTCACCTCCCAATTGACTTGACCCTCAACCCTACTGTACCTAATAACCTTGCTCTTATTCACATTTACTCTTAACTTTCTTCTTTCACACACTTTACCAAACTCAGTCACCAGCTTCTGCAGTTTCTCACATGAATCAGCCACCAGCGCTGTATCATCAGCGAACAACAACTGACTCACTTCCCAAGCTCTCTCATCCCCAACAGACTTCATACTTGCCCCTCTTTCCAAAACTCTTGCATTTACCTCCCTAACAACCCCATCCATAAACAAATTAAACAACCATGGAGACATCACACATCAGTTGTTCGCTGATGATACAGCGCTGGTGGCTGATTCATGTGAGAAACTGCAGAAGCTGGTGACTGAGTTTGGTAAAGTGTGTGGAAGAAGAAAGTTAAGAGTAAATGTGAATAAGAGCAAGGTTATTAGGTACAGTAGGGTTGAGGGTCAAGTCAATTGGGAGGTGAGTTTGAATGGAGAAAAACTAGAGGAAGTGAAATGTTTTCGATATCTGGCAGTGGATCTGGCAGCGGATGGAACCATGGAAGCGGAAGTGGATCATAGGGTGGGGGAGGGGGCGAAAATTCTGGGGGCCTTGAAGAATGTGTGGAAGTCGAAAACATTATCTCGGAAAGCAGAAATGGGTATGTTTGAAGGAATAGTGGTTCCAACAATGTTGTATGGTTGCGAGGCGTGGGCTATGGATAGAGTTGTGCGCAGGAGGATGGATGTGCTGGAAATGAGATGTTTGAGGACAATGTGTGGTGTGAGGTGGTTTGATCGAGTGAGTAACGTAAGGGTAAGAGAGATGTGTGGAAATAAAAAGAGCGTGGTTGAGAGAGCAGAAGAGGGTGTTTTGAAATGGTTTGGGCACATGGAGAGAATGAGTGAGGAAAGATTGACCAAGAGGATATATGTGTCGGAGGTGGAGGGAACGAGGAGAAGAGGGAGACCAAATTGGAGGTGGAAAGATGGAGTGAAAAAGATTTTGTGTGATCGGGGCCTGAACATGCAGGAGGGTGAAAGGAGGGCAAGAAATAGAGTGAATTGGAGCGATGTGGTATACCGGGGTTGACGTGCTGTCAGTGGATTGAATCAAGGCATGTGAAGCGTCTGGGGTGAACCATGGAAAGCTGTGTAGGTATGTATATTTGCGTGTGTGGACGTATGTATATACTTGTGTATGGGGGGGTGGGGTTGGGCCATTTCTTTCGTCTGTTTCCTTGCGCTACCTCGCAAACGCGGGAGACAGCGACAAAGTATAATAAAAAAAAAAAATATATATATATATATATATATATATATATATATATATATATATATATATATATATATATATATATATATATATATATATATGTATATATACATACACACACACACACACACACACACACACACACACACATATATACATATATACTTATACACAGTCATATACATCAATTCATGTGTACCATAAAAATATTCTTAAATTACTGAAAATAAGGAAAATACATTCATTAAATTAAAACACATGATGTAAATGCCTTACTTCATCAAATGTTAAACATCGAAAAACTAAGACAACCGGGACAGACTGATTCTTTTGAAATTGCTGAACTTTATCTTGCTTCATCTTCAGCACATCTTCCCAGTACTATGTTAATGTACAAGAAACATTACACGTAGTTAAAATCTCTCATTTACACCTGCAATATTTAACATTCATCACAAAGATCTGGATGATATTGATTGAGATAGTTTTGCAACAATAATTTGAAATATAAGCTGCCTTCTCAGTTCACAAAACCTGACATGAAGAAATGTTCTCAATTATGGGAAAGTCCCAGAGTTACTAACTGCACTGTTTACACTGAAGGAAATTCTGAGTCATCAACAAACTTAAGTACACTCTTTGGAGGCGATTCACAGGCAGCAGCCATCTCACTCATCTTGTCTGCTTCAACGCGCTAAGGTGGAGCTGATGAAATCCTCTAACTGTGTTATCAACTGCTATGTTAGTAACTAGTATATCATACCAGAAGTAATCATTTTTTCTAATGCTTTACCAGAGCATGTGCCATTTGCATAAATAATTACCAAGCATATTATAGCAATAAGTTATGATAATCATTGTGTGAGTAATACAGCCACTTGCTGAGAGAGTTAAATTCTCTTGACTTCACTCAGTCTCATTACAAATGGAAATGTTTGTGGCATTTACCATGCGTTAGTGAGTATGGGATATGGTTGGAGCTCTCTGATCAAAAGTTACTGAAGCTGGTATGATTTACTACACTTACTATATATATATATATAAATATATATGTATATATATATATATATATATATATATATATATATATATATATATATATATATATATATATATATATATATATATGTATTTTTTTTTTTCATACTATTCGCCATTTCCCGCGATAGCGAGGTAGCGTTAAGAACAGAGGACTGGGCCTTTGAGGGAATACCCTCACCTGGCCCCCTTCTCTGTTCCTTCTTTTGGAAAAAAAAAAAAAAAAACCAGACGAAAGAAATGGCCCAACCCACCCCCATACACCTGTATATACATACACGTCCACACACGCAAATATACATACCTACACAGCTTTCCATGGTTTACCCCAGACGCTTCACATGCCCTGATTCAATCCACTGACAGCACGTCAACCCCGGGTTACCACATCGATCCAATTCACTCTATTCCTTGCCCGCCTTTCACCCTCCTGCATGTTCAGGCCCCGATCACTCAAAATCTTTTTCACTCCATCTTTCCACCTCCAATTTGGTCTCCCACTTCTCCTCGTTCCCTCCACCTACGACATATATATCCTCTTGGTCAATCTTTCCTCACTCATTCTCTCCATGTGCCCAAACCATTTCAAAACACCCTCTTCTCCTCTCTCAACCACGCTCTTTTTATTTCCACACATCTCTCTTACCCTTACATTACTTACTCGATCAAACCACCTCACACAACACATTGTCCTCAAACATCTCATTTCCAGCACATCCACCCTCCTGAGCACAACTCTATCCCTAGCCCACGCATCGCAACCATACATCATTGTTGGAACCACTATTCCTTCAAACATAGCCATTTTTGCTTTCCGAGATAATGTTCTCGACTTCCACAAATTCTTCAAGGCTCCCAGGATTTTCACCCCCTCCCCCACCCTATGATTCACTTCCGCTTCCATGGTTCCATCCGCTGCCAGATCCACTCCCAGATATCTAAAACACTTCACTTCCTCCAGTTTTTCTCCATTCAAACTTACCTCCCAATTGACTTGACCCTCAACCCTAATGTACCTAATAACCTTGCTCTTATTTACATTTACTCTTAACTTTCTTCTTTCACACACTTTACCAAACTCAGTCACCAGTTTCTGCAGTTTCTCACATCAATCAGCCACCAGCGCTGTATCATCAGCGAACAACAACTGACTCACTTCCCAAGCTCTCTCATCCACAACAGACTTCATTCTTACCCCTCTTTCCAAAACTCTTGCATTCACCTCCCTAACAACCCCATCCATAAACAAATTAAACAACCATGGAGACATCACACACGCCTGCCGCAAACCTACATTCACTGAGAACCAATCACTTTCCTCTCTTCCTACACGTACACATGCCTTACATCCTCGATAAAAACTTTTCACTGCTTCTAACAACTTGCCACCCACACCATATATTCTTAATACCTTCCACAGAGCATCTCTATCAACTCTATCATATGCCTCCTCCAGATCCGTAAATGCTACATACAAATCCATTTGCTTTTCTATATTTCTCACATACATTCTTCAAAGCAAACACCTGATCCACACATCCTCTACCACTTCTGAAACCACACTGCTCTTCCCCAATCTGATGCTCTGTACATGCCTTCACCCTCTCAATCAATACCCTCCCATATAATTTACCAGGAATACTCAACAAATTTATACCTCTGTAATTGGAGAACTCACTCTTATCCCCTTTGCCTATGTAGAATGACACTATGCACGCATTCCGCCAATCCTCAGGCACCTCACCATGAGTCATACATACATTAAATAACCTTACCAACCAGTCAACAATACAGTCACCCCCTTTTTTAATAAATTCCACTGCAATACCATCCAAACCTGATGCCTTGCCGGCTTTCATCTTCCGCAAAGCTTTTACTACCTCTTCTCTGTTTACCAAATCCTTTTCCCCAACCCTCTCACTTTGTACACCACCTCGACCAAGACACCCTATATCTGCCACTCTATCATCAAACACATTCAACAAACCTTCAAAATACTCACTCCATCTCCTTCTCACATCACCACTACTTGTTATCATCTCCCCATTTGCGCCCTTCACCGAAGTTCCCATTTGCTCCCTTGTCTTACGCACTTTATTTACCTCCTTCCAGAACATCTTTTTATTCTCCCTAAAATTTAATGATACTCTCTCACCCCAACTCTCATTTGCCCTCTTTTTCACCTCTTGCACCTTTCTCTTGACCTCCTGCCTTTTCTTTTATACACCTCCCACTCAATTGCATTTTTTCCCTGTAAAAATCGTCCAAATGCCTCTCTCTTCTCTTTCACTAATAATCTTACTTCTTCATCCCACCACTCACTATCCTTTCTAATCAACCCACCTCCCACTCTTCTCATGCCATAAGCATCTTTTGTGCAATCTATCACTGATTCCCTAAATACATCCCATTCCTCGCCCCACTCCCCATACTTCCATTGTTCTCACCTATTCCGTTCAGTACTCAGTCTCTCCTGGTACTTCCTCACACAAGTCTCCTTCCCAAGCTCACTTACTCTCACCACTCTCTTCACCCCAACATTCACTCTTCTTTTCTGAAAGCCCATACAAATCTTCACCTTAGCCTCCACAACATAATGATCAGACATCCCTCCAGTTGCAACTCTCAGCACATTAACATTCAAAAGTCTCTCTTTCGGGCGCCTGTCAATTAACACGTAATCCAATAACGCTCTCTGGCCATCTCTCCTACTTACATACGTATACTTATGTATATCTCGCTTTTTAAACCAGGTATTCCCAATCACCATTCCTTTTTCAGCATATAAATCTACAAGCTCTTCACCATTTCCATTTACAACACTGAACACCCCATGTATACCAATTATTCCCTCAACTGCCACATTACTCACCTTTGCATTCAAATCACCCATCACTATAACCCGATCTCGTGCATCAAAACCACTAACACACTCATTCAGCTGCTCCCAAAACACTTGCCTCTAATGATCTTTCTTCTCATACCCAGGTGCATATGCACCAATGATCACCCATCTCTCTCCATCAGCTTTCAGTGTGAGCGGGGGGCCAGAAATCCTCCCCTCCTTGTATTTTTAACTTTCTAAAATGGGAAATAGAAGAAGGAGTCACGCGGGGAGTGCTCATGTTTGATGATAGAGTGGCAGATATAGGGTGTTTTGGTCGAGGTGGTGTGCAAAGTGAGAGGGTTATGGAAAATGATTTGGTAAACAGAGAAGAGGTAGTAAAAGCTTTGCGGAAGATGAAAGCCGGCAAGGCAGCAGGTTTGGATGGTATTGCAGTGGAATTTATTAAAAAAGGGGTGACTGTATTGTTGACTGGTTGGTAAGGTTATTTAATGTATGTATGACTCATGGTGAGGTGCCTGAGGATTGGCGGAATGCGTGCATAGTGCCATTGTACAAAGGCAAAGGGGATAAGAGTGAGTGTTCAAATTACAGAGGTATAAGTTTGTTGAGTATTCCTGGTAAATTATATGGGAGGGTATTGATTGAGAGGGTGAAGGCATGTACAGGGCATCAGATTGGGGAAGATCAGTGTGGTTTCAGAAGTGGTAGAGGATGTGTGGATCAGGTGTTTGCTTTGAAGAATGTATGTGAGAAATACCTAGAAAAGCAAATGGATTTGTATGTAGCATTTATGGATCTGGAGAAGGCATATGATAGAGTTGATAGAGATGCTCTGTGGAAGGTATTAAGAATATATGGTGTGGGAGGCAAGTTGTTAGAAGCAGTGAAAAGTTTTTATCGAGGATGTAAGGCATGTGTACGTGTAGGAAGAGAGGAAAGTGATTGGTTCTCAGTGAATGTAGGTTTGCGGCAGGGGTGTGTGATGTCTCCATGGTTGTTTAATTTGTTTATGGATGGGGTTGTTAGGGAGGTAAATGCAAGAGTTTTGGAAAGAGGGGCAAGTATGAAGTCTGTTTGGGATGAGAGAGCTTGGGAAGTGAGTCAGTTGTTGTTCGCTGATGATACAGCGCTGGTGGCTGATTCATGTGAGAAACTGCAGAAGCTGGTGACTGAGTTTGGTAAAGTGTGTGAAAGAAGAAAGTTAAGAGTAAATGTGAATAAGAGCAAGGTTATTAGGTATAGTAGGGTTGAGGGTCAAGTCAATTGGGAGGTGAGTTTGAATGGAGAAAAACTGGAGGAAGTGAAGTGTTTTAGATATCTGGGAGTGGATCTGGCAGCGGATGGAACCATGGAAGCGGAAGTGGATCATAGGGTGGGGGAGGGGGCGAAAATTCTGGGAGCCTTGAAGAATGTGTGGAAGTCGAGAACATTATCTCGGAAAGCAAAAATGGGTATGTTTGAAGGAATAGTGGTTCCAACAATGTTTTATGGTTGCGAGGCGTGGGCTATGGATAGAGTGGTGCGCAGGAGGATGGATGTGCTGGAAATGAGATGTTTGAGGACAATGTGTGGTGTGAGGTGGTTTGATCGAGTAAGTAACGTAAGGGTAAGAGAGATGTGTGGAAATAAAAAGAGCGTGGTTGAGAGAGCAGAAGAGGGTGTTTTGAAATGGTTTGGGCACATGGAGAGAATGAGTGAGGAAAGATTGACCAAGAGGATATATGTGTCGGAGGTGGAGGGAACGAGGAGAAGAGGGAGACCAAATTGGAGGTGGAAAGATGGAGTGAAGAAGATTTTGTGTGATCGGGACCTGAACATGCAGGAGGGTGAAAGGAGGGCAAGGAATAGAGTGAATTGGAGCGATGTGGTATACCGGGGTTGACGTGCTGTCAGTGGATTGAATCAGGGCATGTGAAGCGTCTGGGGTAAACCATGGAAAGCTGTGTAGGTATGTATATTTGCGTGTGTGGACGTATGTATATACATGTGTATGGGGGTGGGTTTGGCCATTTCTTTCGTCTGTTTCCTTGCGGTACCTCGCAAACGCGGGAGACAGCGACAAAGAAAAAAAAAAAAAAAAAAAAATATATATATATATATATATATATATATATATATATATATATATATACATATATATATATATATATATATATATATATATATATATATATATATATATATATATATATATATATATATATATATATATATATAATATATATATAATATATATATATATATATTTTATATATATATATATATATATATATATATATATATATATATACATATATATATTTATATATATATAATGTTCGTAAGAACCACTGACGCTTCTCAGTGGCATGGGGACTGGTTGTGTTCGTAAGAACCACCGACGCTTCACAGTGGAAGTGATTCCACGAGTGTACGTGTCGCTGGGTCGATCCTTGAACCCTCGTCTGCTCAAGGAAGGAGATGATGTATACTTCACGTGCACCGTTGACGCTAATCCACCAGCCACCACCATCACCTTCATCCCAAACCAGCTCTGAGTCATCAGCTGTTTTTTCTGCTCGTTGTTTCAGCTCCTGTCGACGTGCTTCAGATAAGACGCAGGAATTCACACGAGGCTCCTGGCTGCACGGTGGGCTCTCAGGAGTCTCAGTTGAGCCTTCGTCCACCCTGATACTGCCATAAGTTCTCTATCAACTTCAAGCAGCTCCGGGATGGTTCCAAGGGCCTCACCACACTGCACCACGACTCACCTTCACGTAGTCATTCCTTAGCACTTTGTATACAGCGTCACAGGTCCCGGGAAGTAAATGTTTATAGTTGTGTTACTGGAGTGATAGTTTTCATACATGGTGTTTTGACAAGAAGATAGTGAAATTGGAGAAAAATGTAGCTTAGACATTGAAGCTTATTGATACAGTGGTTAAATTGATGAGAACTGCTATTGACATTTGTGTAAATAAATTATACATTTCCTTTTTTTCCATAGCCAGAGGTTGAACCATTATGTGACATCCATTTTTTCATTCATTTCAAGCTAGAAGTTTCAGTTTTCTAAATTGTTTCTTACATTTTTCATATGTATATATATGTATGTGTGTGTGTGTGTGTATATGTGCGTATGTATGTGTATGTGTGTGTATATGTATATGTATATATATATGTATATTATCCCTGGGGATAGGGGTGAAAGAATACTTCCCACGTATTCCTCGCGTGTCGTAGAAAGCGACTAGAGGGGACGGGAGCGGGGGGCCAGAAATCCTCCCCTCCTTGTATTAACTTTCTAAAATGGGAAACAGAAGAAGGAGGAGTCACGCGGGGAGTGCTCATCCTCCTCGAAGGCTCAGAGTGGGGTGCCTAAATGTGTGTGGATGTAACCAAGATGTGAAAAAAGGAGAGATAGGTAGTATGTTTGAGGAAAGGAACCTGGATGTTTTGGCTCTGAGTGAAACGAAGCTCAAGGGTAAAGGGGAAGAGTGGTTTGGGAATGTCTGTGGAGTAAAGTCAGGGGTTAGTGAGAGGACAAGAGCAAGGGAAGGAGTAGCAATACTCCTGAAACAGGAGTTGTGGGAGTATGTGATAGAGTGTAAGAAAGTAAATTCTCGATTAATATGGGTAAAACTGAAAGTTGATGGAGAGAGGTGGGTGATTATTGGTGCATATGCACCTGGGCATGAGAAGAAAGATCATGAGAGGCAAGTGTTTTGGGAGCAGCTGAATGAGTGTGTTAGTGGTTTTGATGCACGAGACCGAGTTATAGTGATGGGTGATTTGAATGCAAAGGTGTGTAATGTGGCAGTTGAGGGAATAATTGGTATACATGGGGTGTTCAGTGTTGTAAATGGAAATGGTGAAGAGCTTGTAGATTTATGTGCTGAAAAAGGACTGATGCTTGGGAATACCTGGTTTAAAAAGCGAGATATACATAAGTATACTTATGTAAGTAGGAGAGATGGCCAGAGAGCGTTATTGGATTACGTGTTAATTGACAGGCGTGCGAAAGAGAGACTTTTGGATGTTAATGTGCTGAGAGGTGCAACTGGAGGGATGTCTGATCATTATCTTGTGGAGGCTACGGTGAAGATTTGTATGGGTTTTCAGAAAAGAAGAGTGAATGTTGGGGTGAAGAGGGTGGTGAGAGTAAGTGAGCTTGGGAAGGAGACCTTGTGTGAGGAAGTACCAGGAGAGACTGAGTACAGAATGGAAAAAGGTGAGAACAATGGAAGTAAGGGGAGTGGGGGAGGAATGGGATGTATTTAGGGAATCAGTGATGGATTGCGCAAAAGATGCTTGTGGCATGAGAAGAGTGGGAGGTGGGTTGATTAGAAAGGGTAGTGAGTGGTGGGATGAAGAAGTAAGAGTATTAGTGAAAGAGAAGAGAGAGGCATTTGGACGATTTTTGCAGGGAAAAAATGCAATTGAGTGGGAGATGTATAAAAGAAAGAGACAGGAGGTCAAGAGAAAGGTGCAAGAGGTGAAAAAAAGGGCAAATGAGAGTTGGGGTGAGAGAGTATCATTAAATTTTAGGGAGAATAAAAAGATGTTCTGGAAGGAGGTAAATAAAGTGCGTAAGACAAGGGAGCAAATGGGAACTTCAGTGAAGGGCGCAAATGGGGAGGTGAGAACAAGTAGTGGTGATGTGAGAAGGAGATGGAGTGAGTATTTTGAAGGTTTGTTGAATGTGTTTGATGATAGAGTGGCAGATATAGGGTGTTTTGGTCGAGGTGGTGTGCAAAGTGAGAGGGTTAGGGAAAATGATTTGGTAAACAGAGAAGAGGTAGTGAAAGCTTTGCGGAAGATGAAAGCCGGCAAGGCAGCAGGTTTGGATGGTATTGCAGTGGAATTTATTAAAAAAGGGGGTGACTGTATTGTTGACTGGTTGGTAAGGTTATTTAATGTATGTATGACTCATGGTGAGGAGCCTGAGGATTGGCGGAATGCGTGCATAGTGCCATTGTACAAAGGCAAAGGGGATAAGAGTGAGTGCTCAAATTACAGAGGTATAAGCGTGTTGAGTATTCGTGGTAAATTATATGGGAGGGTATTGATTGAGAGGGTGAAGGCATGTACAGAGCATCAGATTGGGGAAGAGCAGTGTGGTTTCAGAAGTGGTAGAGGATGTGTGGATCAGGTGTTTGCTTTGAAGAATGTATGTGAGAAATACTTAGAAAAGCAAATGGATTTGTATGTAGCATTTATGGATCTGGAGAAGGCATATGATAGAGTTGATAGAGATGCTCTGTGGAAGGTATTAAGAATATATGGTGTGGGAGGCAAGTTGTTAGAAGCAGTGAAAAGTTTTTATCGAGGATGTAAGGCATGTGTACGTGTAGGAAGAGAGGAAAGTGATTGGTTCTCAGTGAATGTAGGTTTGCGGCAGGGGTGTGTGATGTCTCCATGGTTGTTTAATTTGTTTATGGATGAGGTTGTTAGGGAGGTAAATGCAAGAGTTTTGGAAAGAGGGGCGAGTATGAAGTCTGTTGGGGATGAGAGAGCTTGGGAAGTGAGTCAGATGATACAGCGCTGGTGGCTGATTCATGTGAGAAACTGCAGAAGCTGGTGACTGAGTTTGGAAAAGTGTGTGGAAGAAGAAAGTTAAGAGTAAATGTGAATAAGAGCAAGGTTATTAGGTACAGTAGGGTTGAGGGTCAAGTCAATTGGGAGGTGAGTTTGAATGGAGAAAAACTGGAGGAAGTGAAGTGTTTTAGATATCTGGGAGTGGATCTGGCAGCGGATGGAACCATGGAAGCGGAAGTGGATCATAGGGTGGGGGAGGGGGCGAAAATCCTGGGGGCCTTGAAAAATGTGTGGAAGTCGAGAACATTATCTCGGAAAGCAAAAATGGGTATGTTTGAAGGAATAGTGGTTCCAACAATGTTGTATGGTTGCGAGGCGTGGGCTATGGATAGAGTTGTGCGCAGGAGGATGGATGTGCTGGAAATGAGATGTTTGAGGACAAGGTGTGGTGTGAGGTGGTTTGATCGAGTGAGTAACGTAAGGGTAAGAGAGATGTGTGGAAATAAAAAGAGCGTGGTTGAGAGAGCAGAAGAGGGTGTTTTGAAGTGGTTAGGGCACATGGAGAGGATGAGTGAGGAAAGATTTACCAAGAGGATATATGTGTCGGAGGTGGAGGGAGCGAGGAGAAGTGGGAGACCAAATTGGAGGTGGAAAGATGGAGTGAAAAAGATTTTGTGTGATCGGGGCCTGAACATGCAGGAGGGTGAAAGGAGGGCAAGGAATAGAGTGAATTGGAGCGATGTGGTATACCGGGGTTGACGTGCTGTCAGTGGATTGAAGCAAGGCATGTGAAGCGTCTGGGGTAAACCATGGAAAGCTGTGTAGGTATGTATATTTGCGTGTGTGGACGTATGTATATACATGTGTATGGGGGGGGGGTTGGGCCATTTCTTTCGTCTGTTTCCTTGCGCTACCTCGCAAACGCGGGAGACAGCGACAAAGTATAATAAAAAAAAAAGAATAATATATATATATATATATATATATATATATATATATATATATATATATATATATATATATATATATATATATATATATATATATATATATATATATATATATATATATATATATATATATATATATATATATATATATATATATATATATATATATATATATATATATATATATATATATATATATATATATATATATATATATATATATATATATATATATATATATATATATATATATATATATATATATATATATATATATATATATATATATATATATATATATATATATATATATATATTATATATATATATATATATATATATATATATATATATATATATATATATATATATATATATATATATATATATATATATATGCACATAATATAGGCGAGCACTATTTCACTATGATATTGAGAAAATTGATTTCTAATAACATTAATAAAAACACCCACTTACATGTATCATGATATGCAATACAAGTGAACGATAATGACAGCATTTGTTTGATAAAGGGAACGCTCACTATATCTTACTTGACTGGAACTCATCTCGAGGTTATATCTTCTTCCTTTCTCCGCCAAAAAATTCTTCGCGTGTTGTCACTCAGCAACACCATAGTTGAGCAGAGAGAGGCAAGAACAATCACTTGGCAGTCAGCGTTACGCACAGGTGACCAACAGTCCGTTATAAAGGAAATTCAAATTAACAGTGTACAGTCTATAACCCTATTCAGTTTCCGTATAGATTCAAGTGACGTGAACCTAAAGCTTTTTGTATGATAAATGCGAAATTATATGTAAACATCTAGTAATACCTTTTCCTGTTTAAACTATGAAATTACATCAAGAGTTCGTTGTTTATATCCGTAATGTTTATATCAAGTTATGATGATTGGATATTAAATTTCTGATTTCTACAATGTTGGAGCTTCGTATGAATGATTCATCTTGCTAAGCCCAGATTCCTGAAAACTGATGAAATTTATGACACGCAAGATGTTTCTCTACAACTAACGTAGAACAATCTGACACTCGAGAGCAAACAAGGATCACAACAGTGTGGCTTTTATATAAAATCTCAATATGGTATTGGGAGTAGTGATAATACTAGAAGAGTCTTCCCAATAACACGCTTGTGTTCTCTACAATGCAGCTGAGCTATTGTAAGAAAAATAAGAATGGATGAGAAAACTGTTTCGAAATTGTATAAACCAACTGTATTAAGTTTCATGGCCAACGGTGGAATTTCTTTTCTTTTCTTTTTATATGTAATGTTAAGTCTAGTTAATCTTTTATTCAGGTTGGGCTTCTCTAATGCAAGTTCTAGATTAGAGTTATGGTCTTATGTCATTCAGTTCCTTAGATACTGCGTGACTATCATCTATAATTTCATTAGCATGTGGCTCAAACATTGTGAGCTTCAACCAAATTTGCGGTGCAGGTTGACGTATGACACCCGAGGACGGACCACAGATGGCTGGACGACGACCGTGGACCAGACGGTACCTCAGTGTCTACCATGCTGCTCAGGCAACACAAAAATCACATCAGTTAGTAATAGAGGAGTGTCCCTTGTGAGAAGCGTCCAGTAGGTGTATCTACGCTCTCTGGTTTGCTTTGCAAGACTGGAGAATCATAGACCACAAGCTTATATAGTCATCTACATCTATGTGGCGCTAGGAAATCTATTTGACTCAAAATTACTTCATCAAAGATTACTCCAAAAGATAAAGACTTGTTCAAAACCCGATCTTATCAATACTAGAGTGTCATATCAGGCCAGGCTTACCACTGCTTGGATGGTCATGTCGGGCCAGGTTTACCGCTACTTGGAAGGTCATGCCGAGCCAGACTAAACACTACTTAAAAGGTGTTGAATGTGGTTAAAAAGTCTCAATAAAGAATTAACTGCAAATTTAACAAATAGCTAGAACAATTATAGCATTAGAGAATATCATATGATCTTCATCTTGTTTTGAAACCTGTTTTTAAAAGAATTATGTACAGAAGTACGGAGGTATACGCCTGAGCATCGATAGTCGAACTTCACCGTATATACTGCCATAACTACCGTCAAATTCCCATGATTACCGGCAATACTACCGTCAAGTTCGCAAGACTACCATCAAATTTCCAAAACTGACTGTTAAGCTCCCAAGAGTACTGTTATGCTACCAAAACTTCCGTCAAACTCCGAAAACTGCCGTCAGGCTCCGGAGACATCCGTCATGCTCCCAAGACTAATGTCAAGCTACCAAGACTACTGTCAATTTTCCAAGACTACCGTTAAGCTCCCAAGGCTACTGTCAAGCTCCCAAGACTAGTAGCAAACTCCCAAGACTACCGTTAAGCTCCCAAGGCTACTGTCAAGCTCCCAAGACTAGTAGCAAACTCCCAAGACTACCGTTAAGCTCCCAAGGCTACTGTCAAGCTCCCAAGACTAGTAGCAAACTCCCAAGACTACCGTCAAGACTACGGTCGAGACTACCATCGAGCTCTTAAGACTAACGTTGAGCTCCCAACCCACACCGTCAGGCTCAAATTGTCAAAATTGGAAAACCCTCCAGTCTAAATAACTTCAGTCTTCCAGCTTCCCCTGAACACTTACATCCGTTCATTTTTGTTAACGCACAACCATCCAAGTTATCTTTGGTTCATCTAAATCTTACTTATGGGAACGTTTCCTGCATGTCTTTTTTTTTTACACTGAAAGATCATTAAATCTAAAATGATATGGAAGAACTGGAGTGAAGGTCTTGATCGGATAGTACATATTTACGTACGCAACGTCAGGTGAGAGTTAAGAAGTTTTCTCACAAATACACAATGATTACATTACTGTTACGAGTGAATTACTTTCCAAAATCTCATCATGAATATTGGAGTTCAGAGACTATGGGATATGAGATATACTCCTCTACACAGTGTTAAGAAGATACACACAGTAAACGTTACAGGTTACGTTAGATATTCTACTTGGACACATCATAGTTAACCTTGGAGGAAGACGAGACGGAAAATGTAAAGGTCATTTTAGTTTAGGGAAAAGAAATACAAGGATTAATCCAGAGCACACAGCGATCTGCAAGTCCTGTAACTTCGACATGAAAAAAATATTAATCTACAGTGACCAAATGAGCCCGCATCTTTTCTCATACAAATCAATAAATCCTAAAATATTCATCAGGAGATTGAAAAGTTTCGATTGGCAATCTGCATCCAGCATCGATGAATGAGGTCTCCCACATTAGGCCTAAGCCTTCCTCCCCACTACTGCTGTTGATAACAAATAATAATGTATGCATATGTTTTTCCTCAGCGGAACTGTGTCTCCCTGAGGGTAGGAGGACCTTCACCAGAGAAGAACTTGAAACATACAAGGGAAGCTTCGTTTCTGAACAATGTAAACTGTACTTGATATATCAAACTTCGGGAAATGATTGTCTCCGAATGATAACAGTCAATCCCTGAAATTGTAACGTTGCCTTATTCTGTGCCTTCACAGCTGTTCAAGCTGATTTTGGTAACACATTTGTGTAGGTAAGAAAAAAATTGGTCGACTCTTAGGTATTGGCAATGTTCCTACTTTCCTTGCTAACGTGTCTTCTTCTTGACTCCTATACTACCAGAAACCTCCAACAAACCCAATTTCTTCGACTCGTAATCCATGTTGAGACGGACAATCAAAAAAGGTATTTGTAGCTTTACCTTCAACCACTTGGAAAGCATAAGCCACATTCAAACTTTACAGATCAACTACCTATACGATGGTTGCCTGGAAACATAATCAGATGGGATCCTCCGGAACTCTGGCAAGTCCACGTCAGTACTTGACCCAGTATTCACAGAACCGTCTTACAGTGATGGAAAGACATATACAAACAAGCACAAATTAAAGTTCTCTAAGACTCTATGTTACGTTGAAATAACTTACTTGCTGCCTCATTAGTCGTTACAATAGCATTCATTTATGAAGTTAGCGTATCGTTAAAATGTGTTTTTGTCGGGCATGGCAAAACGTCTGGCCACGTAACAGTCGAAAGCTACTTAACCTCGCGACAAATGACTACTAGTGTTCATACAATCTAAATGGAGGGTATTTCCTCCTATAACAAGGCTTTTTGAAAACGTCGTCGAGCAGTAAAATAAACAACGTTCAACAGTTCTACCAGTGAACAATTCATGCTCGCAGTTTGAGTAAGAAAACGAGACAGATGAAAAAAGTAGAGGAAAGACGTTGGCTGACGCCTTTAGATACTCTTAGAGTAAGTTAGGATGGGGAAGCCAGGTTGGGTTAGGGCATTTCTAGGCTTTTCTATTGGTTGCCGAACGGATTTGCGGACGACCTCCTGGCAGGTCCTGCGTGAAAAAAAAAAAATGCTTTTTGATGTGATTTCACCTCTGGACGGCGATAAGAGAAATCTCTGTTTCTTATCTATTTCCAACAAGAAATTACCAGTAGCCATAACCACACAGTTTTTCATTTGCTCATCATTCCCGAGAACAATAAAATGGCAAGACATATTGCCTATAAGTTACGGGAAGTTGCTCATGCTTGTGGATAATAACTAGCTGAGGATCCTTATAACTCTCCCCTACATTCCCATTCCTTCGCTTGCCTCGATTACTTGAGTCAACTCTCATCTTCTCATTAGTGTGGTCCCTCACCCTCTCCTATCTCATCTCACTATCGTGGCCTGCAGGGAGACGGTGGCTCGCCCTTACTCCTCTCCTTCACACTCCATCCTTATTAGTGTGGTATACAGGGAGTGGGTCTTCACTTTCGGTTCTTTCCTCATCCTCTCTCATTTCCTCACTAGTGTGAAGTGCAGGTAGAGAGAGAGAGAGAGAGAGAGAGAGAGAGAGAGAGAGAGAGAGAGAGAGAGAGAGAGAGAGAGAGAGAGAGAGAGAGAGAGAGAGAGAGAGAGAGAGAGAGAGAGAGACTCTCACCTCTTTCACTATATGACGTACAGGGAGAGGGAGGAGGATTTATTGATTTATGCCGGTGTCCCCACTAATTTTATTGTGAACCCCATGCTCATCCTGTGAGAGGTAGCGCAAAAGGATTATAGTGGTCACAAAGGGTATTAGTCAGACCCCAGCGGATTGTTATTACACAAGATGTTACATTTCGTGTTTCAGGAGGAGACTCACCTTCACCCACCTCCTCCCTCCCCCCATCTCCCACTTCCTCAACAATGGATGAGTGTGGTGTGTGGGAAGAGGGGTAGTCATCCTCACCGCTCATTCTTTACAGTGTGAGATGGCATCACCATACCTCTTCCTCCTTACCCTTTACACTCTCTCAGTAGCATGGCATGTAGGGAGGGGGTAATCCATCCTGACCCAGACCCCTCCTTTCTTTTACGTTTTCGTTGTTGTGGGGTTCTAGTGAGGGGGGGCTGACTCTAAGCCTGTCCCCCCCGCCCTTCTACGACTTCATTAATGCAGCGTAAAGGAAAAAGGTAACATGTCCATATTTTCCTTTCATATCCCTTCCCGCCTAACGTTTCGAATAGAGTGGCTTTTTGGAGGAGGAAATCATACACACTCACCTCTCTCTCTCTCTCTCTCTCTCTCTCTCTCTCTCTCTCTCTCTCTCTCTCTCTCTCTCTCTCTCTCTCTCTCTCTCTCTCTCTCTCTCTCTCTCTCTCTCTCTCTCTCTCTCTCTCTCTCTCTCTCTCTCTCTCTCTCTCTCTCTCTCTCTCTCTCTCTCTCTCTCAATGGAATGATGATAATGATGTGATAATAATAATAATGATAATGATAGTAATATGGATAATAATGATAATAATTATAATAACAATAATGATGATAATGATAATAATGATAATAGTAATGGCAATAATAATGATAATAAAAATAATAATAATAATAATAATAATAATAATAATAATAATAATAATAATGATAATAATAATAATAATAATAATAATAATAATAATAATAATAATAATAATAATAATAATAATAACAATAATAATAATGAAAATAATGATAATGATAACGATAATAATGATAATAATAATAATGATGATTATAACAACAATGGTAATTAAAGTTTTATGATGACAATAATGATAATGATAATACTCATATTAATAATACTTTTATAAGTTCATTTACAATGATAATAGTAAACATTTTAATTGAAATGATATTCTGTTATTGATGATAATTATAATGATAGTGGAGAGAGAGAGAGAGAGAGAGAGAGAGAGAGAGAGAGAGAGAGAGAGAGAGAGAGAGAGAGAGAGAGAGAGAGAGAATTATCCTGACTGTTTCAAGACTATGTCTATGTGACATTTTCACTAGTCAAACTCCGTCTCTACCTGTAATGTTCAGCGTCCTTCACATTTTTTCAATACATTATGGAAAATCACTGATCCTGCAGTGCCAAATGATCATGTAATCATGAAAAACAAATAAGATTCAACGAAATAAGACGTTCAAAGGGAGGAAAACAATATGGATATGAAAATATAAGTAAAATGAAGTTGTTTGAAATGCGATACTTCAAACAGACAGAAATTTAAGATGATATCGCAGGTAAAATGCAGGCGACAAGATCACTAAATGGATACCTCTAAAGGAATGACTATTGAAGGAAATTTCAAAATAAAAACTTTTAAAAGAGAGACGGTGGTACTGTAAACAGAAGGAGGCCAAAGTTGAAGAATTTCAGCACCATATGTACAGCAAGATTTAGTTAGTCACTCTATTAATTCAACGCTTATAAATAAATAAACAATTATCAAACAATCAAAGTGGTATGATATGACTCAACACATCCTATCTCGGTAAACAAACATTCACAAACAATGGAAAGGAAACAACTTATGTAGAACTAACACTGGTGTCCTGAGGTTGAATGCTGCAGGCAATGCTACAATATCCAAGACAATTGTAGTTTCTTGATATATAAGTATACAGATAATTCCATCAAACAGCTAGACATGTGAACAATAGAGAGAACGATAATTTGTCCTCATCACTGTGCACAAAGTGATTACGATTGATGGCTGTTTGATCAGCCGTCCTGTGTTTGCTAATACCTTGAGCAAATTGAATTCATCTACGGTGAAACCCGTCGTCTGAAGCAGCTGGCTCGACGATCAGAGAGTGCAGTCAAATTTGAATTCTTAGCTTTTCATGGTAATTACTAGGTATAACTTGGGTATACTTCTCGCTTAGTACAATATTTATCTGTGTAGAGAAGCTGGAATCTCTGCTGATAAAGAATTCCCTTTTATAAACCGCCTCAGCGATTCTGGCCATATACATAATCTATCTATAACCCTGGAAAAGTTTGCATGAAAGATATCCAGTGTTATCCATGACTCCATTACTTCCAGAAACAAAATCTCCAGTGATAAAACCTCGCCAAGGGTTGAGTCCAGTTATATATATATAAGATAATTATATATATATATATATATATATATATATATATATATATATATATATATATATATATATATATATATATATATATATATATATATATATATAAATATGTATATATATATATATATATATATATATATATATGTCTTATTTTGCTTTGTCGCTGTCTCCCGCGTTACCGAGATAGCGCAAGGAAACAGACGAGACAATGGCCCAACCCACCAACAAACACTTGTATATACATACATACACGTCCACACACGCAAATATACATACCTATACATCTCAACGTATACATATACATACACACACAGACATATACATATATACATATGTACATAATTCATACTGTCTGCCTTTATTCATTCCCATCGCCACCCATCCCCACATGAAATAACAAACCACTACCCCCTCATGTGCGCGAGGTAGCACTAGGAAAAGACAACAAAGGTCCCATTCGTTCACACTCAGTCTTTAGCTGTCATGTAATAATGCAACGAAACCACAGTTCCCTTTCCACACCCAGGCCACACACAACTTTCCATGGTTTACCCCAGACGATTCACATACCCTGGTTCAATCCAGTGACAGCACGTCGACCCCGGTATACCACATCGTTCCAATTCACTCTATTCCTTGTGCGCCTTTCACCCTCCTGCATGCTCAGGCCCCGATCATTCAAAATCTTTTATACTCAATCTTTCCACCTCCAATTTGGTCTCCCACTTCTCCTCGTTCCCTCCACCTCTGACATATATATCCTCTTTGTCAATCTTTCCACACTCATTCTCTTCAGGTGACCAAACCATTTCAAAACACCCTCTTCTGCTCTTTCAACGACGCTCTTTTTATTACAACACATCTCCCTTACCCTATTATTACTTACTCGATCAAACCACCTCACACCACATATTGTCCTCAAACATCTCATTTCCAGCACATCCACCCTCCTCCGCACAACTCTATCCATTGCCCACGCCTCGCAATCATACAACATTGTTGGAACCACTATTCCTTCAAACATACCCATTTTTACTTTCCGAGATAATGTTCTCGACTTCCACACATTCTTCAAGGCTCCCAGAATTTTCGCCCCCTCCCCCACCCTATGATTCACTTCCGCTTCCATGGTTCCATCCGCTGCCAGATACACTCCCAGATATCTAAAACACTTTACTTCCTCCAGTTTTTCTCCATTCAAACTTACCTCCCAATTGACTTGACCCTCAACCCTACTGTACCTAATAACCTTGCTCTTATTCACATATACTCTTAACTTTCTTCTTTCACACACTTTACCAAACTCAGTCACCAGCTTCTTCAGTTTCTCACATGAATCAACCACCAGCGCTGTATCATCAGTGAACAACAACTGACTCACTTCCCAAGCTCTCTCATCCACAACAGACTTCATATTTGCCTCTCTTTCCAAAACTCTTACATTCACCTCCCTAACAACCCCATCCATAAACAAATTAAACAACCAGAGAGACATCACACACCCCTGCCGCAAACCGACATTCACTGAGAACTAATCACTTTCCTCTCTTCCTACACGTACACATGCCTTACATCTTCGATAAAAACTTTTCACTGCTTCTAACAACTTACCATACACATCATATATTTTCAATACCTTCCACAGAGCATCTCTATCAACTCTATCATATGCCTTCTCCAGATCCATAAATGCTACATACAAATCCATTTGCTTTCCTAAGTATTTCCCATATACATTCTTCAAAGCAAACACCTGATCCACACATCCTCTGCCACTTCTGAAACCACACTGCTCTTCCCCAATCTGATGCTCTGTACATGCCTTCACCCTCTCAATCAATACCCTCCCATATATTTTCCCAGGAGTACTCAACAAACTTATACCTTTGTAATTTGAGCACTCACTCTTATCCCCTTTGCCTTTATACAATGGCACTATGCACGCATTCTGCCAATCCTCAGGCACCTCACCATGAGTCATACATACATTAAATAACCTTACCAACCAGTCAACAATACAGTCACCCCCTTTTTTAATAGATTACACTGCAATACCATCCAAACCTGCTGCCTTGCCGGCTTTCATCTTCGGCAAAGCTTTTATTACCTCTTCTCTGTTTACCAAATCATTTTCCCTAATCCTCTCACTTTGCACACCACCTCGACCAAAACACCCTATATCTGCCACTCTATCATCAAACACATTCAACAAACCTTCAAAATACTCACTCCATCTCCTTCTCACATCACCACTACTTGTTATCACCTCCCCATTACCGCCCTTCACTGAAGTACCCATTTGCTCCCTTGTCTTACGCACTTTATTTACCTCCTTCCAGAACATCTTTTTATTCTCCCTAAAATTTAATGATACTCTCTCACCCCAACTCTCATTTGCCCTCTTTTTCACCTCTTGCACCTTTCTCTTGACCTCCTGTCTCTTTCTTTCATACATCTCCCACTCAATTGCATTTTTTCCCTGCAAAAATCGTCCTAATCCTCTCTCTTCTCTTTCACTAATAATCTACTTCTTCATCCCACCTCTCACTACCCTTTCTAATCAAACCAACTTCCACGCTTCTCATGCCACAAGCATCTTTTGCGCAAGCCATCACTGATTCCCTAGATACATCCCATTCCTCCCCCACTCCCCTTACTTCCATTGTTCTCACCTTTTTCCATTCTGTACTCAGTCTCTCCTGGTACTTCCTCACACAAGTCTCCTTCCCAAGCTCACTTACTCTCACCACCCTCTTCACCAAAACATTCACTCTTCTTTTCTGAAAACCCATGCAAATCTTCACCTTAGCCTCCACAAAATAATGATCAGACATCCCTCCAGTTGCACCTCTCAGCACATTAACGTCCAAAAGTCTCTCTTTCGCGCGCCTGTCAATGAACACGTGATCCAATAACGCTCCCTGACCATCTCTCCTACTAACATACGTATACTTATGTATATCTCGCTTTTTAAACCAGGTATTCCCAATCACCAGTCCTTTTTCAGCACATAAATCTAAGAGCTCTTCACCATTTCCATTTACAACACTGAACACGTCATGTATACCAATTATTCCCTGAACTGCCACATTACACACCTTTGCATTCAAATCACCCATCACTATAACCCGGTCTTGTGCATCAAAACCACTAACACACTCATTCAGCTGCTCCCAAAACATTTTCTCTCATGATCTTTCTTCCCATGCCCAGGTGCATATGCACCAATAATCAACCATCTCTCTCCATCAACTTTCAGTTATACCCATATTAATCGAGAATTTTTTTCTTACATTCTATCACATACTCCCACAACTCCTGTTTCAGGAGTAGTGCTACTCCTTCCCTTGCTCTTGTCCTCTCACTAACCCATGGCTTTACTCCCAAGACATTCCCAACCACTCTTCCCCTTTACCCTTTAGCTTCTTTTCACTCAGAGCCAAAACATCCAGCTTCCTTTCCTCAAACATACTACCTATCTCTCCTTTTTTCACATCATGCTTACATCCACACACATTTACACACCCCAATCTGAGTCTACGAGGAGGATGAGCACTCCCCGCGTGACTCTTTCTGTTTCCCATTTTTAGAAAGTGGCCCCCCGCGCCCGTCCCCTCTAGTCGCCTTCTACGACACGTGAGGAATGCGTGGGAAGTATTCTTTCACCCCTATCCCCAGGGATAATATATACATATATATATATATATATATATATATATATATATATATATATATATATATATATATATATATATTTATTTATCTATTTTGCTTTGTCGCTGTCTCCCGCGTTTGCGAGGTAGCGCAAGGAAACAGACGAAAGAAATGGCCCAACCCACCCCCATACACAATGTATATACATACACGTCCACACACGCAAATATACATACATATATATCTCAATGTACATATATATATACACACACAGACACATAAATATATACCCATGCACACAATTCACACTGTCTGCCTTTATTCATTCCCATCGCCACCTCGCCACACATGGAATACCATCCCCCTCCACCCTCAGTTGTGCGAGGTAGCACTAAGAAAAGACAACAAAGGCCCCATTCGTTCACACTTAGTCTCTAGCTGTCATGCAATAATGCCCGAAACCACAGCTCCCTTTCCACATCCAGGTCCCACAAAACTTTCCATGGTTTACCCCAGACGCTTCACATGCCCTGATTCAATCCAGTAACAGCACGTCAACCCCGGTATACCACATCGATCCAATTCACCCTATTATATATATATATATATATATATATATATATATATATATATATATATATATATATATATATATATATATATATATATATATATATATATATATATATATATATATATATATATATATATATATATATATATATATATATATATATATATATATATATATATATATATATATATATATATATATATATATATATATATATATATATATATATATATATATATATATATATATATATATATATATATATATATATATATATATATATATATATATATATATATATATATATATATATATATATATATATATATATATATATATATATATATATATATATATATATATATATATAATACACACATACACACTTATACACACATATATATATATACATATATATATATATATATATATATATATATATATATTTTTTTTTTTTTTTTTTTTTTTATAATTTGTCGCTGTCTCCCGCGTTTGCGAGGTAGCGCAAGGAAACAGACGAAAGAAATGGCCCAACCCCCCCCCCCCCCATACACATGTACATACACACGTCCACACACGCAAATATACATACCTACACAGCTTTCCATGGTTTACCCCAGACGCTTCACATGCCTTGCTTCAATCCACTGACAGCACGTCAACCCCTGTATACCACATGACTCTAATTCACTCTATTTCTTGCCCTCCTTTCACCCTCCTGCATGTTCAGGCCCCGATCACACAAAATCTTTTTCACTCCATCTTTCCACCTCCAATTTGGTCTCCCTCTTCTCCTCGTTCCCTCCACCTCCGACACATATATCCTCTTGGTCAATCTCTCCTCACTCATTCTCTCCATGTGCCCAAACCATTTCAAAACACCCTCTTCTGCTCTCTCAACCACGCTCTTTTTATTTCCACACATCTCTCTTACCCTTACGTTACTTACTCGATCAAACCACCTCACACCACACATTGTCCTCAAACATCTCATTTCCAGCACATCCATCCTCCTGCGCACATCTCTATCCATAGCCCACGCCTCGCAACCATACAACATTGTTGGAACCACTATTCCCTCAAACATACCCATTTTTGCTTTCCGAGATAATGTTCTCGACTTCCACACATTTTTCAAGGCTCCCAAAATTTTCGCCCCCTCCCCCACCCTATGATCCACTTCCGCTTCCATGGTTCCATCCGCTGACAGATCCACTCCCAGATATCTAAAACACTTCACTTCCTCCAGTTTTTCTCCATTCAAACTCACCTCCCAATTGACTTGACCCTCACCCCTACTGTACCTAATAACCTTGCTCTTATTCACATTTACTCTCAACTTTCTTCTTCCACACACTTTACCAAACTCAGTCACCAGCTTCTGCAGTTTCTCACATGAATCAGCCACCAGCGCTGTATCATCAGCGAACAACAACTGACTCACTTCCCAAGCTCTCTCATCCCCAACAGACTTCATACTTGCCCCTCTTTCCAGGACTCTTGCATTTACCTCCCTTAAAACCCCATCCATAAACAAATTAAACAACCATGGAGACATCACACACCCCTGCCGCAAACCTACATTCACTGAGAACCAATCACTTTCCTCTCTTCCTACACGTACACATGCCTTACATCCTCGATAAAAACTTTTCACTGCTTCTACCAACTTGCCTCCCACACCATATATTCTTAATACCTTCCACAGAGCATCTCTATCAACTCTATCATATGCCTTCTCCAGATCCATAAATGCTACATACAAATCCATTTGCTTTTCTAAGTATTTCTCACATACATTCTTCAAAGCAAACACCTGATCCACACATCCTCTACCACTTCTGAAACCGCACTGCTCTTCCCCAATCTGATGCTCTGTACATGCCTTCACCCTCTCAATCAATACCCTCCCATATAATTTACCAGGAATACTCAACAAACTTATACCTCTGTAATTTGAGCACTCACTCTTATCCCCTTTGCCTTTGTACAATGGCACTATGCACGCATTCCGCCAATCCTCAGGCACCTCACCATGAGTCATACATACATTAAATAACCTTACCAACCAGTCAACAATACAGTCACCCCCTTTCTTAATAAATTCCACTGCAATACCATCCAAACCTGCTGCCTTGCCGGCTTTCATCTTCCGCAAAGCTTTTACTACCTCTTCTCTGTTTACCAAATCATTTTCCCTAACCCTCTCACTTTGCACACCACCTCGACCAAAACACCCTATATCTGCCACTCTGTCATCAGACACATTCAACAAACCTTCAAAATACTCATTCCATCTCCTTCTCACATCACCGCTACTTGTTATCACCTCCCCATTTACGCCCTTCACTGAAGTTCCCATTTGCTCCCTTGTCTTACGCACCCTATTTACCTCCTTCCAGAACATCTTTTTATTCTCCCTAAAATTTACTGATAGTCTCTCACCCCAACTCTCATTTGCCCTTTTTTTCACCTCTTGCACCTTTCTCTTGACCTCCTGTCTCTTTCTTTTATACTTCTCCCACTCAATTGCATTTTTTCCCTGCAAAAATCGTCCAAATGCCTCTCTCTTCTCTTTCACTTATACTCTTACTTCTTCATCCCACCACTCACTACCCTTTCTAAACAGCCCACCTCCCACTCTTCTCATGCCACAAGCATCTTTTGCGCAATCCATCACTGATTCCCTAAATACATCCCATTCCTCCCCCACTCCCCTTACTTCCATTGTTCTCACCTTTTTCCATTCTGTACACAGTCTCTCCTGGTACTTCCCCACACAGGTCTCCTTCCCAAGCTCACTTACTCTCACCACCTTCTTCACCCCAACATTCACTCCTCTTTTCTGAAAACCCATACTAATCTTCACCTTAGCCTCCACAAGATAATGATCAGACATCCCTCCAGTTGCACCTCTCAGCACATTAACATCCAAAAGTCTCTCTTTCGCACGCCTGTCAATTAACACGTAATCCAATAACGCTCTCTGGCCATCTCTCCTACTTACATAAGTATACTTATGTATATCTCGCTTTTTAAACCAGGTATTCCCAATCATCAGTCCTTTTTCAGCACATAAATCTACAAGCTCTTCACCATTTCCATTTACAACACTGAACACCCCATGCATACCAATTATTCCCTCAACTGCCACATTACTCACCTTTGCATTCAAATCACCCATCACTATAACCCGGTCTCGTGCATCAAAACCGCTAACACACTCATTTAGCTGCTCCCAAAACACTTGCCTCTCATGATCTTTCTTCTCATGCCCAGGTGCATATGCACCAATAATCACCCACCTCTCTCCATCAACTTTCAATTTTACCCATATTAATCGAGAATTTACTTTCTTACATTCTATCACATACTCCCACAACTCCTGTTTCAGGAGTATTGCTACTCCTTCCCTTGCTCTTGTCCTCTCACTAACCCCTGACTTCACTCCCCAGACATTTCCAAACCACTCTTCCCCTTTACCCTTGAGCTTCGTTTCACTCAGAGCCAAAACATCCAGGTTCCTTTCCTCAAACATACTACCTATCTCTCCTTTTTTCACATCTTGGTTACATCCACACACATTTAGGCACCCCACTCTGAGCCTTCGAGGAGGATGATCACACCCCGCGTGACTCCTTCTTCTGTTTCCCATTTTAGAAAGTTAATACAAAGAGGGGAGGATTTCCGGCCCCCCGCTCCCGTCCCCTCTAGTCGCTTTCTACGACACGCGAGGAATACGTGGGAAGTATTCTGTCACCCCTATCCCCAGGGATAATATACATATATATATACATATACACACACACACACACACACACACACATATGCACATACACACACACACACACACATACATATATATACATATGAAAAATGTAAGAAACAATTTAGAAAACAAACTTTTAGCTTGAAATGAATGAAAAAAAATGAATGTCACATAATGGTTCAACCTCTGGCTATGGAAAAGGAAATGTACAATTTATTCACACAAACGTCAATAGCAGTTCTCATCAATTTCACCACTGTGTCAATAAGCTTCAATGTCTAAGCTACATTTTTCTCCAACTTCACTATTTTCTTGTCAAAAACACCATGCATGAAAACTATCACTCCATTAACACAACTATAAACATTTACTTCCCCTTTATATATATATATATATATATATATATATATATATATATACATTTTTTTGCCGCTGTCTCCCGCGTTTGCGAGGTAGCGCAAGGAAACAGACGAAAGAAATGGCCCAACCCGCCCCCATGCACATGTATATACATACGTCCACACACGCAAATATACATACCTACACAGCTTTCCATGGTTTACCCCAGGCGCTTCACATGCCTTGACTCAATCCACTGACAGCAGGTCAATCCCGGTATACCACATCGCTCCAATTCACTCTATTCCTTGCCCTCCTTTCACCCTCCTGCATGTTTAGGCCCCGATCACACAGAATCTTTTTCACTCCATCTTTCCACCTCCAATTTGGTCTCCCTCTTCTCCTCGTTCCCTCCACCTCCGACACATATATCCTCTTGGTCAATCTTTCCTCACTCATTCTCTCCATGTGCCCAAACCATTTCAAAACACCCTCTTCTGCTTTCTCAACCATGCTCTATTTATTTCCACACATCTCTCTTACCCTTACGTTACTTACTCGATCAAACCACCTCACACCACACATTGTCCTCAAACATCTCATTTTCAGCACATCCATCCTCCTGCGCACAACTCTATCCATAGCCCACGCCTCGCAACCATACAACATTGTTGGAACCACTATTCCTTCAAACATACCCATTTTTGCTTTCCGAGATAATGTTCTCGACTTCCACACATTCTTCAAGGCTCCCAGAATTTTCGCCCCCTCCCCCACCCTATGATCCACTTCCGCTTCCATGGTTCCATCCGCTGCCAGATCCACTCCCAGATATCTAAAACACTTCACTTCCTCCAGTTGTTCTCCATTCAAACTCACCTACCAATTGACTTGACCCTCAACCCTACTGTACTTAATAACCTTGCTCTTATTCACATTTACTCTTAACTTTCTTCTTTCACACACTTTACCAAACTCAGTCACCAGCTTCTGCAGTTTCTCACATGAATCAGCCACCAGCGCTGTATCATCAGCGAACAACAACTGACTCACTTCCCAAGCTCTCTCATCCCCAACAGACTTCATACTTGTCCCTCTTTCCAAAACTCTTGCATTCACCTCCCTAACAACCCCATCCATAAACAAATTAAACAACCCTGGAGACATCACACACCCCTGCCGCAAACCTACATTCACTGAGAATCAATCACTTTCCTCTCTTCCTACACGTACACATGCCTTACATCTTCGATAAAAACTTTTCACTGCTTCTAACAACTTGCCTCCCACACCATATATTCTTAATACCTTCCACAGAGTATCTCTATCAACTCTATCATATGCCTTCTCCAGATCCATAAATACTACATACAAATCCATTTGCTTTTCTAAGTATTTCTCACATACAATCTTCAAAGCAAACACCTGATCCACACATCCTCTACCACTTCGGAAACCACAATGCTCTTCCCCAATCTGATGCTCTGTACATGCCTTCACCCTCTCCATCAATACCCTCCCATATGATTTACCAGGAATACTCAACAGGCTTATACCTCTGTAATGTGAGCACTCACTCTTATCCCCTTTGCCTTTGTACAATGGCACTATGCACGCATTCCGCCAATCCTCAGGCACCTCACCATGAGTCATACATACATTAAATAACCTTACCAACTAGTCAACAATACAGTCACCCCCTTTTTTAATAAATTCCACTGCAATACCATCCAAACCTGCTGCCTTGCCGGCTTTCATCTTCGGCAAAGCTTTTACTACCTCTTCTCTGTTTACCAAATCATTTTCCCTAACCCTCTCACTTTGCACACCACCTCGACCAAAACACCCTATATCTGCCACTCTATCATCAAACACATTCAACAAGCCTTCAAAATACTCACTCCATCTACTTCTCACATCACCACTCCTTGTTATCACCTCCCCATTTGCGCCCTTCACTGAAGTTCCCATTTGCTCCCTTGTCTTACGCACTTTATTTACCTCCTTCCAGAACATCTTTTTATTCTCCCTAAAATTTAATGATACTCTCTCACCCCAACTCTCATTTGCCCTTTTTTACACCTCTTGCACCTTTCTCTTGACCTTCTGTCTCTTTCTTTTATACATCTCCCACTCAATTGCATTTTTTCTCTGCAAAAATCGTCCAAATGCCACTCTCTT
Source organism: Panulirus ornatus (assembly GCF_036320965.1). Taxonomy (NCBI): domain Eukaryota; kingdom Metazoa; phylum Arthropoda; class Malacostraca; order Decapoda; family Palinuridae; genus Panulirus; species Panulirus ornatus. The sequence continues at coordinate 36,734,131 of NC_092236.1, forward strand.
CTCTTTCACCAATACTCTTACTTCTTCATCCCACCACTCACTACCCTTTCTAATCAACCCACCTCCCACTCTTCTCATGCCACAAGCATCTTTTGCGCAATCCATCACTGATTCCCTAAATACATCCCATTCCTCCCCCACTCCCCTTACTTCCATTGTTCTCACCTTTTCCATTCTGTACTCAGTCTCTCCTGATACTTCCTCACACAAGTCTCCTTCCCAAGCTCGCTTACTCTCATCACCCTCTTCACCTCAACATTCACTCTTTTTTTCTGAAAAGCCATACAAATCTTCACCTTAGCCTCCACAAGATAATGATCAGACATCCCTCCAGTTGCACCTCTCAGCACATTAACATCCAAAAGTCTCTCTTTCGCGCGCCTGTCAATTAACACGTAATCCAATAACGATCTCTGGCCATCTCTCCTACTTACATAAGTATACTTATGTATATCTCGCTTTTTAAACCAGATATTCCCAATCATCAGTCCTTTTTCAGCACATAAATCTACAAGCTCTTCACCATTTCCATTTACAACACTGAACACCCCATGTATACCAATTATTCCCTCAACTGCCACATTACTCACCTTTCCATTCAAATCACCCATCACTATAACCCGGTCTCGTGCATCAAAACCACTAACACACTCATTCAGCTGCTCCCAAAACACTTGCCTCTCATGATCTTTCTTCTCATGCCCAGGTGCATATGCACCAATAATCACCCATCTCTCTCCATCAACTTTCAGTTTTACCCATATTAATCGAGAATTTACTTTCTTACATTCTATCACATACTCCCACAACTCCTGTTTCAGGAGTATTGCTACTCCTTCCCTTGCTGTTGTCCTCTCACTAACCCCTGACTTTACTCCCAAGACATTTCCAAACCATTCTTCCCCTTTACCCTTGAGCTTCGTTTCACTCAGAGCCAAAACATCCAGGTTCGTTTCCTCAAACATATTACCTATCTCTCCTTTTTTCACATCTTGGTTACATCCACACACATTTAGGCACCCCAATCTGAGCCTTCGAGGAGGATGAGCACTCCCCGCGTGACTCCTTCTTCTGTTTCCCATTTTAGAAAGTTAAAAATTACAAGGAGGGGAGGATTTCTGGCCCCCCGCTCCCGTCCCCTCTAGTCGCTTTCTACGACACGCGAGGAATACGTGGGAAGTATTCTTTCACCCCTATTCCCAGGGATGATATATATATATATATATATATATATATATATATATATATATATATATATATATATATATATATATACACACACCCATACACATACATACGCACATATACACACACACGCACATACATATATATACATATGAAAAACGTAAGAAACAATTTAGAAAACTGAAACTTCTAGCTTGAAATGATATTTCACAATGTAAGTTATGATCCAACGAAACTACCTTGGCCACCAGTGATGCTACTACGTTTGTGAATCAAGAACCATTGCAACACAAACCTCGCCAGGTGGTAGAGTGTCCCGCAGTGTATCGAGTCAGACTTCCCCAGAACTCTTTTAAAGGGGAAGTAAATGTTTATAGTTGTGTTACTGGAGTGATAGTTTTCATACATGATGATCTGACAAGAAAATAGTGAAATTGGAAAAGATTTAGCTTAGACATTGAAGCTTATTGATACAGTGGTTAAATTGATGAGAACTACTATTGACGTTTGTGTAAATAAATTATACATTTCCTGTTTCCATAGCCAGAGGTTGAACCATTGTGTGACATTCATATATATATATATATATATATATATATATATATATATATATATATATATATATATATATATATATATATATATACATGGGAGCGGGGGGCTGGAAATCCTCCCCTCTCATTTTTTTTTTAAATTTTCCAAAACAAGGAACAGAGAAGGGGGCCATATGAGGATATTCCCTCAAAGGCCCAGTCCTCTGTTCTTAACGCTACCTCGCTAATGCGGGAAATGGCGAATAGTATGAAAAAAAAAAAAAGAATATATATGCATATATATATATATATATATATATATATATATATATATATATATATATATATATATATATATATATATATATATATATATATATATATATATATATGAAAAATGTAAGAAATAACTTAGAAAACTTAAACTTCTAGTTTGACATGAAATGAAAAATGAATGTCACATAATGGTTCAACCTCTGGCTATGGAAAAGGGAAATGTATAATTTATTTACACAAACGTCAATAGTAGTTTTCATCAATTTAACCACAGTATCATACTTTCTGGTCCACTTCTCTTATCATGAAACTGGAATAATGACTTATGATGTTTCTCAGTTGTCTTCATTACACAAAGTACAACCATATCTTGGATACATGAGGGTAGGTAGTTGGTCATCCGCCATAATAAAGACTTGACAGACCAAAGGTTTATCTGGACCTCAACTTTTCCAGTACATTCATGAAAAACGCCTTTTTCCATTCCATCTCTATCACTTTGAAAAATGATATATATATATATATATATATATATATATATATATATATATATATATATATATATATATATATATATATATATATATATATATATATATATATATATATATATATAGCATATCTGGGAGTGGATCTGGCAGCTGATGGAACCATGGAAGCGGAAGTGGATCATAGGGTGGGGGAGGGGGCGAAAATTCTGGAAGCCTTGAAGAATGTGTGGGAGTCAAGAACATTATCTCGGAAAGCAAAAATGGGTATGTTTGAAGGAATAGTGGTTCCAACAATGTTGTATGGTTGCGAGGCGTGTCCTATGGATAGAGTTGTGCGCAGGAGGATGGATATGCTGGAAATGAGATGTTTGAGAACAATATGTTGTGTGACGTGGTTTGATCGAGTAAGTAACGTAAGGGTAAGAGAGATGTGTGGAAATGAAAAGAGCGTGGTTGAGAGAGCAGAAGAAGGTGTTTTGAAATAGTTTGGGCACATGGAGAGAATGAGTGAGGAAAGATTGACCAAGAGGATATATGTGTCGCAGGTGGAGGGAACGAGGAGAAGTGGGACACCAAATTGGAGGTGGAAAGATGGAGTGAAAAAGATTTTTTGTGATCGGGGCCTGAGCATGCAGGAGAGTGAAAGGAGGGCAAGGAATAGAGTGAATTGGATCGATGTGGTATACCGGGGTTGACGTGGTGTCAGTGGATTGAATCAGGGCATGTGAAGCGTCTGGGGTAAACCATGGAAAGCTGTGTAGGTATGTATATTTGCTTGTGTGGACGTATGTATATACATGTGTATGGGGGTGGGTTGGACCATTTCTTTCGTCTGTTTCCTTGCGCTACCTCGCAAACGCGGGAGACAGCGACAAAAAAAAAGAATATATATATATATATATATATATATATATATATATATATATATATATATATATATATATATATATATATATATATATATATATTTATATATATATATACATATATAGCATTTTTCAAATCTCTAGTATATATATATATATATATATATATATATATATATATATATATATATATATATATATATATATATATATATATATATATATATATATATATATATATATATATATATATATATATGTATATATATATATATATATATATATATATATATATATATATATATATATATATATATATATATATATATATATATACAAGAGATTTGGAAAGAGGGGCAAGTATGCAGTCTGTTGTGGATGAGAGAGCTTGGGAAGTGAGTCAGTTTTTGTTCGCTGATGATACAGCGCTGGTGGCTGATTCATGTGAGAAACTGCAGAAGCTGGTGACTGAGCTTGGTAAATTGTGTGAAAGAAGAAAGTTAAGAGTAAATGTGAATAAGAGCAAGGTTATTAGGTACAATAGGGTTGAGGGTCAAGACAATTGGGAGGTAGGTTTGAATGTAGAAAAACTGGAGGAAGTAAAGTGTTTTAGATATGTGGAAGTGGATCTGGCGGCGGATGCAACCATGGAAGCGGAAATGAATCATAAGGTGGGGGAGGGGACGAAAATCCTGGGAGCCTTGAAGAATGGTTGGAAGTAGGGAACATTACCTGGGAAAGCAAAAATGGGTGTGTTTGAAGGAATAGTGGTTCCAACAATGTTGTATGGTTGCGAGGCGTGGGCTACGGATAGAGTTGTGCTCATGAGAGTGGATGTGCTGGAAATGAGATGTTTGAGGACAATATGTGGTGTGAGGTGGTTTGATCGAGTAAGTAATGTAAGGGTAAGAGAGACGTGTTGAAATAAAAAGAGCGTGGTTGAGAGAGCAGAGGAGGGTGTTTTGAAATGGTTTGGTCACCTGGAGAGAATGAGTGAGGAAAGATTGACCAAGAGGATATACGTGTCAGAGGTGAGGGAACGAGGAGAAGTGGGAGACCAATTCGGAGGTGGAAAGATGGTGTGGAAAAGCTTTTTTGTGATCGGGGCCTAAATATGCAGGAAGGTGAAAAGCGGGCAAGGAATAGAGTGAAATGGAACGATGTGGTATACCAGAGTCGACGTGCTGTCAATGGATTCAATCAGGGCATGTGAAGCGTCTGGGGTAAACCACGGAAAGTTCTGTGGGGCCTGGAGGTATAAAGGGAGCTGTGGTTTCGGGCATTATTACATGACAGCTAGAGACTGAGTGTGAACGAATGGGGCCTTTGTTGTCTTTTCCTAGAGCAACCTCGCACACATGAGGGGCGAGAGGGATGTTATTCCATGTGTGGCGAGGTGGCGATGTGAATGAATAAAGTCAGAGAGTATGAGTTATGTACATGTGTATATATGTATATGTCTGTGTGTGTATATATATATATGTGTACATTGAGATGTATAGGTATGTATATTTGCGTGTGTGGACGTGTATGTATATACATGTGTATAGGGTTGGGTTGGGCAATTTCTTTCGTATGTCACCTTGCGCTACCTCGCTAACGCGGGAGACAGCGACAAAGCAAAATAAATAAATAAATAAATATACATATTTTTATATATATATATATATATATATATATATATATATATATATATGTGTATATATATATATATATATATATATATATATATATATATATATATATATATGCTTAGACAGTGAAGCTTATTGATGCTGTGGTTAACTTGATAAGAACTACTATTGACGTTTGGGTAAATAAATTATACATTTCAATTTTCCATAGCCAGAGGTTGAACCATTATGTGACATTCATTTTTTCATTTCATTTCAAGCTAGAAGTTTCAGTTTTCTAAATTATTTCTTACATTTTTCATATGTATATATGTGTATATGTGTGTGTGTGTGTGTGTGTGTATATGTGCGTATGTATGTGTATGTATATATATGTGTATATATATGTATATCATCCCTGGGGATAGGGGTGAAAGAATACTTCCCACGCATTCCTCGAGTGTCGTAGAAGGCGACTAGAGGGGACGGGAACGGGGGGCCAGAAATCCTCCCATCCTTGTATTTTTTTTAACTTTCTGAAATGGGAAACAGAAGAAGGAGTCACGCGGGGAGTGCTCATCCTCCTCGAAGGCTCAGGCTGGGGTGTCTAAATGTGTGTGGATATAACCAAGATGTGAAAAAAGGAGAGATAGGTAGTATGTTTGAGGAGAGGAACCTGGATGTTTTGGCTCTGAGTGAAACGAAGCTCAAGGGTAAAGGGGAAGAGTAGTTTGGGAATGTCTTGGGAGTAAAGTCAGGGGTTAGTGAGAGGACAAGAGCAAGGGAAGGAGTAGCAGTACTCCTGAAACAGGAGTTGTGGGAGTATGTAATAGAATGTAAGAAAGTAAAATTCTCGATTAATATGGGTGAAACTGAAAGTTGATGGAGAGAGATGGGTGATTATTGGTGCATATGCACCTGGCCATGAGAAGAAAGATCATGAGAGGCAAGTGTTTTGTAAGCAGCTGAATGAGTGTGTTAGTGGTTTTGATGCACGACACCGGGTTATAGTGATGGGTGATTTGAATGCAAAGGTGAGTAATGTGGCAGTTGAGGGAATAATTGGTATACATGGGGTGTTCAGTGTTGTAAATGGAAATGGTGAAGAGCTTGTAGATTTATGTGCTGAAAAAGGACTGGTGATTGGGAATACCTAGTTTAAAAAGCGAGATATACATAAGTATACGTATGTAAGTATAAGAGATGGCCAGAGAGCGTTACTGGATTACGTGTTTATTGACAGTCGCGCGAAAGAGAGACTTTTGGATGTTAATGTGCTGAGAGGTGCAACTGGAGGGATGTCTGATCATTATCTTGTGGAGGCTAAGGTGAAGATTTGTATGGGTTTTCAGAAAAGAAGAGTGAATATTGGGGTGAAGAGGGTGGTGAGAGTAAGTGAGCTTGGGAAGGAGACTTGTGTGAGGAAGTACCAGGAGAGACTGAGTACAGAATGGAAAAAGGTGAGAACAGTGGAAGTAAGGGGAGTGGGGGAGGAATGGGATGTATTTAGGGAATCAGTGATGAATTGCGCAAAAAATGCTTGTGGCATGAGAAGAGTGGGAGGTGGGTTGATTAGAAAGGGTAGTGAGTGGTGGGATGAAGAAGTAAGATTATTAGTGAAAGAGAAGGGAGAGGCATTTGGACGATTTTTGCAGGGAAAAAATGCAATTGAGTGGGAGATGTATAAAAGAAAGAGACAGGAGGTCAAGAGAAAGGTGCAAGAGGTGAAAAAGAGGGCAAATGAGAGTTGGGGTGAAAGAGTATCATTAAATCTTAGGGAGAATAAAAAGAAGTTCTAGAAGGAGGTAAATAAAGTGCGTAAGACAAGGGAGCAAATGGGAACTTCAGTGAAGGGCGTGATGTGAGAAGGAGATGGAGTGAGTATTTTGAAGGTCTGTTGAATGTGTTTGATGATAGAGTGGTAGATATAGGCTTTTGGTCGAGGTGGTGTGCAAAGTAAGAGGGTTAGGGAAAATGATTTGGTAAACAGAAAAGAGGTAGTAAAAGCTTTGCGGAAGATGAAAGCCGGCAAGGCAACAGGTTTGGATGGTATTGCAGTGCAATTTATTATAAAAGGGGGTGACTGTATTATTGACTAGTTGGTAAAGTTATTTAATGTATGTATGACTCATGGTGAGGTGCCTGAGGATTGGCGGAATGCGTGCATAGTGCCATTGTACAAAGGCAAAGGGGATAAGAGTGAGTGCTCAAATTACAGAGGTATAAGTTTGTTGAGTATTCCTGGTAAATTATATGGGAGGGTATTGATTGAGAGGGTGAAGGCATGTACAGAGCATCAGATTGGGGAAGAGCAGTGTGGTTTCAGAAGTGGTAGAGGATGTGAGGATCTGGTGTTTGCTTTGAAGAATGTATGTGAGATATACTTGAAAAAGCAAATGGATTTGTATGTAGCATTTATGGATCTGGAGAAGGCATATGATAGAGTTGATAGAGATGCTCTGTGGAAGGTATTAAGAATATATGGTGTGGGAGGCAAGTTGTTAGAAGCAGTGAAAAGTTTTTATCGAGGATGTAAGGCATGTGTACGTGTAGGAAGAGAGGAAAGTGATTGGTTCTCAGTGAATGTACGTTTGCGGCAGGGGAGTGTGATGTCTCCATGGTTGTTTAATTTGTTTATGGATGGGGTTGTTAGGGAGGTAAATGCAAGAGTTTTGGAAAGAGGGGCAAGTATGAAGTCTGTTGGGGATGAGAGAGCTTGGAAAGTTAGTCAGTTGTTGTTCGCTGATGATACAGCGCTGGTGGCTGATTCATGTGAGAAACTGCAGAAGCTGGTGACTGAGTTTGGTAAAGTTTGTGAAAGAAGATAGTTAAGAGTAAATGTGAATAAGAGCAAGGTTATTAGGTACAGTAGGGTTGAGGGTCAAGTCAACTGGGAGGTACGTTTGAATGGAGAAAAACTGGAGGAAGTAAAGTGTTTTAGATATATAGGAGTGTATCTGGCAGCGGATGGAACCATGGAAGCGGAAGTGGATCATAGGGTGGGGGAGGGGGCGAAAATTCTGGGAGCCTTGAAAAATGTGTGGAAGTCGAGAACATTATCTCGAAAAGCAAAAATGGGTATGTTTGAAGGAATAGTGGTTCCAACAATGTTGTATGGTTGCGGGCGTGGGCTATGGATAGAGTTGTGCGCAGGAGGATGGATGTGCAGGAAATGAGATGTTTGAGGACAATGTGTGGTGTGAGGTGGTTTGATCGAGTAAGTAACGTAAGGGTAAGAGAAATGTGTGGAAATAAAAAGAGCGTGGTTGAGAGAGCAGAAGAGGGTGTTTTGAAATGGTTTGGGCACACGGAGAGAATGAGTGAGGAAAGATTGACCAAGAGGATATATGTGTCGGAGGTGGAGGGAGCGAGGAGAAGTGGGAAACCAAATTGGAGGTGGAAAGATGGAGTGAAAAAGATTTTGTGTGATCAGGGCCTGAACATGCAGGAGGGTGAAAGAAGGGCAAGGATAGAGTTAATTGGATCGATGTGGTATACCGGGGTTGACGTGCTGTCAGTGGATTGAATCAGGGCATGTGAAGCGTCTGGGGTAAACCATGGAAAGCTGTGTAGGTATGTATATTTGCGTGTGTGGACGTATGTATATACATGTGTATGTGGGTGGGTTACGCCATTTCTTTCGTCTCTTTCTTTGCGCTACCTCGCAAACGCGGGGGACAGCGACAAAGCAAAAAAAAAAAAACGAATATATATATATATATATATATATATATATATATATATATATATATATAATATATATATGAATATATATAAACAGTCCGCATAATTTATTCTAATCGTTTTTCCTCTTGATTAATCATTCCCTAGAGGAAGTCTTATAGTTGAATTACTGTATTTGAGTTTTGTAATTTCAAAATGTCTTTGGTATATATATATATATATATATATATATATATATATATATATATATATATATATATATATATATATATATATATATATATATATATATATATATATATATATATATATATATATATATATATATATATATATATATATGTATATATATATATAAATATATATATATATATATATATATATATATATATATATATATATATATACATATATATATATATATATATATATATATATATATATATTATATATATATATATATATATATATATATATATATATATATATATATATATATATATATATATATATATATATATATATATCCTCACACAAGTCTCCTTCCCAAGCTCACTTACTCTCACCACCCTCTTCACCCCAACATTCACTCTTTTTTTCTGAAAACCCATACAAATCTTCACCTTAGCCTCCACAAGATAATGATCAGACATCCCTCCAGTTGCACCTCTCAGCACATTAACATCCAAAAGTCTCTCTTTCGCGCGCCTGTCAATTAACACGTAATCCAATAACGCTCTCTGGCCATCTCTCCTACTTACTTAAGTATACTTATGTATATCTCGCTTTTTAAACCAGGTATTCCCAATCATCAGTCCTCTTTCAGCACATAAATCTACAAGCTCTTCACCATTTCCATTTACAACACTGAACACCCCATGTATACCAATTATTCCCTCAACTGCCAAATTACTCAGCTTTGCATTCAAATCACCCATCACTATAACCCGGTCTCGTGCATCAAAACCACTAACACACTCATTCAGCTGCTCCCAAAACACTTGCCTCTCATGATCTTTCTTCTCATGCCCAGGTGCAAATGCACCAATAATCACCCATCTCTCTCCATCAACTTTCAGTTTTACCCATATTAATCGAGAATTTACTTTCTTACATTCTATCACGTACTCCCACAACTCCTGTTTCAGGAGTATTGCTACTCCTTTCCTTGCTCTTGTCTTCTCACTAACCCCTGACTTTACTCCCAAGACATTCCCAAACCACTCTTCCCTTCACCCTTGAGCTTTGTTTCACTCAGAGCCAAAACATCCAGGTTCCTTTCCTCAAACATGCTACCTATCTCTCCTTTTTTCACATCTTGGTTACATCCACACACATTTAGGCACCCCAATCTGAGCCTTCGAGGAGTATGAGCACTCCCCGCGTGACTCCTTCTGTTTCCCATTTTAGAAAGTTAAAAAAAAATACAAGGAGGGGAGGATTTCTGGCCCCCCGCTCCCGTCCCCTCTAGTCGCTTTCTACGACACGCGAGGAATGCGTGGGAAGTATTCTTTCACCCCTATCCCCAGGGATGATATGCATATATATATATACACATACACACACATACACACACACACGCACATATACACACACACACACACATACATATATATACATATGAAAAATGTAAGAAACAATTTAGAAAACTGAAACTTCTAGCTTGCAATGAAAAGTGTGAGGAAGTACAAGGAGAGACTGAATACAGAATGGAAAAAGGTGAGAACAATGGAAGTAAGGGGAGTGGGGGAGGAATGGGATGTATTTAGGGAATCAGTGATGGATTGCGCAAAAGATGCTTGTGGCATGAGAAGAGTGGGAGGTGGGTTGATTAGAAAGGGTAGTGAGTGGTGGGATGAAGAAGTAAGAGTATTAATGAAAGAGAAGAGAAAGGCATTTGGACGATTTTTGCAGGGAAAAAATGCAGTTGAGTGGCAGACGTATAAAAGAAAGAGACAGGAGGTCAAGAGAAAGGTGCAAGAGGTGAAAAAAAGGGCAAATGAGAGTTGGGGTGGGAGAGTATCATTAAATTTTAGGGAGAATAAAAAGATGTTCTGGAAGGAGGTAAATAAAGTGCGTAAGACAAGGGAGCAAATGGGAACGTCAGTGAAGGGCGCAAATGGGGAGGTGATAACAAGTAGTGGTGATGTGAGAAGTAGATGGAGTGAGTATTTTGAAGGTTTGTTGAATGTGTTTGATGATAGAGTGGCAGATATAGGGTGTTTTGGTCGAGGTGGTGTGCAAAGTGAGAGGGTTAGGGAAAATGATTTGGTAAACAGAGAAGAGTTAGTAAAAGCTTTGCGGAAGATGAAAGCCGGCAAGGTAGCAGGTTTGGATGGTATTGCAGTGGAATTTATTAAAAAAAGGGGTGACTGTATTGTTGACTGGTTGGTAAGGTTATTTAATGTATGTATGACTCACGGTGAGGTGCCTGAGGATTGGCGGAATGCGTGCATAGTGCCATTGTACAAAGGCAAAGGGGATAAGAGTGAGTGCTCAAATTACAGAGGTATAAGTTTGTTGAGTATTCCTGGTAAATTATATGGGAGGGTATTGATTGAGAGGGTGAAGGCATGTACAGAGCATCAGATTGGGGAAGAGCAGTGTGGTTTCAGAAGTGGTAGAGGATGTGTGGATCAGGTGTTTGCTTTGAAGATTGTATGTGAGAAATACTTAGAAAAGCAAATGGATTTGTATGTAGCATTTATGGATCTGGAGAAGGCATATGATAGAGTTGATAGAGATGCTCTGTGGAAAGTATTAAGAATATATGGTGTGGGAGGCAAGTTGTTAGAAGCAGTGAAAAGTTTTTATCGAGGATGTAAGGCATGTGTACGTGTAGGAAGAGAGGAAAGTGATTGGTTCTCAGTGAATGTAGTTTTGCGGCAGGGGTGTGTGATGTCTCCATGGTTGTTTAATTTGTTTATGGATGGGGTTGTTAGGGAGGTGAATGCAAGAGTTTTGGAAAGAGGGGCAAGTATGAAGTCTGTTGGGGATGAGAGAGCTTGGGAAGTGAGTCAGTTGTTGTTCGCTGATGATACAGCGCTGGTGGCTGATTCATGTGAGAAACTGAAGAAGCTGGTGACTGAGTTTGGTAAAGTGTGTGAAAGAAGAAAGTTTAGAGTAAATGTGAATAAGAGCAAGGTTATTAGGTGCAGTAGTGTTGAGGGTCAAGTCAATTGGGAGGTGAGTTTGAATGAAGAAAAACTGGAGGAAGTGAAGTGTTTTAGATATCTGGGAGTGGATCTGGCAGCGGATGGAACCATGGAAGCGGAAGTGGATCATAGGGTGGGGGAGGGGGCGAAAATTCTGGGAGCCTTGAAGAATGTGTGGAAGTCGAGAACATTATCTCGGAAAGCAAAAATGGGTATGTTTGAAGGAATAGTGGTTCCAACAATGTTGTATTGTTGCGAGGCGTGGGCTATGGATAGAGTTGAGCGCAGGAGGATGGATGTGCTGGAAATGAGATGTTTGAGGACAATGTGTGGTGTGAGGTGGTTTGATCGAGTAAGTAACGTAAGGGTAAGAGAGATGTGTGGAAGTAAAAAGAGCGTTGTCGAGAGAGCAGAAGAGGGTGTTTTGAAATGGTTTGGGCACATGGAGAGAATGAGTGAGGAAAGATTGACCAAGAGGATATATGTGTCGGAGGTGGAGGGAACGAGGAAAAGAGGGAGACCAAATTGGAGGAGGAAAGATGGAGTGAAAAAGATTTTGTGTGATCGGGGCCTGAACATGCAGGAGGGTGAAAGGAGGGCAAGGAATAGAGTGAATTGGAGCGATGTGGTATACCGGGGTTGACGTGCTGTCAGTGGATTGAATCGGGGCATGTGAAGCGTCTGGGGTAAACCATGGAAAGCTGTGTAGGTATGTATATTTTGCGTGTGTGGACGTATGTATATACATGTGTATGGGGGTGGGTTGGGCCATTTCTTTCGTCTGTTTCCTTGCGCTACCTCGCAAACGCGGGAGACAGCGACAAAGCAAAAAAAAAAAAAAAAATATATATATATATATATATATATATATATATATATATATATATATATATATATATATATATATATATATATATATATATATATATATATATATATATATATATATATATATATATATATATATATATATATATATATATATATATATATATATATATATATATATATATATATATATATATATATATATATTATATATATATATATATATATATATATATATATATATATATATATATATATATATATATATATATATATCCCTGGGGATAGGGGAGAGGGGGTGCTTCTCACGTGTTCCCTGCATGTCGTAGAAGGCGACTAGGGGGGAGGGGAAGTGGGCGCAAGGGTAAAGGGGAAGAGTGTTTTGGGAATGTCTTGTTAGTAAAGTCAGGGGTTAGTGAGAGCACAAGGGCAAGGGAAGAAGTAGCACCACTCCTAAAACAGGAGTGATGGGAGTATGTGATAGAGTGTAAGAATGTAAACTCTAGATTTATATAGGTAAAACTGAAAGTTGATGAAGAGAGATGGTTGATTATTGGTGCATATGCACTTGGGCATGAGAAGAAACACCATGAGAGGCAAGTATTTTGGGAGCTGATGAATGAGTGTGTTAGTGGTTTTAATGCACGAGACCGGGCTATAGTGATGGGTGATTTGAATGAAAAGGTGAGTAATGTGGCACCTGAGGGAATAATTGGTATACATGGGGTGTTCAGTGTTGTAAATGGAAATGATGAAGAGCTTTTAGATTTGTGCTGAAAAAGGACTAGGTGATTAGGAATACCTGGTTTATAAAAAGAGATATACATAAGTATACGTATTTAAGTATATGTGGCCAGGGAGTGTTCTTGGATTACGTGTTAATTGATAGGCGTGCAAAAGAGAGACTTTTGGATGTTAATATGCTGAGAGGTGCAACCGGAGGGATGTCTGATCATTATCTTGTAGAAGCGAAGGTGAAGATTTGTAGAGGTTTTCAGGAAAGTGGAGGGAATGTTGGGGTGAAGAGAGTGGTGAGAGTAAGTGAGCTTGGGAAGGAGACTTGTGTGAGGAAGTACCAGAAGAAACTGAGTATAGAATGGAAAAAGGTGAGAACAAAGGACGTAAGGGGCGTGGGAGCAGAATGGTATGCATTTAGGAAAGCATTGATGGCTTGCGCAAAAGATGCTTGTGGCAGGAAAAGCGTGGCAGGTGGGCAGATTAGAAAGGGTAGTAAGCGGTGGGATGAAGAAGTAAGATTATCAGTGAAAGAGAAGAGAGAGGCATTTGGACGATTTTTGCAGGGAAATAATGCAAATGACTGAGAGATGTATAAAAGAAAGAGGCAGGAGGTCAAGAAAAAGGAGAAAGAGGTGAAAAAGAGGGCAAATAAGAGTTGGGGTGAGAGAAGTATCATTAAATTTTAGGGAGAATAAAAAGATGTTTTGGGAGGAGATAAATAGAGTGCGTAATACAAGGGAACAAATGGGAATTTCAGTTAAGGGGACTAATGGTTAAGTGATAACAAGTAGTGGTAATGTTAGAAGGAGATGGAGTGAGTATTTTGAAGGTTTGTTGAATCTGTTAGATGATAGAGTGTCAGATATAGGGTGTTTTGGTCGAGGTGGTGTGCAAAGTGAAAGGGGTAGGGAAAATGATTTGGAAAACAGAGAATAGGTAGTAAAAGATTTGTGGAAGATGAAAGCAGGCAAGGCAGAGGGTTTGGATAGCATTGCAGTGGAATCTACTGAAAAAGGTGGTGACTGTATTGTTGACTGGGTAGTAAGGTTATCTAATGTATGTATGATTATTGGTGAGGTGCCCGAGGATTGGCGGAATGCTTGCATAGTGCTATTGTACAGAGGCAAAGGGGACAAAGGTGAGTGCTCAAATTACAGAGGTATAAGTTTGTTGAGTATTCTTTAGAAATTATATGAGAGGGTATTGATTGAAAGAGTAAAGGCATGTACAGAGCATCAGAAAGGGGAAGAGCAGTGTGGTTTCAGAAGTGGTAGAGGATGTGTGGATCAGGTGTTTGCTTTGAAGAATGTATGTGAGAAATACTTAGAAAAGCAAATGGATTTGTATGTAGCATTTATAGATCTGGAGAAGGCATATGATAGAATTATTAGAGATGCTCTGTGGAAGGAATTAAGAATATATGGTGTGGGAGGCAAGTTGTTAGAAGCAGTGAAAAGTTTTTATCGAGGATGTCGGGCATATGTGCGTGTAGTAAGGGGAGAAAGTTATTAGTTGTCAGTGAATGTAGGTTTGCGGCAGAGGTGTGTGATGTCTCCATCTTTGTTTAATTTGTTTTTGGATGGGGTTGTTAGGGAGGTGAATGCAAGGCTTTTGGAAAGAGGGGCAAATATGCCGTCCGTTGTGGATGAGAGAGCTTAGGAAGTGAGTCAGTTGTTGTTAGCTGATAATACAGGGGGTATACCACATTGTTCCAAATCACTCTATTCCTTGCATGCCTTTCACCCTCCTGCATGTTCAGGCCTCGATCACTCAAAATCTTTTTCACTCCTTCTTTCCACCTCCAGTTTGGTCTCCCACTTCTCCTCGTTCCCTCCACCTCTGACACATATATCCTCTTGGTCAATCTTTCCTCACTCATTCTCTTCTTGTGACCAAACCATTTCAAAACACCCTCTTCTGCTCTCTCAACCATAGTCTTTTTATTTCCAAACATTTCTCTTACCCTAAAATTACTTACTCGATCAACCCACCTCACACCACATATTGTCCTCAAACATCTCATTTCCAGCACATCCACCCTCCTGCGCACAACTCTATCCATAGCCCACTCCTCGCAATCATACAACATTGTTGGAACCACTATTCTTTCAAACATACCCATTTTTGCTTTCCGAGATAATGTTCTCGACTTCCAAACATTCTTCAGGACTCCCAGAATTTTCGCCCCCTCCCCCACCCTATGATTCACTTCCGCTTCCATGGTTCCATCCGCTGCCAGATCCACTCCCAGATATCTAAAACACTTTACTTCCCCCAGTTTTTCTCCATTCAAACTTACCTCCCATTTGACTTGACCCTCAAACCTATTGTACCTAATAACCTTGCTCTTATTCACATTTACTCTTAACTTTCTTCTTTCACACACTTTACCAAACTCAGTCACCAGCTTCTGCAGTTTCTCACATGAATCAGCCACCAGCGCTGTATCATCAGCGAACAACAACTGACTCACCTCCCAAGCTCTCTCATCCACAAAGACTGCATACTTGCCCCTCTTTCCAAAACTCTTACATTCACCTCCCTAACAACCCCATCCATAAACAAATTAAACAACCATGGAGACACCACACACCCCTGCCGCAAACCTACATTCACTGAGAACCAATCACTTTCCTCTCTTCCTACACGTACACATGCCTTACATCCTCGATAAAAACTTTTCACTGCTTCTAACAACTTGCCTCCCACACCATTTATTCTTAATACCTTCCACAGAGTATCTCTATCAACTCTATCATATGCCTTCTCCAGATCCATAAATGCTACATACAAATCCATTTGCTTTTCTAAGTATTTCTCACATACATTCTTCAAAGCAAACACCTGATCCACACATCCTCTACCACTTCTGAAACCACACTGCTCGTCCCCAATCTGATGCTCTGTACATGCCTTCACCCTCTCAATCAATACCCTCCCATATAATTTACCAGGAATACTCAACAAACTTATACCTCTGTAATTTGAGCACTTACTCTTATCCCCTTTGCCTTTTCCTTTCTTTTCCGCATAATAAGTTTTAAGTTACTCATGTTGCCAGACTTGAACGCACTCGACATCCATTCGAGTAACGATTGTTTACCAAACGGCGTCGTAGCCACGTCTCTTCCTTTCACACCAACTGACTGTTATGTTTCTTTCTTGTATCTCCCCTGACCCCTGACCGAGTGATTATTACACAAAAGTGCACTTGTGAACTTACTGTGTTTTATTTTCCCGTAGAGAGGTTCTGAACACAAAATTAGTCATATTTACCAAAGGTGGCTTTCAGGTTACCGGAAATGTAAGCCTGTTGTTAGTATTATCATTATACAGGCTTGAGAATCTTGTGAGAGATAGATAGATAGATAGATAGATAGATAGATAGATAGATAGGTAGATAGATAGATAGGTACAGATACATATATATGTATATAATGAAAGATAAATCGCAGTTCAGTAGGCATTTAGATGATTTTATCTAGCAAGTAATTTTTCTATTGATGCAGCAATAGAGACAATCCACCTCATCACCTCATAGGATTATCTTGATCACGAGCATAATTGTGATCCTTTCCATCATGGATTCCACGGCTCTTCTATTACTTCTCTACAAGCTGTGCTGGACTTTCTTCTTTCGTTACTGCTTTCTCCAAATCGTTAATCAAGGCACCACCAACTGAAGTTACGATTTGAATTCCTTAGGAAATGCCTCGATGAACAAGTGATGCCAAGATCTGTCCTACCTTAACGATTGTTGCAGCTGTCTGGTCGACCATTTGACCAATTCCAAAACATCATTCTAAAGAAACTTGAAATGGAGGATGCTTTTCGCATTACAAGAGAGAAGAAACGTACCTTTCAAATCGCAATACCGACATACTGGAAGAACCGGATGTTGGACTATTGCTATGATAGATTTAGGAAAGAACCCAATAGGATACAAATGACACTAAATTGTAAGTTAGACCATCTTATGAAAAACAGCGACTGGACCAAGAACACAAACCCTTCTTTTGTGATAAACCTGTCAAATAAACAACTAGATAAGGATTCCCTGTGTGCATTAGGCTATGGTTTAAGTTTTTCCGCTCTAACAGGGAAGCCAGCTGTGCTGATGTCACAAAGTCTTTTTGTAATTTAGAGAAATACAGTAATTCAAGTAATGATGCAGTTAATATCTGTAAGGGTTTAGTGTATGCTAGTTTGTCAAAACCAGTGGAACCTAATTCCCCTAAAAGATTTATAAGAGATATTAACACTTTAAAAAAAAGACAAGGATATACATATTACTAAAGCAGATAAGGCTAACACTATTGTGATTTTAGACAAAAGCAACTATTCATATAAAATGAATGATCTTTTAAATGATGACACAACATATTCTAAACTTAGTAAAAGTCCCTTAGAAGCAATTAATTCCCATTTCAATAAAGAAATGAAGTTGTTGTTGAAAGGTAATAGTTCTCTTATCAAAAGTTTGTCATTTTTGTCCCCTTCATTGCCATATATGTAGCGACTTATCAAAGTACATTAACAGAATTTTCCAGCAAGACCTATAGTGAGTTCAGTAGGCTCCATCACATATAAATTGTCAAAATAGTTAGTTTCTTTATGAAGCCCTTTAGTGGGTAAGGTATCAAATTTTAATATCATGAGCAATGCAGATCTAGCCAAGAAGCTAAACGATATCAATGTTAATTTTCATTTCAAACTAGTTAGCTTTAATGTTTCCTCACTTTTCACTAAAGTTCCAGTTGATGACCTTTTAGAATATTTATTTGATGTCTTGGATGATATTCATTTACCTGTTTCAAGGTCTGTTTACATTGAACTAATAAAATTGTGTATAAAAGACTGCATATTTCAAATCAATGGAGATTATTATGCTCAAAAATTTGGTATGGCAATGGGTAAACCTCTTTCACCTGTACTAAATAATCTTTATATGGAATTTTTTGAAACAAAATTACTAAAGGATATCTTAACTTCTAATGCAATTTGGTTTAGGTATGTAGATGTTCTTTGTGTTTGGCCAAAAAATGAAAATTTACAAATATTTCTCCCCTTACTTAACAATATAGTACCTCCCATCAAATTTACGTTAGGAAATGAAAATAATGGTATATTACCATTTTTAGATTACATGATCCATAGAGAAAGAAACAAGTTTAAGTTTAGCATATACAGAAAACCTACCAATGTATGCTCATATATCCATTATTACTCATCTCAACATGAAAGAGTTAGATTATCATCATTTCAATCTATTTTCCTTAGGGTATCACGTATTTGCAGTCCAGAGTTTATTGATGATGAGTCTGAGAAGATATATTCTATTGTATTTAAGTTTAAGTATCCCAGATCTTTCATTGATAAATCCTTTAAGCTAGCAAAGAAATCATTTTATAGAGTTGAGCCCAAACCTCCCACTGACACCAAGAATCTTTTAGTTTCCCTTTTTAGTAATAATTTCACTTTCCTTTACATGTTGCTAAATCCTTTAATGTAAATGTTGCCGTTTTAGCAAAGATAATACCATAAAGGATATCTTAATCAGGAATTCACCAGAAAATTCTTTTGGATGCATCTATAAAGTGCCTTGTGGATATTGTGATAAATATTATGTTGTTCAGACCGGTAAGGATCTTTCTGTTAGACATAAGCAACATAGATATCATATTAGAACGGGACAAGAATCAAATGCCTTGTATAATCATATTAAAAACTATGATCATTGTATTGACTAGAGTAATGCCATCTCAGTAATTAACTCTAACTCTATTACCAAGAGAAATATCCTTGAATCTTCTATTATTAAAAACACAAAGAATTATAATCTTAATATTAGTGATGGTCTATACAAATTACATAACTTTATTGCTGATAAAATTTGTAAAATGATAGGCTCGTTGTATGTCTTGGACAATCGCATGTTTACCAAATGGCGTCCTAGCTTCGCCTCTTCGATGTACATCAATTGACTTGTATTGCTCTCTTGTGTCTCCCCTCATGACGTGATTATTACACGAAATTGCATTTGGGAACTTGTCGTGTTTGATTATTAACGTGGACTCATAGGAATACACACACACACACACACACACACACACACACACACACACACACACACACAAACACACACACACACACACACACACATATATATATATATATATATATATATATATATATATATATATATATATACATATATATTTATTTTATTTATTTTGCTTTGTCGCTGTCTCCAGCGTTAGCGAGGTAGCGCAAGGAAACAGAAGAAAGAATAGCACTACCCACCCACATACACATGTATATACATGCACGTCCACACACGCACATATACATACCTATACATCTCAACGTATGCATATATATATATATATATATATATATATATATATATATATATATGTATATATTTTTTTTTTTTTTTTTCTTGCTTTGTCGCTGTCTCCCGCGTTTGCGAGGTAGCGCAAGGAAACAGACGAAAGAAATGGCCCAACCCACCCCCATACACATGTATATACATACGTCCACACACGCAAATATACATACCTACACAGCTTTCCATGGTTTACCCCAGACGCTTCACATGCCCTGATTCAATCCACTGACACCACGTCAACCCCGGTATACCACATCGATCCAATTTATTCCTTGCCCTCCTTTCACCCTCCTGCATGTTCAGGCCCCGATCACACAAAATCTTTTTCACTCAATCTTTCCACCTCCTATTTGGTCTCCCACTTCTCCTCGTTCCCTCTACCTCCGACACATATATCCTCTTGGTCAATCTTTCCTCACTCAATCTCTCCATGTGACCAAACCAATTCAAAACTCCCTCTTCTGCTCTCTCAACCACACTCTTTTTATTTCCACACATCTCTCTTACCCTTACATTACTTACTCGATCAAACCACCTCACACCAAATATTGTCCGCAAACATCTCATTTCCAGCACATTCACCCTCCTGCGCACAACTCTATCCATAGCCTACGCCTCGAAGCCATACAACATTGTTGAAACCACTATTCCTTCAAACATACCCATTTTTGTTTTCCGAGATAATGTTCTCGACTTCCAACCATTCTTCAAGGCTGAAAGAATTTGCGCCCCCTCCCTCACTCTATGATTCACTTCCGCTTCCATGGTTCCATCCGCTGCCAGATCCACTCCCAGATATCTAAAACACTTTACTTCCTCCAGCTTTTCTCCATTCAAACTTACCTCCCAATTGACTTGAGAGTCAACCCTGCTGTACGTAATAACCTTGCTCTTATTCATATTTACTCTTAACTTTCTTCTTTCACACACTTTACCAAACTCAGTCACCAGCTTCTGCAGTTTCTCACATGAATCAGCCACCAGCGCTGTATCATCAGCGAACAACAACTGACTCACCTCCCAAGCTCTCTCATCCATAACAGACTGCATACTCACCCCTCTTTCCAAAACTCTTGCATTCACCTCCCTAACAACCCCATCCATAAACAAATTAAACAACCATGGAGACATCACAAACCCCAGCCGCAAACCGACATTCACTGAGAACCAATCACTTTCCTCTCTTCCTACACGTACACATGCCTTACATCCTCGATGAAAACTTTTCACTGCTTCTAACAACTTGCCTCCCACACCATATATTCTTAATATCTTCCACAGAGCATCTCTATCAACTCTATCATATTCCTTCTTCAGATCCATAAATGCTACATACAAATCCATTTGCTTTTCTAAGTATTTCTCACATACATTCTTCAAAGCAAACACCTGATCCACACATCCTATACCACTTCTGAAACCACACTGCTCTTCCTCAATCTGATGCTCTGTACATGCTGTACATGTACAGGAATACTCAACAAAATTACACCTCTGTAATTTGAACACTCACTCTTATCCCCTTTGCCTTTGTACAATGGCACTATGCAATCATTCCGCCAATCCTCAGGCACCTTACCATGAGTCATACATACATCAAATAACCTTAACAACCAGTCAACAATACAGTCAATCCCCCTTTTTAATAAATTCAACTGCAATACCATCCAAACCTGCTGCCTTGCCGGCTTTCATCTTCCACAAAGCTTTTACCACCTCTTCTCTGTTTACCAAATCATTTTCCCTAACCCTCTCACTTTGATCACCACCTCGACGAAAACGCCCTATATCTCCCACTTTATCATCAAACACATTCAACAAACCTCCAAAATACTAGCTCCATCGCCTTCTCACATCACCACTACTTGTTATCACTTCCCCATTAACCCCATTCACGTAAGTTCCCATTTGCTCCCTTGTCTTACGCACTTTATTTACCTCCTTCCAAAACATTTTTTATTCTTCCTAAAATTTAATGATACTCTCTCACCCAAACTCTCGTTTGCCCTCTTTTTCACCTCTTGCACCTTTCTCTTCACCTCCTCCCTCTCTCTTTTATACATCTCCCACTCATTTGCAATTTTTTCCCTTAAAAAAACGTCCAAATGCCTCTCTCTTCTCTTTCACTAATAATATTACTTCTTCATCCCACCACTCACTACCCTCTCTAATCAACCCACCTCCCACGCTTCTCATGCCACAACCATCTTTTGCGCAAGCCATCACTGCTTCCCTAAATACATCCCAATCCTCCCCCACTCCCCTTACCTCCTTTGTTCTCAACGTTTTCAATTCTGTATTCAGTCTCTCCTGGTACTTCCTCAAACAAGTCTCCTTCCCAAGCTCACTTACTCTCACCACTCTCTTCACCCCATCATTCTCTCTTCTTTTCTGAAAACCTCTACAAAGTCTCTCTTTCGCGCGCCTATCAATGAACACGTGATCCAATAACGCTCTCTGGCCATCTCTCCTACGTACATACGTATACTTATGTATATCTCGCTATTTAAATCAGGTATTCCTAATCACCAATCGTTTTTCAGCGCATAAATCACAAGCTCTTTACCATTTCCATTTACAGCACTGAACACCCAATACATACCGATTATTCCCTCAACTGCCATATTATCCACCTTTGCATTCAAATCACCCATCACTATAACCCGGTCTTGTGTATCAAAACAACTAACACACTCATTCAGCTGCTCCCAAAACACTTGCCTCTCATGATCTTTCTTCTCATGCCCAGGTGCATATGCAAAATAATCACCCATCTCTCTCCATCAACTTTCAGTTTTACCCATATCAATCTAGAATTTACTTTCTTACACTCTATCACATACTCCCACAACACTTGTCTCGGGAGTAGTCCTACTCCTTCCCTTGCTCTTGTCCTGTCACTAACCCCTGACTTTACTCCCAAGACATTCCCAGACCACTCTTCCCCTTTACCCTTGAGCTTCGTTTCACTCAGAGCCAAAACATCCAGTTTTGGGAGTATGTGACAGAGTGTAAGAACGTAAATTCTAGATTGATATGGGTAAAACTGAAAGTTGATAGAGACAGATGGGTGATTATTGGTGCAGACGCACCTAGGTATGAAAAGAAAGATCATAAGAGGCAAGTATTTTGGGAGCAGCTGAATGAGTGTGTTAGAGGTTTTGATGCACAAGACCGGGTTATAGTGGTGGGGAATTTGAATGCAAAGGTGAGTAATGTGGCAGTTGAGGGAATAATTGGTATACATGGGGTGTTCAGTGTTGTAAATGGAAATGGTGAAGAGCTCAAAGATTTATGGGATTAAAAAGGACTGATGATTTGGAATACCTGGTTTAAAAAGCGAGATATACATAAGTATACGTATGTAAGTAGGAAACATGGCCAGACAGCTTTATTGGATTACGTATTAATTGATTAGGCGCGCGAAAGCGAGACTTTTGGATGTTAATGTGCTGAGAGGTGCCACTGGAGGGATGTCTGATCATTATCTTGTGGAGGCGAAGGGGAAGATTTGTAGGGGTTTTCAGAAAAGAAGAGAGAATGTTGGGGTGAAGAGAGTGGTGAGAGTAAGTGAGCTTGGGAAGGAGACTTGTGTGAGGAAGTACCAGACGAGACTGAGTACAGAATGGAAAAAGGTGAGAACAAAGGAGGTAAGGGGAGTGGGGGAGGAATGGGCTTGCGCAAAAGATGCTTGTGGCATGAGAAGCGTGGGAGGTGGGTTGATTAGAAAGGGTAGTGAGAGGTGGGATGAAGAAGTAAGATTATTAGTGAAAGAGAAGAGGGAGGCATTTGGACGATTTTTGCGGGGAAAAAAATGCAAATGAGTTGGAGATTTATAAAAGAAAGAGGCAGAAGGTCAAGAGAAAGATGAAAGAGTTGAAAAAGATGGCAAATGACAGTTGGGGTGAGAGAGTGGTGAGAGTAAGTGAGCTTGGGAAGGAGACTTGTGTGAGGAAGTACCAGACGAGACTGAGTACAGAATGGAAAAAGGTGAGAACAAAGAGGTAAGGGGAGTGGGGGAGGAATGGGCTTGCGCAAAAGATGCTTGTGGCATGAGAAGCGTGGGAAGGTGGTTGATTAGAAAGGCAGTGAGAGGTGGGATGAAGAAGTAAGATTATTAGTGAAAGAGAAGAGGGAGGCATTTGGACGATTTTTGCGGGGAAAAAAATGCAAATGAGTTGGAGATTATAAAAGAAAGAGGCAGAAGGTCAAGAGAAAGATGAGAGAGTTGAAAAAGATGGCAAATGACAGTTGGGGTGAGAGAGTGGTGAGAGTAAGTGAGCTTGGGAAGGAGACTTGTGTGAGGAAGTACCAGACGAGACTGAGTACAGAATGGAAAAAGGTGAGAACAAAGGAGGTATGGGGAGTGGGGGAGGAATGGGCTTGCGCAAAAGATGCTTGTGGCATGAGAAGCGTGGGAAGGTGGTTGATTAGAAAGGCAGTGAGAGGTGGGATGAAGAAGTAAGATTATTAGTGAAAGAGAAGAGGGAGGCATTTGGACGATTTTTGCGGGGAAAAAAATGCAAATGAGTTGGAGATTATAAAAGAAAGAGGCAGAAGGTCAAGAGAAAGATGAGAGAGTTGAAAAAGATGGCAAATGACAGTTGGGGTGAGAGAGTGGTGAGAGTAAGTGAGCTTGGGAAGGAGACTTGTGTGAGGAAGTACCAGACGAGACTGAGTACAGAATGGAAAAAGGTGAGAACAAAGAGTAAGGGGAGTGGGGGAGGAATGGGCTTGCGCAAAAGATGCTTGTGGCATGAGAAGCGTGGGAAGGTGGTTGATTAGAAAGGCAGTGAGAGGTGGGATGAAGAAGTAAGATTATTAGTGAAAGAGAAGAGGGAGGCATTTGGACGATTTTTGCGGGGAAAAAAATGCAAATGAGTTGGAGATTATAAAAGAAAGAGGCAGAAGGTCAAGAGAAAGATGAGAGAGTTGAAAAAGATGGCAAATGACAGTTGGGGTGAGAGAGTGGTGAGAGTAAGTGAGCTTGGGAAGGAGACTTGTGTGAGGAAGTACCAGACGAGACTGAGTACAGAATGGAAAAAGGTGAGAACAAAGAGTAAGGGGAGTGGGGGAGGAATGGGCTTGCGCAAAAGATGCTTGTGGCATGAGAAGCGTGGGAGGTGGGTTTGATTAGGAAAGGGCAGTGAGAGGTGGGATGAAGAAGTAAGATTATTAGTGAAAGAGAAGAGGGAGGCATTTGGACGATTTTTGCGGGGAAAAAAATGCAAATGAGTTGGAGATTATAAAAGAAAGAGGCAGAAGGTCAAGAGAAAGATGAGAGAGTTGAAAAAGATGGCAAATGACAGTTGGGGTGAGAGAGTGGTGAGAGTAAGTGAGCTTGGGAAGGAGACTTGTGTGAGGAAGTACCAGACGAGACTGAGTACAGAATGGAAAAAGGTGAGAACAAAGGAGGTATGGGGAGTGGGGGAGGAATGGGCTTGCGCAAAAGATGCTTGTGGCATGAGAAGCGTGGGAAGGTGGTTGATTAGAAAGGCAGTGAGAGGTGGGATGAAGAAGTAAGATTATTAGTGAAAGAGAAGAGGGAGGCATTTGGACGATTTTTGCGGGGAAAAAAATGCAAATGAGTTGGAGATTATAAAAGAAAGAGGCAGAAGGTCAAGAGAAAGATGAGAGAGTTGAAAAAGATGGCAAATGACAGTTGGGGTGAGAGAGTGGTGAGAGTAAGTGAGCTTGGGAAGGAGACTTGTGTGAGGAAGTACCAGACGAGACTGAGTACAGAATGGAAAAAGGTGAGAACAAAGAGGTAAGGGGAGTGGGGGAGGAATGGGCTTGCGCAAAAGATGCTTGTGGCATGAGAAGCGTGGGAAGGTGGTTGATTAGAAAGGCAGTGAGAGGTGGGATGAAGAAGTAAGATTATTAGTGAAAGAGAAGAGGGAGGCATTTGGACGATTTTTGCGGGGAAAAAAATGCAAATGAGTTGGAGATTATAAAAGAAAGAGGCAGAAGGTCAAGAGAAAGATGAGAGAGTTGAAAAAGATGGCAAATGACAGTTGGGGTGAGAGAGTGGTGAGAGTAAGTGAGCTTGGGAAGGAGACTTGTGTGAGGAAGTACCAGACGAGACTGAGTACAGAATGGAAAAAGGTGAGAACAAAGAGTAAGGGGAGTGGGGGAGGAATGGGCTTGCGCAAAAGATGCTTGTGGCATGAGAAGCGTGGGAAGGTGGTTGATTAGAAAGGCAGTGAGAGGTGGGATGAAGAAGTAAGATTATTAGTGAAAGAGAAGAGGGAGGCATTTGGACGATTTTTGCGGGGAAAAAAATGCAAATGAGTTGGAGATTATAAAAGAAAGAGGCAGAAGGTCAAGAGAAAGATGAGAGAGTTGAAAAAGATGGCAAATGACAGTTGGGGTGAGAGAGTGGTGAGAGTAAGTGAGCTTGGGAAGGAGACTTGTGTGAGGAAGTACCAGACGAGACTGAGTACAGAATGGAAAAAGGTGAGAACAAAGAGTAAGGGGAGTGGGGGAGGAATGGGCTTGCGCAAAAGATGCTTGTGGCATGAGAAGCGTGGGAAGGTGGTTGATTAGAAAGGCAGTGAGAGGTGGGATGAAGAAGTAAGATTATTAGTGAAAGAGAAGAGGGAGGCATTTGGACGATTTTTGCGGGGAAAAAAATGCAAATGAGTTGGAGATTTATAAAAGAAAGAGGCAGAAGGTCAAGAGAAAGATGAGAGAGTTGAAAAAGATGGCAAATGACAGTTGGGATGAGAGAGTATCATTAAATTTTAGGGATAATAAAAAGATGTTTTGGAAGGAGGTAAATAAAGTGCGTAAGACAAGGGAGCAAATGGGAACTTCAGTGAAGGGGGTTAATGGGGAAGTGATGACAAGTAGTGGTGGTGTGAGAAGGCGATGGAGTGAGTATTTTGAAGGTTTGTTGAATGTGTTTGATGATAAAGTGGCAGATATAGGGTGTTTTGGTCGAGGTGGTGTGCAAAGTGAGAGGGTTAGGGAAAATGATTTGGTAAATAGAGAAGAGGTAGTGCAAGCGTTGCGAAAGATGAAAGCCGGGAAGGCAGCGGGTTTGGATGGTATTGCAGTGTAACTAAATAAAAAGGGGGTGCTGTACTGTTCACTGGTTGCCTGAGGATTAGCGGAATGCGTGCATAGTGCCATTGTACAAAGGCAAAGGGGATAAGAGTGAGTGTTCAAATTACAGAGGTATAAGTTTGTTGAGTATTCCTGGTAAATTATATTGGAGGGTATTGAATGAGAGGGTGAAGGCATGTACAGAGCATCAGATTGGGGAAGAGCAGTGTGGTTTCAGAAGTGGTAGAGAATGTTTGGACAAGGTGTTTCCCTTGTAGAATGTATGCGAAAAATACTTAGAAAAACAAATGGATTTGTATGTGGCATTTATGGATCTAGAGAAGGCATATGATGGAGTTGATAGAGATGTTCTGTGGAAGGTATTAAGAATATATGGTTTGGGAAGCAAGTTGCTAGAACCAATGAAAAGTTTTTATCGAGGATAAACGGCATGTGTACTAGTAGGAGGATAGGAAAGTGATTGGTTCTCAGTGAATGTCGGTTTGTGGCAGGGGTGCGTGATGTGGCCATGGTTCTTTAATTTGTCTATGGATGGGGTTGTTAGGGAGGTGAATTCAAGAGTTTTGGAGAGAGGAGCAAGTGTGCAGTCTGTTGTGGTTAAGAGGGCTTGGGAAGTGAGTCAGCTGTTGTTCGCTGATGATACAGTGCTGGCGTCAATAAGTGCAACTCAGTTTCATTTACTGCGGAAATAGTGTCAGTTAGTGCAGCACTTGTGTTTGCAAGTGCAGCACTGGTATCAGCTATTGAGGGACTGGCGTGAACTAGTTTGTCACCTCTGCTATCTAGTGTGGTCGTCATGTCGACTATTGCGGCACTGGTTTCAAATAGTGTGGCCCTAGTTTAACCCTGTGTGGCACTGATGTCAACTATTGTGTTGTTAAGTGCGGCATTTGTGTTAAATAGTGTGGTGGTGGTGTCATTTATTGTGGGTCTGGTGTCAGGTAATACATTGTTTGTCAACTAGTATGACAGTGGTGTCAACTAACATGGCGATGACATCAATTACTATAGCATTAGTGTCAAAAAGTGGTGTAAACTAATGTGGCATTTGAATAAATAGTGCGGCACAGGTGTAATCTAATATGATCTTAGTGTCAACTAGTGTGGCCCTGGTATCAACTAGCGTGATGGTGATATCAACAACTGTGACACTGGTGTCAACTAGTTTGGCAGTGATGTAAACTGGTGTCAATTGAGTTAACCAGTGCGGCATTTAGCGCGCCCTCGATGTCAGATAGTGTGCTACTGGTGTCAACTAGTTTGGCACTTGAGATGTTGGGCTTAACTAGGATACCACAATTGATTTGTGCACCGCATGTTCAAAAGTACAAAAGGAGCACAGGGGTCACAAAGGGTCTTAGTGAGACCCTAGTATGTTGATATTACATAAGAAATTACAATTCATAACAGGTTTTTTTTTTTATCCCATGCATTACATAATTTCATATGGTAAGTCTTACCGACTAGATGCAAAATATGTGGTATCTTGTTATTAACAAACAGGTGTTGTGACATTTCTTGGAAGGTTTGCTTAAATCCATCTATGAACGGCTTATTTTTTTCACATTCTAAGACAAAGTGTTCTAGTTTGTGTCCAAATCTTTGACCACAAACTTTACAATTCACATGATTAATATCTCACTATAAGCCAAAGCGCCGATAGTACCAATAGCCTACCTAGTCTAGCAGTTAAAACATCATGTAATCTGTTGATCTTATTACATGTTTTATTTCAAACATGTCACTATGATAGAAAATGTTTCTACCTCTGCTTACCTGAACTCAACTTTGTGCTTCTATTTACAGCTTTGAGGCTTCTAATTAACAACCCATTACTGGTTTTAACATCACCTTTACTAAGTGCAAGTTTGGCTAAAGCATTAGCTTTGTCATGCTCACGGAGACCTATAAGAGAGGTAATCCATAACAATTTGATTTGCATAACTTGAACAATAATTTCTGAGTACCTGTGTCTGGCATTAGAGACAAACATGTTACATTCTGATCTCAGGGTGCTAAGGTCAAGTAGTGAAGATAAAGAATCAAGATGAATAAACTGTCTGTGGCAGTGATTTCTACCTGCTCAAGAGTGATAAGTATGGTGAATAATTTAGTTTGTAGAGTGGATGCTCAGTTGTTTATTATAACATTTTTCTCTAATCTGTTACCATTGGGCTGGATCACAATGGCAGCACTGCCTGCCTTCCCTGTGGCAGAGTCGCGAGAACCGTCAGTATAGATACACTGGGCTATGTTACTGTCAGTCTGAAGTTTCTGTATATGTTCAAGAGCATTGGTCTCAGCTAAGTGTTGAAGGTGAAGATTATAAGTGATTAGATTATTGGGTGGATAAGGGAGTTATATGCCAGGGAGGCAGGAAATGCTGCTGCTTCCCAATCCTATATGAATTATGTGCACCAAACATTTTCATATGGTTGGCTGTTATTTGGATTCATTTAGATTCACTTGTACCCTGACATATATGGTTTAACAGCTCTTTAGAGACAACACTATCAATCATAAGATTGATTTCAAGTTCTCTGTCTTCAGTGCTGGGAATATCATATTCTTTCTTCATGTTGAGTACTTTAGCAAACTTCGGCAACCAAGTATGATTCTTGAGGCTTCATTTTGCATTTCTCAAGACTGTTGATATCTTTGCTGTTGTGTAGGACGGAACCTGGTGCGTAGTAATCTTTGAGAGACCTAGTATAAGCTAAATACATAATTTTAACAGTTCTGATATTTGCACCATAATTAGGATTGTACCCTGCAACAGCTCTAAGAGCTCTGAGTTTATCTGTCCATTGTCGTTTTAGTTTTTGCACACTAGCTGCAGCACATGGGACTGAGACACCAAAGTATTTAACGGAGGAGACATAGTCAATCGGGTTTCCACCAGTTGTCAAGTTAGATGGTCCGCTCCTGCCGTTACCAATTCCTTTAATGAAGACCTTAGTTTTATCTGCATATATGAGGAAGCCAAGATTTTCACAGGCTATGTGTATGTAGTTGTAAACAGTTTGCATTCCACGATATGTTTTGGTATGTACAAGAATATCATCAGCATAACTAATAGTGATATTTCTGGAACACTGTGGAACTGATTTTCGTAATATATTGATTAGTACAATGAACAAAGTGGGACTAAGTACTCCACCTTGTGGAGTGCCAAGTAGCATGTCTTTAGCTTCACTCTTGAAGCAACAAAGCGGACTTTCTATCAGAGGGATAGCCGAGTGTCCAGTTCAAAAGCCGGCCACCTTTCTCCATAACTTGCCTACTAGCAATATCAAATGCATCTGTTCGAGAAGTAGTGATACAGTTGTGCATAATTTTGCCAAGTATGAAACCATAAATATTAGGTGACATATGTTCTTTGATTCTGTATAGTAATCTGTTGAGCACCATCCTCTCAAAGGTTTTGCACAGGCAACACGTCAGGGAGATAGGGCCAAATTCATTAGGTTGATTGTGTTTAGGTATTGTAACCATTAGGTCAAGGTACCATGTGACCCTAGGTTATTCAAATTATCCTCCAGACCTCGCATGACCTAACCAATAACCATCCGTGTGTGACTGCTAACAATGTTATTGGCACATGATGAAGATAGAGAGGTTCTGAACGCGTAATGATTTGCCATATTTACCATAGGTGGTTCTCAGACTACACGAAATGGTGGCCTTGGTGTTAATATTAGTGTTATACATGCTCTGGTTTCCTGAGTCTTGGGAGAGGGGAGAGAGGAGAGGGGTATGTATGTGTACTGTAGTAGCTTTTTTTTACGTATGCTGTTCTCGTGCAGTGAATTAAAGTTTATGTAGAAGATATGTTTACATTCATGTGCACCGCATCACTAGGCGTTACGAGGAAATTGAAGGCTCATAGTGTCCCATGGGGCACCATGGTATTACCCAGGACGCGGCTGGAAAGATACGAAAGAATTTGCCCTCTTTTGTTTACTGTAGAATATCTAATTTCGGTAGACTGTCCCAGTTACAAGGATTTATCGCCTTTACCCAAGAATCTAGGTATCATGTCCTATGAAGACAACTAACTTTGGCATAATAACATATATTTTCTTCTGTTGGCAGCCTTCTGTAGATATACTAGATTTATGATGGAAAATGTGACTGAAGAAGCCCATCTGTGGCTTGTTGAAATTTTTACAACAAATGAGAGTGTGAAACAAAAGGTTATGTAATACCCTTTAGTGCAGTATCTATCTAGACCATAAAACTGTTATTATTTTCACACATTTCTCTTACTCTTTCATTACTTACTCCATCAAACCACCTCACGCCACATATTGTCCTCAAACATTTAATTTCTAACACATCCACCCTCCTACGTACAACCATATCGATTACCCACGCCTCGCAACCATATAACATTGTTGGAACTACTATTCCTTCAAACATACCCATTTTCGCTACACGAGATAACGTTTACTCTTTCCGCACATTCTTCATCGCTCCCAGAACCTTCTCCCCATTACCCATCCAGTAACTCACTTCTGCTCCCATGGCTCCATTCGCTGATAAGTCCATTCCCAGATCTCTGAAACACTTCACCTTCCCAATTTTTCTCCCTTCAAACTTACATCCCAATTAACTTGTCCCTCAATCCTGCTGAACCCCATAGCCTTGCTCTTATTCCTATGTACACTCAATTTTCTCCCTCCGCACACTTTTTCAAACTCATTCACCAACTTCTGCAATTTCTCACTCGAATCAGCCACAATTGCTGTATCATGGTGAACAACAACTGACTCACTTTCCAAGCCCTTTCATCCAAAATTCATGCATTTACCTCCCAAACAACCCAATCCATAAACATATTAAACAACCAAGGAGACATCACGCAAACAGACATTCACTGGGAACCAATCATCTGCTTTTCTAAGTATTTCTCACATATATTTTTCAAAGCAAACACCTGAACCACACATCCTCCCCCACTTCTGAAAACACACTGCTCTTTCCCAATCTGGTGCACTGTACATGCCTTGGCCTTCTCGATGAATACCCTCCCATATAATTTCTCTGGAATACTCAACAAACTTATACCTCAGTAATTTGAACACTCATTTTCATTCCCTTTGCCTTTGTACAGTGGCACTATACATGCTTTCCGCCAGTCCTAAGGCACTTCACCATAAACCATACATACATTGAATATCCTTACCAACCAGTCAACAACATAGTCACCCCCTTTTTTAATAAACTCCACAACAATACCATCCAAAACCCACTGCCTCACCGGCTTTCATTTCCTGCAAAGCTTTCCCTACCTCTTCTCTGTCTACATAATGATTCTCCCTGACCCTCGCACTTCGCACCCCACCTCGGCCAAAACACCCAGTATCTGCCACTCTATCATCACACACATTCAACAAACGTTTAAAATACTCACTCCATCTACCTCTCACTTCACAACTACTTATCATTACCTCCCCATTAGCCCCGTTCACCAATGTTCCCATTTCTTCTCGCGCGTCTTACGCACATAATTTACTTCCTTCCAAAAAATCTTTTTATTTTCCATAAGATTTAATGATACTCTCTTATGCCAACTCTCATTTATCAATTATTTATTTATTTTGCTTTGTCGTTGTCTCCCGCGTTAGGGAGGTAGAGCAGGGAAACAGACGAAAGAATGGTCCAACCAACCCAAATACACATGTATATACATACACGTCTACACACGCAAATATACATACCTATACATCTCAACGTATACATGTATATACACACACAGACATATACATATATACACATGTACAAAATTCGCCACATCGCCACACATGAAATTACAACCCCCTCCCCCATAATGTATGCGAGGCAGCGCTAGGAAAAGACAACAAAGGCCACATTCGTTCACAATCATTCTCTAGCTGTCATGTAATAATGCACCGAATCCGGAGCTCCTTTTCCATATCCAGGCCACTCAGAACTTTCCATGGTTTACCCCAGACGTTTCACGTGCTCTGGTTCGATCCATTAACAGCACGTCGACCCCGGTATAACATATCGTTCCAATTCACTTTATTCCTTGCACACCTTTCACCCTCCTGCATGTTCAGGCCCCGATCACTCAAAATCTTTTTCAATCCATCTTTCCACCTCCAATTTGGTCTCCCACTTCTCCTCGTTCCTTCCACGTCTGACAAATATATCCTCTTGGTCAATATTACCTCACTCATTTTCTCCATGTGACTAAACCATTTCAAAACACCCTCTTCTGCTCTCATCCACACTCGTTTTATTACCACACATCTCTATTACCCTATTATTACTTACTTGATCAAACCACCTCACAGCACATATTGTCCTCAAACATTTCATTTCTAGCACATCCACCCTCCTTCGCACAAATCTATCCATAGCCCACGCCTCGCAACCATATAACATTGTTGGAACCAGTATTCCTTCAAACATACCCATTTTTGCTTTCCGAGAAAATGTTCTCGACTTCCAAACACACATATATAAATATATATGTATATATATATTTATATGCTGCAACCAGTTTTTAAACGAATGCAATGGAAAACACTAAGTAAGAATTAGCTATACCTCTTTTTTGGAGGGCATACTATTGTTTTGAAACTTCTAGCTTGAAATGAATCAAAAAATGAATGTCACATAATGGTTCAATGGTTTTCTAAATTGTTTCTTACATTTTTCATATGTATATATATGTATGTGTGTGTGTGTGTGTGTATATGTGCGTGTGTATGTGTATGTGTGTGTATGTGTATATGTATATATATATGTATATTATCCCTGGGGATAGGGGTGAAAGAATACTTCCCACGTATTCCTCGCGTGTCGTAGAAAGCGACTAGAGGGGACGGGAGCGGGGGGCCAGAAATCCTCCCCTCCTTGTATTAACTTTCTAAAATGGGAAACAGAAGAAGGAGTCACGCGGGGAGTGCTCATCCTCCTCGAAGGCTCAGAGTGGGGTGCCTAAATGTGTGTGGATGTAACCAAGATGTGAAAAAAGGAGAGATAGGTAGTATGTTTGAGGAAAGGAACCTGGATGTTTTGCCTCTGAGTGAAACGAAGCTCAAGGGTAAAGGGGAAGAGTGGTTTGGGAATGTCTGGGGAGTAAAGTCAGGGGTTAGTGAGAGGACAAGAGCAAGGGAAGGAGTAGCAATACTCCTGAAACAGGAGTTGTGGGAGTATGTGATAGAATGTAAGAAAGTAAATTCTCGATTAATATGGGTAAAACTGAAAGTTGATGGATAGAGGTAGGTGATTATTGGTGCATATGCACCTGGGCATGAGAAGAAAGATCATGAGAGGCAAGTGCTTTGGGAGCAGCTGAATGAGTGTGTTAGTGGTTTTGATGCACGAGACCGGGTTATAGTGATGGGTGATTTGAATGCAAAGGTGAGTAATGTGGCAGTTGACGGAATAATTGGTATACATGGGGTGTTCAGTGTTGTAAATTGAAATGGTGAAGAGCTTGTAGATTTATGTGCTGAAAAAGGACTGATGATTGGGAATACCTGGTTTAAAAAGCGAGATATACATAAGTATACTTATGTAAGTAGAAGAGATGGCCAGAGGGCGTTATTGGATTACGTGTTAATTGACAGACGTGCGAAAGAGAGACTTTTGGATGTTAATGTGCTGAGAGGTGCAACTGGAGGGATGTCTGATCATTATCTTGTGGAGGCAAAGGTGAAGATTTGTATGGGTTTTCAGAAAAGATGAGTGAATGTTGGGGTGAAGAGGGTGGTGAGAGTAAGTGAGCTTGGGAAGGAGACCTGTGTGAGGAAGTACCAGGAGAGACTGAGTACAGAATGGAAAAAGGTGAGAACAATGGAAGTAAGGGGAGTGGGGGAGGAATGGGATGTATTTAGGGAATCAGTGATGGATTGCGCAAAAGATGCTTGTGGCATGAGAAGAGTGGGAGGTGGGTTGATTAGAAAGGGTAGTGAGTGGTGGGATGAAGAAGTAAGAGTATTAGTGAAAGAGAAGAGAGAGGCATTTGGACGATTTTTGCAGAGAAAAAATGCAATTGAGTGGGAGATGTGTAAAAGAAAGAGACAGGAGGTCAAGAGAAAGGTGCAAGAGGTGAAAAAAAGGGCAAATGAGAGTTGGGGTGAGAGAGTATCATTAAATTTTAGGGAGAATAGAAAGATGTTCTGGAAGGAGGTAAATAAAGTGCGTAAGACAAGGGAGCAAATGGGAACTTCAGTGAAGGGCGCAAATGGGTAGGTGATAACAAGTAGTGGTGATGTGAGAAGGAGATGGAGTGAGTATTTTGAAGGTTTGTTGAATGTGTTTGATGATAGAGTGGCAGATATAGGGTGTTTTGGTCGATGTGGTGTGCAAAGTGAGAGGGTTAGGGAAAATGATTTGGTAAACAGAGAAGAGGTAGTGAAAGCTTTGCGGAAGATGAAAGCCGGCAAGGCAGCAGGTTTGGATGGTATTGCAGTGGAATTTATTAAAAAAGGGGGTGACTGTATTGTTGACTGGTTGGTAAGGTTATTCAATGTATGTATGACTCATGGTGAGGTGCCTGAGGATTGGCGGAATGCGAGCATAGTGCCATTGTACAAAGGCAAAGGGGATAAGAGTGAGTGCTCAAATTACAGAGGTATAAGTTTGTTGAGTATTCCTGGTAAATTATATGGGAGGGTATTGATTGAGAGGGTAAAGGCATGTACAGAGCATCAGATTGGGGAAGAGCAGTGTGGTTTCAGAAGTGGTAGAGGATGTGTGGATCAGGTGTTTGCTTTGAAGAATGTATGTGAGAAATACTTAGAAAAGCAAATGGATTTGTATGTAGCATTTATGGATCTGGAGAAGGTATATGATAGAGTTGATAGAGATGCTCTGTGGAAGGTATTAAGAATATATGGTGTGGGAGGAAAGTTGTTAGAAGCAGTGAAAAGTTTTTATCGAGGATGTAAGGCATGTGTACGTGTAGGAAGACAGGAAAGTGATTGGTTCTCAGTGAATGTAGGTTTGCGGCAGGGGTGTGTGATGTCTCCATGGTTGTTTAATTTGTTTATGGATTGGGTTGTCAGGGAGGTAAATGCAAGAGTTTTGGAAAGAGGGGCAAGTATGAAGTCTGTTGGGGATGAGAGAGCTTGGGAAGTGAGTCAGTTGTTGTTCGCTGATGATACAGCGCTGGTGGCTGATTCATGTGAGAAACTGCAGAATCTGGTGACTGAGTTTGGTAAAGTGTGTGGAAGAAGAAAGTTAAGAGTAAATGTGAATAAGAGCAAGGTTATTAGGTACAGTAGGGTTGAGGGTCAAGTCAATTGGGAGGTGAGTTTGAATGGAGAAAAACTGGAGGAAGTGAAGTGTTTTAGATATCTGGGAGTGGATCTGGCAGCGGATGGAACCATGGAAGCGGAAGTGGATCATAGGGTGGGGGAGGGGGCGAAAATTCTGGGGGCCTTGAAGAATGTGTGGAAGTCGAGAACATTATCTCGGAAAGCAAAAATGGGTATGTTTGAAGGAATAGTGGTTCCAACAATGTTGTATGGTTGCGAGGCGTGGGCTATGGATGGAGTTGTGCGCAGGAGGATGGATATGCTGGAAATGAGATGTTTGAGGACAATGTGTGGTGTGAGGTGGTTTGATCGAGTGAGTAACGTAAGGGTAAGAGAGATGTGTGGAAATAAAAAGAGCGTGGTTGAGAGAGCAGAAGAGGGTGTTTTGAAGTGGTTTGGGCACATGGAGAGAATGAGTGAGGAAAGACTGACCAAGAGGATATATGTGTCGGAGGTTGAGGGAACGAGGAGAAGAGGGAGACCAAATTGGAGGTGGAAAGATGGAGTGAAAAAGATTTTGTGTGATCGGGGCCTGAACATGCAGGAGGGTGAAAGGAGGGCAAGGAATAGAGTGAATTGGAGCGATGTGGTATACCGGGGTTGACGTGCTGTCAGTGGATTGAATCAAGGCATGTGAAGCGTCTGGGGTAAACCATGGAAAGCTGTGTAGGTGTGTATATTTGCGTGTGTGGACGTATGTATATACATGTGTATGGGGGGGGGTTGGGCCATTTATTTCGTCTGTTTCCTTGCGCTACCTCGCAAACGCGGGAGACAGCGACAAAGTATGATAAAAATATATATATATATATATATATATATATATATATATATATATATATATATATATATATATATATATATATATATATATATATATTTATATATATATATATATATATATATATATATATATATATATATATATATATATATATATATATATATATATATATATATATATATATATATATATATATGTGCTGGAAATGAGATGTTTGAGGACAATGTGTGGTGCGAGGTGGTTTGATCGAGTAAGTAATGTAAGGGTAAGAGAGATGTGTGGAAATAAAAAGAGCATGGTTGAGAGAGCAGAAGAGGGTGTTTTGAAATGGTTTGGGCCCATGGAGAGAGTGAGTGAGGATAGATTGACCAAGAGGATGTATGTGTAGGAGGTGGAGGGAACGAGGAGAGGTGGGAGACCAAATTGGAGGTGGAAAGATGGAGTAAAAAAGATTTTGTGTGATCGGGTCCTGAACATGCAGGAGGGTGAAAGGAGGGCAAGGAATAGAGTGAATTGGATCGATGTGGTATACCGGGGTTGACGTGTTGTCAGTGGATTGAATCAGGGCATGTGAAGCGTCTGGGGTAAACCATGGAAAGCTGTGTGGGGCCTGGATGTGGAAGTGAAGCTGTGGTTTCGGGCATTATTGCGTGGCAGCTAGAGACTGAGTGTGAACGAATGGGGCCTTTGTTGTCTTTTCCTAGTGCTACCTCGCACACATGAGGTGGGAGGGGGATGGTATTCCATGTGTGGCGAGGTGGCGATGGGAGTGAATGGGGGCAGACAGTGTGAATTGTGTGCATGGGTATATATGTATGTGTCTGTGTATGTATATATATGTGTACATTGAGATGTATAGGTATGTATATTTGCGTGTGCGGACGTGCGTGTGTGTATACATTGTGTATGGGGGTGGGTTGGGCCATTTCTTTCGTCTGTTTCCTTGCGCTACCTCGCAAACGCGGGAGACAGCGACAAAGAAAAATAAAAGTAGAAAAAATAATATATATATATATATATATATATATATATATATATATATATATATATATATATATATATATATATATATGAATATATATATATATATATATATATATATATATATATATATATATATATATATATATATATATATATATATATATATATATATATATATATATATATATATATGAATATATATATATATATATATATATATATATATATATATATATATATATATATATATATATATATATATATATATATACATATATATGTATATATATATATATATATATATATATATATATATATATATATATATATATATATATATATATATATATATATATATTCTTTCTTTCTTTCTTTTAAACTATCCGCCATTTCCCGCATTAGCGAGGTAGCGTTAAGAACAGAGGACTGGGCCTTTGTGGAATATCCTCATCTGGCCCCCTGGGGATAGGGGGATAGGGGAGAAAGAATACTTCCCACGCATTCCTCACGTGTCGTAGAAGGCGACTAAATGGGACGGGAGCGGGGGGCCAGAAACCCTCCTCTCCTTGTATTTTAACTTTCTAAAAGGGGAAAGAGAAGAAGGAGTCACGCGAGGAGTGCTCATCTTCCTCGAAGGCTCAGGTTGGGGAATCTAAATGTGTGTGGATGTAACCAAGATGACAAAAAAGGAGAGATAGGTAGTCTGTTTGAGGAAAGGAACCTGGATGTTTTGGCTCTGAGTGAAACAAAGCTCAAGGGGAAAGGGGAAGAATGGTTTGGGAATGTCTTGGGAGTAAAGACAGGGGTTAGTGAGAGGACAAGAGCAAGGGAAGGAGTAGCACTACTCCTGAATCAGGAGTTGTGGGAGTATGTGATAGAGTGTAAGAAAGTAAATTCTAGATTGATATGGGTAAAACTGAAAGTTGATGGAGAGAGATGGGTGATTATTGGTGCATATGCACCTGGGCATGAGAAGAAAGATCATCAGAGGCAAGTGTTTTGGGAGCAGCTGAATGACTGTGTTAGTGGTTTTGATTCAAAAGACCGGGTTATAGTGATGGGTGATTTGAATGCAAAGGTGAGTAATGTGGCAGATGAGGGAATAACTGGTATACATGGAGTGTTCAGGGTTGTAAATGGAAATGGTGAAGAGCTTGTAGATTTATGTGCAGAGAAAGGACTGGTGATTGGGAATAACTGGTTTAAAATGCGAGATATACATAAGTATAAGTATGTAAGTAGGAGAGATGGCCAGAGAGCGTTATTGGATTACGTGTTAATTGATAGACGCACGAAAGAGAGACTTTTGGATGTTAATGTGCTGAGAGGTGCAACTGCAGGGATGTCTGATCATTATATTGGGAGGCGAAGGTGAAAATTTGTGGGGGTTTTCAAAAAAGGAGGTAGAATGTTGGGGTGAAGAGAGTAGTGAGAGTAAGTGAGCTTGGGAAGGAGACTTGTGTGAGGAAGTACCAGGAGAGACTGAGAACAGAATGGAAAAAGGTGAGAACAAAGGAGGTAAGGGGAGTGGGGGAGTAATGGGATGTATTTAGGGAAGCAGTGATGGCTTGCGCAAAAGATGCTTGTACCATGAGAAGCGTGGGAGGTGGGTTGATTAGAAAAGGTAGTGAGTGGTTTCCTGAAGAAGTAATATTATTAGTGAAAGAGAAGAGAGAGGCATTTGGACGATTTTTGCAGGGAAAAAATGCGAATGAGTGGGAGAGGTAAAAAAGAAAGAGGCAGGAGGTCAGGAGAAAGGTGCAAGAGGTGAAAAAGAGGGCAAATGAGAGTTGGGGTGAGAGAGTATCATTAAATTTCAGGGAAAATAAAAAGATGTTTTGGAAGGAGGTAAATAAAATGCGTAAGACAAGGGAGCAAATTGGAACTTCAGTGAAGGGGCTAATGGGGAGGTGATAACAAGTAATGGTGATGTGAGGAGATGGAATGAGTATTTTGAAGGTTTGTTGAATGTGTTTGATGATAGAGTGGCAGATATAGGGTGTTTTGGTCGTGGTGGTGTGCAAAGTGAGAGGGTTGGGGAAAATGATTTGGTAAATAGAGAAGAGGTAGTAAAAGCTTTACGGAAGATGAAAGCTGGGAAGGCAGCAGGTTTGGATGGTATTGCAGTGGAATTTATTAAAAAAGGGGGTGACTGTATTGTTCACTGGTTGGTAAGGTTATTTAATGTATGTATGATTCATGGTGAGGTGCCTGAGGATTGGCGGAAAGCTTGCATAGCGCCATTGTGCAAAGGCAAAGGGGATAAGAGTGAGTGCTCAAATTACAGAGGTATAAGTTTGTTGAGTATTCCTGGGAAATTATATGGGAGAGGGTGAAGGCATGTACAGAGCATCAGATTGGGGAAGAGCAGTGTGGTTTCAGAAGTGGTAGAGGATATGTGGATCAGGTGTTTGCTTTGAAGAATGTATGTGAGAAATTCTTAGAAAAACAAATGGATTTGTATGTAGCATTTATGGATCTGCAGAAGCCATATGATAGAGTTGATAGAGATGCTCTGTGGAAGGTTTTAAGGTTTTTTATATGTTGTGGGAGGCAAGTTGTTAGAAGCAGTGAAAAGTTTTTATCGAGGATGTAAGGCATGTGTACGTGTAGGAAGAGAGGAAAGTGATT
Organism: Panulirus ornatus; assembly: GCF_036320965.1. Classification (NCBI taxonomy): domain Eukaryota; kingdom Metazoa; phylum Arthropoda; class Malacostraca; order Decapoda; family Palinuridae; genus Panulirus; species Panulirus ornatus. The sequence continues at coordinate 36,774,657 of NC_092236.1, forward strand.
GGTTCTCAGTGAATGTAGGTTTGCGGCAGGAGTGTGTGATGTCTCCATGGGTGTTTAATTTTTTTATGGATGTGATTGTTAGGGAGGTGAATGCAAGAGTTTTGGAAAGAGGGGCAAGTATGCAGTCTGTTGTGGATGAGAGAGCTTGGGAAGTGAGTCAGTTGTTGTTCGCTGATGATACAGCGCTTGTGGCTGATTAATGTAAGAAACTGCAGAAGCTGGTGACTGAGTTTGCTAAAATGTGTGAAGAAGAAAGTTAAGAGTAAATGTGAATAACAGCAAGGTTATTAGGTACAGTAGGGTTGAGGGTCAAGTCAATTGGGAGGTAAGTTTGAATGGAGAAAAACTGGAGGAAGTAAAGTGTTTTAGATATCTGGGAGTGGATCTGGCAGCGGATGGAACCATGGAAGCGGAAGTGAATCATAGGGTGGGGGAGGGGGCAAAAATTCTGGGAGCCTTGAAGAATGTGTGGAAATCGAGAACATTATCTCGGAAAGCAAAAATGGGTATGTTTGAAAGAATAGTGGTTCCAACAATGTTGTATGGTTGCGAGGCGTGGGCTATGGGTAGAGTTGTGCGCAGGAGGGTGGATGTTCTGGAATTGAGATGTTTGAGGACAATATGTGGTGTGAGGTGGTTTTTATCGAGTAAGTAATATAAGGTTGAGAGATATGTGTGGAAATAAAATGAGCGTGGTTGAGAGAGCAGAATGGGGTGTTTTGAAATGATTTGGTCACATGGAGAGAATGAGTGAGGAAAGATTGGCCAAGAGGATACATGTGTCAGGTGGAGGGAACGAGGAGAAGTGGGAGACCAAACTGGAGGTGGGAAGATGGAGTGAAAAAGATTTTGAGTGATCGGGGCCTGAACATGCAGGAGGGTGAAAGGCGTGCAAGGAATAAAAAGAATTGGAGCGATGTGGTATACCGGGGTCGACGTGCTGTCAATGGATTGAACCAGGGTTATGTGAAGCGTCTGGGGTAAACCATGGAAAGTTGTATGGGGCCTGGATGTGGAAAGGGAGCTGTGGTTTCGGTGCATTATTACATGAGAGCCAGAGACTGAGTGTGAACGAATGGGGCCTTTGGTGTCTTTTCCTAGCGCTAACTCGTACACATGCGGGGGGAGGAGATTGTTCTTCCATGTGTGGCGAGGTGGCGATGGAAACAAAGACAGACAGTATGAATTATGTACATGTGTATATATGTATATGTCTTTGTGTGTACATATATGTGTACATTGAGATGTACAAGTATTTATATTTGCTTGTGTCTACGTGTATGTATATACATGTGTATGTGGGCGGGTTGGGCCATTCTTTCGTCTGTTTCCTTGCGCTACCTCGCTAACGCGGGAGATACCGACAAAGTAAAATAAATGAAATAATGAATATATATTTTTTTATCTTTTTGCTTTGTCGTTGTCTCAAGCGTCTGCGAGGTAGCAGAAGGAAACAGACGTAAGAAATGGCCCAATATATATATATATATATATATATATACATATATATATATATATATATATATATATATATATATATATATATATATATATATATATATATATATATATATATATATATATATATATATATATATATATATATATATATATATATGTATATATATATATATATATATATATGAATGTGTTTGATGATAGAGTGGCAGATATAGGGTGTTTTGGTCGAGGTGGTGTGCAAAGTGCGGGGGTTAGGGAAATGCGTTGGTAAACAGAGAAGAGGTAGTAAAAGCTTTGCGGAAGATGAAAGCCGGCAAGGCAGCAGGTTTGGATGGTATTGCAGTGGAATTTATTAAAAAAGGGGGTGACTGTTTGTTGACTGGTTGGTAAGGTTATTTAACGTATGTATGACTCATGGTGAGGTGCCTGAGGATTCGCGGAATGGGTGCATAGTGCCATTGTACAAAGGCAAAGGAGATAAGAGTGAGTGCTCAAATTACAGAGGTATAAGTTTGTGAGAACAATGGAAGTAATGTGAGTGGGGGAGGAATGGGATGTATTTAGGGAATCAGTGATGGATTGCACAAAAGATGCTTGTGGCATGAGAAGAGTGGGAGGTGGGTTGATTAGAAAGGGTAGTGAGTGGTGGGATGAAGAAGTAAGAGTATTAGTGAAAGAGAAGAGAGAGGCATTTGAACGATTTTTGCAGGGAAAAAATGAAATTGAGTGGGAGACGTATAAAAGAAAGAGACAGGAGGTCAAGAGAAAGGTGCAAGAGGTGAAAAAAAGGGCAAATGAGAGTTGGGGTGAGCGAGTATCATTAAATTTTAGGGAGAATAAAAAGATGTTCTGGAAGGAGGTAAATAAAGTGCGTAAGACAAGGGAGCAAATGGGAACTTCAGTGAAGGGCGCAAATGGGGAGGTGATAACAAGTAGTGGTGATGTGAGAAGGAGATGGAGTGAGTATTTTGAAGGTTTGTGGAATGTGTTTGATGATAGAGTGGCAGATATAGGGTGTTTTGGTCGAGGTGGTGTGCAAAGTGCGAGGGTTAGGGAAAATGATTTGGTAAACAGAGAAGAGGTAGTAAAAGCTTTGCGGAAGATGAAAGCCGCCAAGGCAGCAGGTTTGGATGGTATTGCAGTGGAATTTATTAAAAAAGGGGGTGACTGTATTGTTGACTGGTTGGTAAGGTTATTTAATGTATGTATGACTCATGGTGAGGTGCCTGAGGATTGGCGGAATGCGTGCATTGTGCCATTGTACAAAGGCAAAGGGGATAAGAGTGAGTGCTCAAATTACAGAGGTATAAGTTTGTTGAGTATTCCTGGCAAATTATATGGGAGGGTATTGATTGAGAGGGTGAAGGCATGTACAGAGCATCAGATTGGGGAATAGCAGTGTGGTTTCAGAAGTGGTAGATGATGTGTGGATCAGGTGTTTCCTTTGAAGAATGTATGTGAGAAATACTTAGAAAAGCAAATGGATTTGTATGTAGCATTTATGGATCTGGAGAAGGCATATGATAGAATTGATAGAGATGCTCTGTGGAAGGTATTAAGAATATATGGTGTGTGAGGCAAGTTGTTAGAAGCAGTGAAAAGTTTTTATCGAGGATGTAAGGCATGTGTACGTGTAGGAAGAGAGGAAAGTGATTGGTTCTCAGTGAATGTAGGTTTGCGGCAGGGGTGTGTGATGTCTCCATGGTTGTTTAATTTGTTTATGGATGGGGTTGTTAGGGAGGTAAATGCAAGAGTTTTGGAAAGAGGGGCAAGTATGAAGTCTGTTGGGGATGAGAGAGCTTGGGAAGTGAGTCATTTGTTGTTCGCTGATGATACGGCGCTGGTGGCTGATTCATGTGAGAAACTGCAGAAGCTGGTGACTGAGTTTGGTAAAGTGTGTGAGAGAAGAAAGTTAAGAGTAAATGTGAATAAGAGCAAGGTTATTAGGTACAGTAGGGTTGAGGGTCAAGTCAATTGGGAGGTGAATTTGAATGGAGAAAAACTGGAGGAAGTGAAGTGTTTTAGATATCTGGGAGTGGATCTGGCAGCGGATGGAACCATGGAAGCGGAAGTGGATCATAGGGTGGGGGAGGTGGCGAAAATTCTGGGAGCCTTGAAGAATGTGTGGAAGTCGAGAACATTATTTCGGAAAGCAAAAATGGGTATGCTTGAAGGAATAGTGGTTCCAACAATGTTCCATGGTTGCGAGGCGTGGACTATGGATAGAGTTGTGCGCAGGAGGATGGATGTGCTGGAAATGAGATGTTTGAGGACAATGTGTGGTGTGAGGTGGTTTGATCGAGTAAGTAACGTAAGGGTAAGAGAGATGTGTGGAAATAAAAAGACCGTGGTTGAGAGAGCAGAAGAGGGTGTTTTGAAATGGTTTGGGCACATGGAGAGAATGAGTGAGGAAAGATTGACCAAGAGGATATATGTGTCGGAGGTGGAGGGAACGAGGAGAAGAGGGAGACCAAATTGGAGGTGGAAAGATGGAGTGAAAAAGATTTTATGTGATCGGGGCCTGAACATGCAGGAGGGTGAAAGGAGGGCAAGGAATACAGTGAATTGAAGCGATGTGGTATACCGGGGTTGACGTGCTGTCAGTGGATTGAATCAAGGCATGTGAAGCGTCTGGGGTAAACCATGGAAAGCTGTGTAGGTATGTATATTTGCGTGTGTGGACGTATGTATATACATGTGTATGGAGGTAGGTTGGGCCATTTCTTTCTTCTGTTTCCTTGCGCTACCTCGCAAACGCGGGAGACAGCGACAAAGCGCAAAAAAAAAAAAAAAAAAAAAGTTTGTTGAGTATTCCTGGCAAATTATATGGGAGGGTATTGATTGAGAGGGTGAAGGCATGTACAGAGCATCAGATTCGGGAAGAGCAGTGTGGTTTCAGAAGTGGTAGAGGATGTGTGGATCAGGTGTTTGCTTTGAAGAATGTATGTGAGAAATACTTAGAAAAGCAAATGGATTTGTATGTAGCATTTATGGATCTGGAGAAGGCATATGATAGAGTTGATAGAGATGCTCTGTGGAAGGTATTAAGAATATATAGTGTGGGAGGCAAGTTGTTAGAAGCAGTGAAAAGTTTTTATCGAGGATGTAAGGCATGTGTACGTGTAGGAAGACAGGAAAGTGATTGATTCTCAGTGAATGTAGGTTTGCGGCAGGGGTGTGTGATGTCTCCATGGTTGTTTAATTTGTTTATAGATGGGGTTGTTAGGGAGGTGAATGCAAGAGTTTTGGAAAGAGGGGCAAGTATGAAGTCTGTTGGCGATGAGAGAGCTTGGGAAGTGAGTCAGTTGTTTTTCGCTGATGATACAGCGCTGGTGGCTGATTCATGTGTGAAACTGCAGAAGCTGGTGACTGAGTTTGGTAAAGTGTGTGAAAGAAGAAAGTTAAGAGTAAATGTGAATAAGAGCAAGGTTATTAGGTACAGTAGGGTTGAGGGTCAATTCAATTGGGAGGTGAGTTTGAATGGAGAAAAACTGGAGGAAGTAAAGTGTTTTAGATATCTGGGAGTGGATCTGGCAGCGGATGGAACCATGGAAGCGGAAGTTTATCATAGGGTGGGGGAGGGGGCGAGAATTCTGGGAGCCTTGAAGAATGTGTGGAAGTCGAGAACATTATCGCGGAAAGCAAAAATGGGTATGTTTGAAGGAATAGTGGTTCCAACAATGTTGTATGGTTGCGAGGCGTGGACTATGGATAGAGTTGTGCGCAGGAGGATGGATGTGCTGGAAATGAGATGTTTGAGGACAATGTGTGGTGTGAGGTGGTTTGATCGAGTAAGTAACGTAAGGGTAAGAGAGATATGTGGAAATAAAAAGAGCGTGGTTGAGAGAGCAGAAGAGGTTGTTTTGAAATGGTTTGGTCACATGGAGAGAATGAGTGAGGAAATATTGACCAAGAGGATATATGTGTCGGAGGTGGAGGGAACGAGGAGAAGAGGGAGACCAAATTGGAGGTGGAAAGATGGAGTGAAAAAGATTTTGTGTGATCGGGGCCTGAACATGCAGGAGGGTGAAAGGAGGGCAAAGAATAGAGTGAATTGGAGCGATGTGGTATACCGGCGTTGACGTGCTGTCAGTGGATTGAATCAAGGCATGTGTATGGGGGTGGGTTGGGCCATTTCTTTCGTCTGTTTCCTTGCGCTACCTCGCAAACGCGGGAGACAGCGACAAAGCAAAAAATAAAAGAAAAAAAAAAAAATATATATATATATATATATATATATATATATATATATATATATATATATATATTAATATATATATTTTTTTTTTTCTTTTTTTTTTTTTTCATACTATTCGCCATTTCCCGCGTTAGCGAGGTAGCGTTAAGAACAGAGGACTGGACCTTAGAGGGAATATCCTCACCTGGCCCCCTTCTCTGTTCCTTCTTTTGGAAAATTAAAAAAAAGAAACGAGAGGGGAGGATTTCCAGCCACCCGCTCCCTCCCCTTTTAGTCGCCTTCTACGACAAGCAGGGAATACGTGGGAAGTATTCTTTCTCCCCTATCCCCAGGGATATATATATATATGTATATATATATATATGGAAGCGGAAGTGGATCATAGGCTGGGGGAGGGGGCGAAAATCCTGGGAGCCTTGAAGAATGTGTGGAAGTCGAGAACATTATCTCGGAAAGCAAAAATGGGTATGTTTGAAGGAATAGTGGTTCCAACAATGTTGTATGGTTGCGAGGCGTGGGCTATGGATAGAGTGGTGCGCAGGAGGATGGATATGCTGGAAATGAGATGTTTGAGGACAATGTGTGGTGTGAGGTGGTTGGATCGAGTTAGTAACGTAAGGGTAAGAGAGATGTGTGGAAATAAAAAGAGCATGGTTGAGAGAGTAGAAGAGGGTGTTTTGAAATGGCTTGGGCACATGGAGAGAATGAGTGAGGAAAGATTGACCAAGAGGATATATCTGTCGGAGGCGGAGGGAACGAGGAGAAGTGGGAGACCAAATTGGAGGTGGAAAGATGAAGTGAAAAAGATTTTGTGTGATCGGGGCCTGAACATGCAGGAGGGTGAAAGGAGGGCAAGGAATAGAGTGAATTGGATCGATGTGGTATACCGGGGTTGACGTGCTGTCAGTGGATTGAATCAGGGCATGTGAAGCGTCTGGGGTAAACCATGGAAAGCTGTGTAGGTATGTATATTTGCGTGTGTGGGCGTATGTATATACATGTGTATGGGGGTGGGTTGGGCCATTTGTTTCGTCTGTTTCCTTTGCGCTACCTCGCAAACGCGGGAGACAGCGACAAAGCAAAAAAAAAAAAGATATATATATATATATATATATATATATATATATATATATATATATATATATATATATATATATATATATATATATATATATATGTATATATATATATATATATATATATATATATATATATATATATATATATATACATATATATATATATATATATATATATATATATATATATATATATATATATATATATACATTAGTGAAATTGGAGAAAAATGTAGTTTAGACATTGAAGCCTATTGATACAGTGGTTAAATTGATGAGAACTGTTATTGACGTTTGTGTAAATAAATTATACATTTCCTTTTTTCCATAGCCAGAGGTTGAACCATTATGTGACATTCATTTTTTTCATTCATTTCAAGCTAGAAGTTTCAGTTTTCTAAATTGTTTCTTACATTTTTCATATGTATATATATGTATGTGTGTATGTGCGTATGTATGTGTATGTGTGTGTATGTGTATATGTATATATATATATGTATATTATCCCTGGGGATAGGGGTGAAAGAATACTTCCCACGTATTCCTCGCGTGTCGTAGAAAGCGACTAGAGGGGACGGGAGCGGGGGGCCAGAAATCCTCCCCTCCTTGTATTAACTTTCTAAAATGGGAAACAGAAGAAGGAGTCACGCGGGGAGTGCTCATCCTCCTCGAAGGCTCAGAGTGGGGTGCCTAAATGTGTGTGGATGTAACCAAGATGTGAAAAAAGGAGAGATAGGTAGTATGTTTGAGGAAAGGAACCTGGATGTTTTGGCTCTGAGTGAAACGAAGCTCAAGGGTAAAGGGGAAGAGTGGTTTGGGAATGTCTTGGGAGTAAAGTCAGGGGTTAGTGAGAGGACAAGAGCAAGGGAAGGAGTAGCAATACTCCTGAAACAGGAGTTGTGGGAGTATGTGATAGAGTGTAAGAAAGTAAATTCTCGATTAATATGGGTAAAACTGAAAGTTGATGGAGAGAGGTGGGTGATTATTGGTGCTTATGCACCTGGGCATGAGAAGAAAGATCAAGAGAGGCAAGTGTTTTGGGAGCAGCTGAATGAGTGTGTTAGTGGTTTTGATGCACGAGACCGGGTTATAGTGATGGGTGATTTGAATGCAAAGGTGAGTAATGTGGCAGTTGAGGGAATAATTGGTATACATGGGGTGTTCAGTGTTGTAAATGGAAATGGTGAAGAGCTTGTAGATTTATGTGCTGAAAAAGGACTGATGATTGGGAATACCTGGTTTAAAAAGCGAGATATACATAAGTATACTTATGTAAGTAGGAGAGATGGCCAGAGAGCGTTCTTGGATTACGTGTTAATTAACAGGCGTGCGAAAGAGAGACTTTTGGATGTTAATGTGCTGAGAGGTGCAACTGGAGGGATGTCTGATCATTATCTTGTGGAGGCAAAGGTGAAGATTTGTATGGGTTTTCAGAAAAGAGGAGTGAATGTTGGGGTGAAGAGGGTGGTGAGAGTAAGTGAGCTTGAGAAGAAGACCTGTGTGAGGAAGTACCAGGAGAGACTGAGTACAGAATGGAAAAAGGTGAGAACAATGGAAGTAAGGGGAGTGGGGGAGGAATGGGATGTATTTAGGGAATAAGTGATGGATTGCGCAAAAGATGCTTGTGGCATGAGAAGAGTGGGAGGTGGGTTGATTAGAAAGGGTAGTGAGTGGTGGGATGAAGAAGTAAGAGTATTAGTGAAAGAGAAGAGAGAGGCATTTGGACGATTTTTGCAGGGAAAAAATGCAATTGACTGGGAGATGTATAAAAGAAAGAGACAGGAGGTCAAGAGAAAGGTGCAAGAGGTGAAAAAAATGGGCAAATGAGAGATGGGGTGAGAGAGTATCATTAAATTTTAGGGGGAATAAAAAGATGTTCTGGAAGGAGGTAAATAAAGTGCGTAAGACAAGGGAGCAAATGGGAACTTCAGTGAAGGGCGCAAATGGGGAGGTGATAACAAGTAGTGGTGATGTGAGAAGGAGATGGAGTGAGTATTTCGAAGGTCTGTTGAATGTGTTTGATGATAGAGTGGCAGATATAGGGTGTTTTGGTCGAGGTGGTGTGCAAAGTGAGAGGGCTAGGGAAAATGATTTGGTAAACAGAGAAGAGGTAGTGAAAGCTTTGCGGAAGATGAAAGCCGGCAAGGCAGCAGGTTTGGATGGTATTGCAGTGGAATTTATTAAAAAAGGGGGTGACTGTATTGTTGACTGGTTGGTAAGGTTATTTAATGTATGTATGACTCATGGTGAGGTGCCTGAGGATTGGCGGAATGCGTGCATAGTGCCATTGTACAAAGGCAAAGGGGATAAGAGTGAGTGCTCAAATTACAGAGGTATAAATTTTTTGAGTATTCCTGGTAAATTATATGGGAGGGTATTAATTGAGAGGGTGAAGGCATGTACAGAGCATCAGATTGGGGAAGAGCAGTGTGGTTTCAGAAGTGGTAGAGGATGTGTGGATCAAGTGTTTGCTTTGAAGAATGTATGTGAGAAATACTTAGAAAAGCAAATGGATTTGTATGTAGCATATATGGATCTGGAGAAGGCATATGATAGAGTTGATAGAGATGCTCTGTGGAAGGTATTAAGAATATATGGTGTGGGAGGAAAGTTGTTAGAAGCAGTGAAAAGTTTTTATCGAGGATGTAAGGCATGTGTACGTGTAGGAAGAGAGGAAAGTGATTGTTTCTCAGTGAATGTAGGTTTGCGGCAGGGGTGTGTGATGTCTCCATGGTTGTTTAATTTGTTTATGGATGGGGTTGTTAGAGAGGTAAATGCAAGAGTTTTGGAAAGAGGGGCAAGTATGAAGTCTGTTGGGGATGAGAGAGCTTGGGAAGTGAGTCAGTTGTTGTTCGCTGATGACACAGCGCTGGTGGCTGATTCATGTGAGAAACTGCAGAAGCTGGTGACTGAGTTTGGTAAAGTGTGTGGAAGAAGAAAGTTAAGAGTAAATGTGAATAAGAGCAAGGTTATTAGGTACAGTAGGGTTGAGGGTCAAGTCAATTGGGAGGTGAGTTTGAATGGAGAAAAACTGGAGGAAGTGAAGTGTTTTAGATATCTGGGAGTGGATCTGGCAACGGATGGAACCATGGAAGCGGAAGTGGATCATAGGGTGGGGGAGGGGGCGAAAATTCTGGGGGCCTTGAAGAATGTGTGGAAGTCGAGAACATTATCTCGGAAAGCAAAAATGGGTATGTTTGAAGGAATAGTGGTTCCAACAATGTTGTATGGTTGCGAGGCGTGGGCTATGGATAGAGTTGTGCGCAGGAGGATGGATGTGCTGGAAATGAGATGTTTGAGGACAATGTGTGGTGTGAGGTGGTTTGATCGAGTGAGTAACGTAAGGGTAAGAGAGATGTATGGAAATAAAAAGAGCGTGGTTGAGAGAGCAGAAGAGGGTGTTTTGAAGTGGTTTTGGCACATGGAGAGGATGAGTAAGGAAAGATTGACCAAGAGAATATATGTGTCGGAGGTGGAGGGAACAAGGAGAAGAGGGAGACCAAATTGGAGGTGGAAAGATGGAGTGAAAAAGATTTTGTGTGATCGGGGCCTGAACATGCAGGAGGGTGAAAGGAGGGCAAGGGATAGAGTGAATTGGAGCGATGTGGTATACCGGGGCTGACGTGCTGTCAGTGGATTGAATCAAGGCATGTGAAGCGTCTGGGGTAAACCATGGAAAGCTGTGTAGGTATGTATATTTGCGTGTGTGGACGTATGTATATACATGTGTATGGGGGGGGGGGTTGGGCCATTTCTTTCGTCTGTTTCCTTGCGCTACCTCGCAAACGCGGGAGACAGCGACAAAGTATAAAAAAAAAAAAAAATATATATATATATATATATATATATATATATATATATATATATATATATATATATATATATACATATATATATATATATATATATATATATATATATATATATATATATATATATATATATATATATATATATATATATATATATATATATATATATATATATATATATATATATATATATATATATATATATATATATATATATATATATATATATATATATATATATATATATATATATATATATATATATATATATATATATATATATATATATATATATATATATATATATATATATATATATATATATATATATATATATATATATATATATATATATATATATATATATATATATATATATATATATATATTTTTTTTTTTTTTTATACTTTGTCGCTGTCTCCCGCGTTTGCGAGGTAGCGCAAGGAAACAGACGAAAGAAATGGCCCAACCCCCCCCCCCCATACACATGTATATACATACGTCCACACACGCATTCATATATATATATATATATATATGAATATATATATATATATATATATATATATATATATATATATATATATATATATATATATATATATATATATATATATATATATATATATATATATATATATATATATATATATATATATATATATATATATATATATATATATATATATATATATATATATATATATATATATATATATATATATATATATATATATATATATATATATATATATATATATATATATATATATATATATATATATATATATATATATATATATATATATATATATATATATATATATATATATATATATATATATATATTATATATATATATATATATATATATATATATATATATATATATATATATATATATATATATATATATATATATCCCTGGGGATAGGGGAGAAAGAATACTTCCCACGTATTCCCTGCGTGTCGTAGAAGGCGACTAAAAGGGAAGGGAGCGGGGGGCTGGAAATCCTCCCCTCTCGTTTTTTTTTTTTTTTTTTTTTTTTTTTTTTTTTCCAAAAGAAGGAACAGAGAAGGGGGCCAGGTGAGGATATTCCCTCAAAGGCCCAGTCCTCTGTTCTTAGCGCTACCTCGCTAATGCGGGAAATGGCGAATAGTATGAAAAAAAAAAAAAAAAAAAAAAATATATATATATATATATATATATATATATATATATATATATATATATATATATATATATATATATATATATATATATGCATATATATATATATATATATATATATATATATATATATATATATATATATATATATATATATATATATATATAAATATATATATATATATATATATATATATATATATATATATATATATATATATATATATATATATATATATATATATATATATATATATATACTGGTTCTCAGTGAATGTTGGTTTGCGGCAGGGGTGTGTGATGTCTCCATGGTTGTTTAATTTGTTTATGAATGGGGTTGTTAGGGAGGTAAATGCAAGAGTTTTGGAAAGAGGGGCAAGTATGAAGTCTGTTGGGGATGAGAGAGCTTGGGAAGTGAGTCAGTTGTTGTTCGCTGATGATACAGCGCTGGTGGCTGATTCATGTGAGAAACTGCAGAAGCTGGTGACTGAGTTTGGAAAAGTGTGTGGAAGAAGAAAGTTAAGAGTAAATGTGAATAAGAGCAAGGTTATTAGGTACAGTAGGGTTGAGGGTCAAGTCAATTGGGAGGTGAGTTTGAATGGAGAAAAACTGGAGGAAGTGAAGTGTTTTAGATATCTGGGAGTGGATCTGGTAGCGGATGGAACCATGGAAGCGGAAGTGGGTCATAGGTTGGGGGAGGGGGCGAAAATCCTGGGGGCCTTGAAGAATGTGTGGAAGTCGAGAGCATTATCTCGGAAAGCAAAAATGGGTATGTTTGGAGGAATAGTGGTTCCAACAATGTTGTATGGTTGCGAGGCGTGGGCTATGGATAGAGTTGTGCGCAGGAGGATGGATGTGCTGGAAATGAGATGTTTGAGGACAATGTGTGGTGTGAGGTGGTTTGATCGAGTGAGTAACGTAAGGGTAAGAGAGATGTGTGGAAATAAAAAGAGCGTGGTTGAGAGACCAGAAGAGGGTGCTTTGAAGTGGTTTGGGCACATGGAGAGAATGAGTGAGGAAAGATTGACCAAGAGGATATATGTGTCGGAGGTGGAGGGAACAAGGAGAAGAGGGAGACCAAATTGGAGGTGGAAAGATGGAGTGAAAAAGATTTTGTGTGATCGGGGCCTGAACATGCAGGAGGGTGAAAGGAGGGCAAGGATTAGAGTGAATTGGAGCGATATGGTATACCGGGGTTGACGTGCTGTCAGTGGATTGAAGCAGGGCATGTGAAGCGTCTGGGGTAACCATGGAAAGCTGTGTAGGTATGTATATTTGCTTGTGTGGACGTATATATATACATGTGTATGGGGAGGGGGTTGGGCCATTTCTTTCGTCTGTTTCCTTGCGCTACCTCGCAAACGCGGGAGACAGCGACAAAGTATAAAAGAAAAAAAAAAAAAATATATATATATATATATATATATATGTATATATATGTATATACATACATATATATCCCTGGGGATAGGGGAGAAAGAATACTTCCCACGCATTCCTCACATGTCGTGGAAGGCGACTACAGGGGACGGGAGTGGGGGGCTAGAAACCCTCCCCTCCTTGTATTTTAATTTTCTAAAAGGGGAAACAGAAGAATGAGTCAGGCGGTGAGTGCTCATCCTCCTCGAAGGCTCAGATTGGGGTGTCTAAATATTTGTGGATGGGACCAAGATGAGTTAAAAGGAGAGGTAAGTAGTATGTTTAAGGAGAGGAACCTGGATGCTATGGCTCTGAGTGAAACGAAGAAAAGGGTAAAGAGGAATAGTGGTTTGGGAATGTCTTGGGAGTAAAATCAGGGGTTGGTGAGAGGACAACAGCAAGGGAAGGAGTAGCAATGCTCCTGAAAAAGGAGTGGCGGGAGTATGTGATAGAGTGTAAGAAAGTAAACTCTAGATTAATACAGGTAAAACTGAAAGTCGATCAAGAGAGATGGGTGATTATCGGCGCATATGAACCTGGGTATGAGAAGAAAAATCATAAAAGGCAAGTGTTTTGGAAGAAGCTGAGTGAGTGTATTACTAGTTTTGATGCAATAGACCGGATTATAGTGATGGGAGATTTGAATGCAAAAGTGAGTAATGTGGCAGTTGAGGGAATAATTGGTGTACATGAGGTTTTCGGTGCTGTAAATGGAAATGGTGAATCGCTTGTAGATTTGTGCGCTGAAAAATACTTATATTTGGGAATACCTGTTCTAAAAAGAGAGATATACATAAGTATACGTATGTAAGTAGGAGAGATGGCCAGGGGGCGTTATTGGATTAAGTGTTAATGGACAGGCGCGTGAAAGAGAAACTTTTGGATGTTAATGTGCTGAGAGGTGCAACTGGAGGGATGTCTGATCATTGTCTTGTTGAGGCGAAGGTGAAGCTTTGTAGAGGTTTTTAGACAAGAAGAGAATATTGTGGTGAAGAGAGTAGTAAGAGTAAGTGAGCTTGGGAAAAAGACTTGTGTGAGGAAGTACTACGAGAGACTGAGTACAGAATGGAAAAAGGTTAGAAGAAACACCGTAAGGAGAGTAGGGGAGGAATGGGATGTATTTAGGGAAGTATTGATGGACTGTGCAAAAGATGCTTGTGGCATGAGAAGAGTGGGAAGTGGGCAGATTAGAAAGGGTAGTGAGTGGTTGGATGAAGAAGTAAGATTATTAGTGAAAGAGAAGAGAGAGGCATTTGGACGATTTTTTGCTGGGAAATAATGCATATGACTGGGAGATGTATAAAAGAAAGAGGCAGGAGGCCAAGAGATAGGTGCAAGAGGTGAAAAAGATGACAAATGAGAGTTGGGGTGAGAGTGTATCATTAAATTTTAGGGAGAATAAAAGATGGTTTGGAAAGAGGTAAATAATGCGCTTAAGACAAGGGATCAAATGAGAACATCAGTGAAGGGGGGTAATGGGGAGGTGATAGTAAGAAGTGGTGATGTGAGAAGGAGATGAAGTGAGTATTTTGAAGGATTCTTGAATGTGCTTCATGATAGAGTGGAAGATATAGGGTGTTTTGGTCGAGGTGGTGTGCAAAGTGAGAGGGTTAGGGAGAATGATTTTGTAAACAGAGGAAAGGTAGTAAAAGCTTTGCGGAAGATGAAAGCTGGCAAGGCAGCGGGTTTGGATGGTAGTTCAGTGAAATTTATTAAAAAATGGGGTGACTGTGTTGTTGACTGGTTGGTAAGGTTATTCAATGTATGTATGACTCATGGCGAGGTGCCTGAGGATTGGCGGAATGCTTGGATAGTGCCATTGTACAAAGACAAAGGGGATAGAAGTGAGTGCTCAAATTACAGAGGTATAAGTTTGTTGAGTATTCCTGGTAAATTATATGGGAGGGTATTGATTGAGAGGGTGAAGGCATGTACAGAGCATCAGATTGGGGAAAGCAGTGTGGTTTCAGAAGTGGTAGAGGATGTGTGGATCAGGTGTTTGCTTTGAAGAATGTATGTGAGAAATACTTAGAAACGCAAATGGATTTGTATGTAGCGATTTATGGATCTGGAGAAGGCATATGATAGAGTTGATAGAGATGCTCTGTGGAAGGTATTAAGAATATATGGAGTGGGAGGCAAGTATATATATATATATATATATATATATATATATA
The DNA here is from genome assembly GCF_036320965.1 of Panulirus ornatus. Taxonomy (NCBI): domain Eukaryota; kingdom Metazoa; phylum Arthropoda; class Malacostraca; order Decapoda; family Palinuridae; genus Panulirus; species Panulirus ornatus. The sequence goes on from NC_092236.1 coordinate 36,789,974, forward strand.
TATATATATATATATATATATATATATGTCCTGTCCTGTAGTGTCGTAGAGGTGACTCAGGGGCGGAAGCGGGTGTCTGGAACATCCCGCCCTCTTCTTGTACTTTGTATTTCAACTTCAAGAAAGATAGAACAGAGAGAACCAAATAAGGAGGACATGTGGATGGGTTTGTTAGGGAGGTGAATGCAAGAGTTTTGGAAAGAGGGGCAAGTATGAAGTCTGTTGGGGATGAGAGAGCTTGGGAAGTGAGTCAGTTGTTGTTCGCTGATGATACAGCGCTGGTGGCTGATTCATGTGAGAAACTGCAGAAGCTGGTGACTGAGTTTGGTAAAGTGTGTGAAAGAAGAAAGTTAAGAGTAAATGTGAATAAGAGCAAGGTTATTAGGTACAGTAGGGTTGAGGGTCAAGTCAATTGGGAGGTGAGTTTGAATGGAGAAAAACTGGAGGAAGTAAAGTGTTTTAGATATCTGGGAGTGGATCTGGCAGCGGATGGAACCATGGAAGCGGAAGTGGATCATAGGATGGGGGAGGGGGCGAAAATTCTGGGAGCCTTGAAGAATGTGTGGTAGTCGAGAACATTATCTCGGAAAGCAAAAATGGGTATGTTTGAAGGAATAGTGGTTCCAACAATGTTGTATGGTTGCGAGGCGTGGGCTATGGATAGAGTGGTGCGCAGGAGGATGGATGTGCTGGAAATGAGATGTTTGAGGACAATGTGTGGTGTGAGGTGGTTTGATCGAGTAAGTAACGTAAGGGTAAGAGAGATGTGTGGAAATAAAAAGAGCGTGGTTGAGAGAGCAGAAGAGGGTGTTTTGAAATGGTTTGGGCACATGGAGAGAATGAGTTAGGAAAGATTGACCAAGAGGATATATGTGTCGGAGGTGGAGGGAACGAGGAGAAGAGGGAGACCAAATTGGAGGTGGAAAGATGGAGTGAAAAAGATTTTGTGTGATCGGGGCCTGAACATGCAGGAGGGTGAATGGAGGGCAAGGAATAGAGTGAATTGGAGCGATGTGGTATACCGGGGTTGACGTGCTGTCAGTGGATTGAATCAGGGCATGTGAAGCGTCTGGGGTAAACCATGGAAAGCTGTGTAGGTATGTATATTTGCGTGTGTGGACGTATGTATATACATGTGTATGGGGGTGGGTTGGACCATTTCTTTCGTCTGTTTCCTTGCGCTACCTCGCAAACGCGGGAGACAGCGACAAAGCAAAAAAAAAAAAAAGATATATATATATATATATATATATATATATATATATATATATATATATATATATATATATATATATATAAAGTGCGTAAGACAAGGCAATAAATAGGAACATCGGTGAAGGGAGCTAATGGGGAGGTAATACCAAGTAGTGGTGATGTGAGAAGTAGATGTAGTGAGTATTTTGAAGGTTTGTTTAATGTGTTAGATGGCCGAGTGGCAAATATGGGTGTTTTTGTCGAGTTAGTTTGTGAGAGGGTCAGGGAGAATGGTTTGGTAAACAGAGAGGAGGTAGTGAAAGCTTTGCGGAATATAAAAGCCGGAAAGGCGGCGGGAATGGATGGTATTGCAGTTGAATTTATGAAAAAAAAAATGGGGTGACTGTATTGTCGACTGGTTGGTGAGGATATTCAATGTATATATGTCTCATAATGAAGTACCTGAAGATTGGCAAAATGTATGCATAGTCTCATTGTACGAAGGCAAAGGGGATAAAGGTGAGTGTTCAAATTACAGAGGTATAAATATGTTGAGTATTCCTGGGAAATTATATGGGAGGGTATTGATTGAGAGGATGAAGGCATGTACAGAGCATCAGATTGGGGAGGAGCAGTACGGTGTCTTTGTTCTTGAAAAATGTAGATTCAGGTAATAAGCTTAACAATATCAATATCAATTTTGATTTCAAACTTCTTACCTTTGATGTTTTCGCACTTTTAACAAAAGTTCCAGTTGATGACCTTTTAGAATATTTATTTGATGATTTGGATGATATTCATTGACCTGTTTCAAAGTCTGTTTTCACTGAACTGATAAAATTGTGTACAAAAGACTGTATTTTAGTTCAATGGTATGGCAATGGGTAACCTTCTTTCACCTGTACTAAGTAATCTTTATATGGAATTTTTTGAAACAAAATTACTAAAGGATATCTTACCTTCTAATGCAATCAGGTTTAGGTATGTATAGGATGTTCTTTATGTTTGGCCAACAAATGGAAATTTATAAACATTTCTCCCCTTACTTAACAATTTTGTACCTTCCGTCAAATTTACTGTAGAAAATGAAAATAATCGTATATTACCATTTTCAGATTTCATGATCCATAGGCAGGGAAACAAGTTTAAGTTTAGCATATACAGAAAAGCTACTAACGTATGCTCATATATCTATTATTACTCATCTCAACATGAAAGAGTCAAATTATCATCATTTCAATCTATGTTCCTTAGGGCATTACGTATTTGCAGTCCAGAGTATACTGATGATGAGTTTTAGAAGATATATTCATTTGGATCTAAGTTAAAGTACCCTACATCTTTCACTGATAAATCCCTTAAGGTATCAAAGAAATCATTTTATAGAGTTGAGCCCAAACCTCCCATTGACACCAAGAATCTTATAGTTCTCCCTTTTAACGATAATTTTGCTTTACTTCCCATGTTGCTTAAATCCTTTAATGTAAATGTTGCCTTCAACAAAAAATGATACTATCAAGAATATCTTAATCAGGAACTCACCGGAAAATTCTCTTGGATGCAGCGATAAAGTGCCATGTAGAAATTGTGATAAGTTTTATGTTGGGCAAACTGGTAAGGGTCTTTCTGATACACATAAACAACATAGATATGGTAGAAGAACAGAAAAAAAAATCCAATGTCTAGTTTCATCACGCTAAAAACTATGATCATTGTATTGACCAGAGTAAATCCAACTCCAGTGCCACAAGAAATATCATTAAATTTTCTATTATTGAATACACAAAAAATATATTCTTTGATATAAGTGATGGTCTATACAAATTGGATAACTATATTGTTGACATAATTTGTAAACAATTCACCTTCTTGTTCACATAATATGTTTATGATATCCTCGTTGTCTGTCTTGGACAATCACATGTTTACCAAATGGCGTCCTAGCGACGTCTCTTTGTTGTATATCAACTGGTTGAAATAATTCTCTCTTGTATCTCCACAGATGATGTGATCATTACACGAAAGTGCATTTGTGAACTTACCGCGTTTAATTTTCCTGTGGACTCATACGAATATATATATATATATATATATATATATATATATATATATATATATATATATATATATATATATATATATATATTTCGCCTTTAGAAATACCAATTATTAATTATGTAAAATCTATCTCTATATACGTTTAACAAACTTTTAAGAATACTGTTAGCCTGAAAGAATGAGGATATATTGTGTAATCCTAGGCAGTGAGAGCTCTATCACCCTATGTGCAATACCCATTAGCTGCCCAGGTTGAGGTCCTGTGCAGCACTCTTAGCTAGTCAAGATGCACTTTTGCAAGCTATCATTTGTTGTTCTAGATGACTTATATGGTAACCACTTTCTTATTTATAATAACTAGGCATCGAGCCTACCCTGTTCACACTACACATGCTGGATAGGTTTACATAATTATATATATTATATATGGTAAATTATATGGGAGGGTATTGATTGAGAGGGTGAAGGCATGTACAGAGCATCAGATTGGGGAAGAGCAGTGTGGTTTCAGAAGTGGTAGAGGATGTGTGGATCAGGTGTTTGCTTTGAAGAATGTATGTGAGAAATACTTAGAAAAGCAAATGGATTTGTATGTAGCATTTATGGATCTGGAGAAGGCATATGATAGAGTTGATAGAGATGCTCTGTGGAAGGTATTAAGAATATATGGGGTGGGAGGAAAGTTGTTAGAAGCAGTGAAAAGTTTTTATCGAGGATGTGAGGCATGTGTACGTGTAGGAAGAGAGGAAAGTGATTGGTTCTCAGTGAATGTAGGTTTGCGGCAGGGGTGTGTGATGTCTCCATGGTTGTTTAATTTGTTTATGGATGGGGTTGTTAGGGAGGTAAATGCAAGAGCTTTGGAAAGAGGGGCAAGTATGAAGTCTGTTGGGGATGAGAGAGCTTGGGAAGTGAGTCAGTTGTTGTTCGCTGATGATACAGCGCTGGTGGCTGATTCATGTGAGAAACTGCAGAGGCTGGTGACTGAGTTTGGTAAAGTGTGTGGAAGAAGAAAGTTAAGAGTAAATGTGAATAAGAGCAAGGTTATTAGGTACAGTAGGGTTGAGGGTCAAGTCAATTGGGAGGTGAGTTTGAACGGAGAAAAACTGGAGGAAGTGAAGTGTTTTAGATATCTGGGAGTGGATCTGGCAGCGGATGGAACCATGGAAGCGGAAGTGGATCATAGGGTGGGGGAGGGGGCGAAAATTCTGGGGGCCTTGAAGAATGTGTGGAAGTCGAGAACATTATCTCGGAGAGCAAAAATGGGTATGTTTGAAGGAATAGTGGTTCCAACAATGTTGTATGGTTGCGAGGCGTGGGCTATGGATAGAGTTGTGCGCAGGAGGATGGATGTGCTGGAAATGAGATGTTTGAGGACAATGTGTGGTGTGAGGTGGTTTGATCGAGTGAGTAACGTAAGGGTAAGAGAGATGTGTGGAAATAAAAAGAGCGTGGTTGAGAGAGCAGAAGAGGGTGTTTTGAAGTGGTTTGGGCACATGGAGAGGATGAGTGAGGAAAGATTGACCAAGAGGATATATGTGTCGGAGGTGGAGGGAGCAAGGAGAAGAGGGAGACCAAATTGGAGGTGGAAAGATGGAGTGAAAAAGATTTTGTGTGATCGGGACCTGAACATGCAGGAGGGTGAAAGGAGGGCAAGGAATAGAGTGAATTGGAGCGATGTGGTATACCGGGGTTGACGTGCTATCAGTGGATTGAATCAAGGCACGTGAAGCGTCTGGGGTAAACCATGGAAAGCTGTGTAAGTATGTATATCTGCGTGTGTGGACGTATGTATATACATGTGTATGGGGGGGGGGGGTGGGCCATTTCTTTCGTCTGTTTCCTTGCGCTACCTCGCAAACGCGGGAGACAGCGACAAAAAAAAAAAAAAAATATATATATATATATATATATATATATATATATATATATATATATATATATTATCCCTTGGGATAGGGGAGAAAGAATACTTCCCACGTATTCCCTGCGTGTCGTAGAAGGCGACTGAAAGGGAAGAGAGCGGGGGGCTGGAAATCCTCCCCTCTCAATTTTTTTTAATTTTCCAAAAGAAGGAACAGAGAAGGGGGCCAGGTCAGGATATTCCCTCAATGGCCCAGTCCTCTGTTCATAACGCTACCTCGCTAACACGGGAAATGGCGAATAGTGTGAAAGAAAAAAAAAAAAAAAAAAATATATATATATATATATATATATATATATATATATATATATATATATATATATATATATATATATATATATATATATATATATATATATTTATATATATACATATATATATATATATATATATATATATACAAATATATATATATATATATATATATATATATATATATATATATATATATATATATATATATATATATATATATATATATATATGTATATATATATATACATATATAAATATTTTTTTTTTTCCTTTATCGCTGTCTCCCGCGTTTGCGAGGTAGCGCAAGGAAACAGACGAGAGAAATGGCCCAACCCACCCCCATACACATGTATATACATACGTCCACACACGCAAATATACATACCTACGCAGCTTTCCATGGTTTACCCCAGACGCTTCACATGCCTTGATTCAATCCACTGACAGCACGTCACCCCCGGTATACCACATCGCTCCAATTCACTCTATTCCTTGTCCTCCTTTCACCCTCCTGCATGTTCAGGCCCCGATCACACAAAATCTTTTTCAGTCCATCTTTCCACCTCCAATTTGGTCTCCCTCTTCTCCTCGTTCCCTCCACCTCCGACACATATATCCTCTTGGTCAATCTTTCCTCACTCATTCTCTCCATGTGCCCAAACCATTTCAAAACACCCTCTTCTGCTCTCTCAACCACGCTCTTTTTATTTCCACACATCTCTCTTACCCTTACGTTACTTACTCGATCAAACCACCTCACACCACACATTGTCCTCAAACATCTCATTTCCAGCACATCCATCCTCCTGCGCACAACTCTATCCATAGCCCACGCCTCGCAACCATACAGCATTTTTGGAATCACTATTCCTTCAAACATACCCATTTTTGCTTTCCGAGATAATGTTCTCGACTTCCACACATTCTTCAAGGCTCCCAGAATTTTCGCCCCCTCCCCCACCCTATGATCCACCTCCGCATCCATGGTTCCATCCGCTGCCAGATCCACTCCCAGATATCTAAAACACTTCACTTCCTACAGTTTTTCTCCATTCAAACTCACCTCCCAGTTGACTTGACACTCAACCCTACTGTACCTAATAACCTTGCTCTTATTCACATTTACTCTTAACTTTCTTCTTCCACATACTTTACCAAACTCAGTCACCAGCTTCTGCAGTTTCTCACATGAATCAGCCACCAGCGCTGTATCATCAGCGAACAACAACTGACTCACTTCCCAAGCTCTCTCATCCCCAACAGACTTCTTACTTGCCCCTCTTTCCAAAACTCTTGCATTCACCTCCCTAACAACCCCATCCATAAACAAATTAAACAACCATGGAGATATCACACACCCCTGCCGCAGACCTACATTCACTGAGAACCAATCACTTTCCTCTCTTCCTACACGTACACATGCCTTACATCCTCGATAAAAACTTTTCACTGCTTCTAACAACTTGCCTCCCACACCATATATTCTTAATACCTTCCACAGAGCATCTCTATCAACTCTATCATATGCCTTCTCCAGATCCATAAATGCTACATACAAATCCATTTGCTTTTCTAAGTATTTCTCACATACATTCTTCAAAGCAAACACCTGATCCACACATCCTCTACCACTTCTGAAACCACACTGCTCTTCCCCAATCTGATGCTCTGTACATGCCTTCACCCTCTCAATCAATACCTTCCCGTATAATTTACCAGTAATACTCAACAAACTTATACCTCTGTAATTTGAGCACTCACTCGTATCCCCTTTGCCTTTGTACAATGGCACTATGCACGCATTCCGCCAATCCTCAGGTACCTCACCGTGAGTCATACATACATTAAATAACCTTACCAACCAGTCAACAATACAGTCACCAACTTTTTTAATAAATTCCACTGCAATACCATCCAAACCTGCTGCCTTGCCGGCTTTCATCTTCCGCAAAGCTTTTACTACCTCTTCTCTGTTTACCAAATCATTTTCCCTAACCCTCGCACTTTGCACACCACCTCGACCAAAACACCCTATATCTGCCACTCTATCATCAAACACATTCAACAAACCTTCAAAATACTCACTCCATCTCCTTCTCACATCACCACTACTTCTTATCACCTCCCCATTTGCGCCCTTCACTGAAGTTCCCATTTGCTCCCTTGTCTTACGCACTTTATTTACCTCATTCCAGAACATCTTTTTATTCTCCCTAAAATTTAATGATACTCTCTCACCCCAACTCTCATTTGCCCTTTTTTTCACCTCTTGCACCTTTCTCTTTACCTCCTGTCTCTTTCTTTTATACATCTCCCACTCAACTGCATTTTTTCCCTGCAAAAATCGTCCAAATGCCTTTCTCTTCTCTTTCACTAATACTCTTACTTCTTCATCCCACCACTCACTACCCTTTCTAATCAACCCACCTCCCACTCTTCTCATGCCACAAGCATCTTTTGCGCAATCAATCACTGATTCCCTAAATACATCCCATTCCTCCCCCACTCCCCTTACTTCCATTGTTCTCACCTTTTTCCATTCTGTACTCAGTCTCTCCTGATACTTCCTCACACAAGTCTCCTTCCCAAGCTCGCTTACTCTCACCACCCTCTTCACCTCAACATTCAATCTTCTTTTTCGGAAAAGCCATACAAATCTTCACCTTATCCTCCACAAGATAATGATCAGACATCCCTCCAGTTGCACCTCTCAGCACATTAACATCCAAAAGTGTCTCTTTCGTGCGCCTGTCAATTAACACGTAATCCAGTAACGCTCTCTGGCCATCTCTCCTACTTACATAAGTATACTTATGTATATCTCGCTTTTTAAACCAGGTATTCCCAATCATCAGTCCTTTTTCAGCACATAAATCTACAAGCTCTTCACCATTTCCATTTACAACACTGAACACACCATGTATACCAATTACTCCCTCAACTGCCACATTACTCACCTTTGCATTCAAATCACCCATCACTATAACCCGGTCTCCTGCATCAAAACCACTAACACACTCATTCAGCTGCTCCCAAAACACTTGCCTCTCATGATCTTTCTTCTCATGCCCAGGTGCATATGCACCAATAATCACCCATCTCTCTCCATCAACTTTCAGTTTTACCCATATTAATCGAGAATTTACTTTCTTACATCCTATCACGTACTCCACAACTCCTGTTTCAGGAGTACTGCTACTCCTTCCCTTGCTCTTGTCATCTCACGAACACCTGACTTTACTCCCAAGACATTCCCAAACCACTCTTCCCCTTCACCCTTGAGCTTCGTTTCACTCAGAGCCAAAACATCCAGGTTCCTTTCCTCAAACATACTACCTATCTCTCCTTTTTTCACATCTTGGTTACATCCACACACATTTAGGCACCCCAATCTGAGCCTTCGAAGAGTATGAGCACTCCCCGCGTGACTCCTTCTGTTTCCCATTTTAGAAATATATATATAAATAAATATATATCTGTATATATACATATATATATATATATATATATATATATATATATATATATATATATATATATATATATATATATATATATATATATATATATATATATATATATATATATATATATATATATATATATATATATATATATATATATATATATATATATATATATATATATATTTTTTTTTTTTTTTTTTTTTTTTTTGCCGCTGTCTCCCGCGTTTGCGAGGTAGCGCAAGGAAACAGACGAAAGAAATGGCCCAACCCACCCCCATACACATGTATATACATACGTCCACACGCGCAAATATACATACCTACACAGCTTTCCATGGTTTACCCCAGACGCTTCACATGTCTTGATTCAATCCACTGTCAGCACGTCAACCCCGGTATACCACATCGCTCCAATTCACTCTATTCCTTGCCCTCCTTTCACCCTCCTGCATGTTCAGGCCCCGATCACACAAAATCTTTTTCACTCCATCTTTCCACCTCCAATTTGGTCTCCCTCTTCTCCTCGTTCCCTCCACCTCCGACACATATATCATCTTGGTCAATCTTTCCTCACTCATTCTCTCCATGTGCCCAAACCATTTCAAAACACCCTCTTCTGCTCTCTCAACCACGCTCTTTTTATTTCCACACATCTCTCTTACCCTTACGTTACTTACTCGATCAAACCACCTCACACCACACATTGTCCTCAAACATCTCATTTCCAGCACATCCATCCTCCTGCGCACAACTCTATCCATAGTCCACGCCTCGCAACCATACAACATTGTTGGAACCACTATTCCTTCAAACATACCCATTTTTGCTTTCCGAGATAATGTTCTCGACTTCCACACATTCTTCAAGGCTCCCAGAATTTTCGCCCCCTCCCCCACCCTATGATCCACTTCCGCATCCATGGTTCCATCCGCTGCCAGATCCACTCTCCAGATATCTAAAACACTTCACTTCCTCCAGTTTTTCTCCATTCAAACTCACCTCCCAATTGACTTGACCCTCAACCCTACTGTACCTAATAACCTTGCTCTTATTCACATTTACTCTTAACTTTCTTCTTTCACACACTTTACCAAACTCAGTCACCAGCTTCTGCAGTTTCTCACATGAATCAGCCACCAGCGCTGTGTCATCAGCGAACAACAACTGACTCACTTCCCAAGCTCTCTCATCCCCAACAGACTTCATACTTGCCCCTCTTTCCAAAACTCTTGCATTCACCTCCCTAACAACCCCATCCATAAACAAATTAAACAACCATGGAGACATCACACACCCCTGCCGCAAACCTACATTCACTGAGAACCAATCACTTTCCTCTCTTCCTACACGTACACATGCCTTTACATCCTCGATAAAAACTTTTCACTGCTTCTAACAACTTGCCTCCCACACCATATATTCTTAATACCTTCCACAGAGCATCTCTATCAACTCTATCATATGCCTTCTCCAGATCCATAAATGCTACATACAAATCCATTTGCCTTTCTAAGTATTTCTCACATACATTCTTCAAAGCAAACACCTGATCCACACATCCTCTACCACTTCTGAAACCACACTGCTCTTCCCCAATCTGATGCTCTGTACATGCCTTCACCCTCTCAATCAATACCCTCCCATACAATTTGCCAGGAATACTCAACAAACTTATACCTCTGTAATTTGAGCACTCACTCTTATCCCCTTTGCCTTTGTACAATGGCGCTATGCACGCATTCCGCCAATCCTCAGGCACCTCACCATGAGTCATACATACATTAAATAACCTTACCAACCAGTCAACAATACAGTCACCCCCTTTTTTAATAAATTCCACTGCAATACCATCCAAACCTGCTGCCTTGCCGGCTTTCATCTTCCGCAAAGCTTTTACTACCACTTCTCTGTTTACCAAATCATTTTCCCTAACCCTCGCACTTTGCACACCACCTCGACCAAAACACCCTATATCTGCCACTCTATCATCAAACACATTCAACAAACCTTCAAAATACTCACTCCATCTCCTTCTCACATCACCACTACTTGTTATCGCCTCCCCATTTGCGCTCTTCACTGAAGTTCCCATTTGCTCCCTTGTCTTACGCACTTTACTTATCTCCTTCCAGAACATCTTTTTATTCTCCCTAAAATTTAATGGTACTCTCTCACCCCAACTCTCATTTGCCCTTTTTTTCACCTCTTGCACCTTTCTCTTGACCTCCTGTCTCTTTCTTTTATACGTCTCCCACTCAGTTTCATTTTTTCCCTGCAAAAATCGTCCAAATGCCTCTCTCTTCTCTTTCACTAATACTCTTACTTCTTCATCCCACCACTCACTACCCTTTCTAATCAACCCACCTCCCACTCTTCTCATGCCACAAGCATCTTTTGCGCAATCCATCACTGATTCCCTAAATACATCCCATTCCTCCCCCACTCCCCTTACTTCCATTGTTCTCACCTTTTTCCATTCTGTACTCAGTCTCTCCTGGTACTTCCTCACACAAGTCTCCTTCCCAAGCTCACTTACACTCACCACCCTCTTCACCCCAACATTCACTCTTCTTTTCTGGAAACCCATACAAATCTTCACCTTAGCCTCCACAAGATGTCTTGTCTTTCACTAATAATCTTACTTCTTCATACAACCAGTCACCTCTTTTTAATCTGCCTACCTCCCACGCTTCTCATGCCACAAACATCTTTTGCGCAAGCCATCACTGCTTCCCTAAATACATCCATTCCTCCCCCACTCCCCTTACCTCCTTTGTTTTCACCTTTTTCAATTCTGTACTCAGTTTCTCTTGTTACTTCCTCACACAATTCTCCTTCCCAAGCTCAATTACTCTCACCACCCTCTTCACCCCAATATTCTCTCTTCTTTTCTGAAAACCTCTACAAATTTTTACCTTCATCTACACAAGATAATGACCAGACATCCCTCCAGTTGCACCTCTCAGCACATTAACATCCAAAAGTCTCTCTCTCGCGCGCCTGTCAATTAACACGTAATCCAATAACGCTCTCTGGTCATCTCTCCTACTTACATAAGTATACTTATGTATATCTCGCTTTTTAAACCAGGTATTCCCAATCATCAGTCCTTTTTCAGCACATAAATCTACAAGCTCTTCACCATTTCCATTTACAACACTGAACACACCATGTATACCAATTATTCCCTCAACTGCCACATTACTCACCTTTGCATTCAAATCACCCAACACTATAACCCGGTCTCGTGCATCAAAACCACTAACACACTCATTCAGCTGCTCCCAAAACACTTGCCTCTCATGATCTTTCTTCTCATCCCAGGTGCAAATGCACCAATAATCACCCATCTCTCTCCATAAACTTTCAGTTTTACCCATATTAATCGAGAATTTACTTTCTTACATTCTATCACATACTTCCACAACTCCTGTTTCAGGAGTACTGCTACTCCTTCCTTGCTCTTATCCTCTCACTAACCCCTGACTTTACTCCCAAGACATTCCCAAACCACTCTTCCCCTTTACCCTTGAGCTTCGTTTCACTCAGAGCCAATATATATATATATATATAATATATATATATATATATATTATTTCTTTCTTTCATTCAAACTATTCGCCATTTCCCGCATAGCGAGTAGCGTTAAAACGAGACTGGGCCTTTGAGGGAATACCCTCACTGGCCCAATTCTCTGTTCCTTCTTTGGAAAATTAAAAAAAAACCGAGAGGGGAGGTATTTCCAGCCCCCGACCCTCCCCTTTTAGTCGCCTTCTACGACACGCAGGGAATACGTGGGAAGGTACTCTAATCCCCTATCCCCAGGGATATATATTATATATATATATATATATATATATATATATATAAATATATATATATATATATATATATATTATATATATATATATATATATATATATATAATAGAGTTGATAGACATGCTCTGTGGAAGGTATTAAGAATATATGGTGTGGGAGGCAAGTTGTTAGAAGCAGTGAAAAGTTTTTATCGAGGATGTAAGGCATGTGTACGGGAATAGTGGTTCCAACAATGTTGTATGGTTGCGAGGCGTGGGCTATGGATAGAGTTGTGCGCAGGAGGATGGATGTGCTGGAAATGAGATGTTTGAGGACAATGTGTGGTGTGAGGTGGTTTGATCGAGTGAGTAACGTAAGGGTAAGAGAGATGTGTGGAAATAAAAAGAGCGTGGTTGAGAGAGCAGAAGAGGGTGTTTTGAAGTGGTTTGGGCACATGGAGAGGATGAGTGAGGAAAGATTGACCAAGAGGATATATGTGTCGGAGGTGGAGGGAGCAAGGAGAAGAGGGAGACCAAATTGGAGGTGGAAAGATGGAGTGAAAAAGATTTTGTGTGATCGGGACCTGAACATGCAGGAGGGTGAAAGGAGGGCAAGGAATAGAGTGAATTGGAGCGATGTGGTATACCGGGGTTGACGTGCTATCAGTGGATTGAATCAAGGCACGTGAAGCGTCTGGGGTAAACCATGGAAAGCTGTGTAAGTATGTATATTTGCGTGTGTGGACGTATGTATATACATGTGTATGGGGGGGGGGGGGTTGGGCCATTTCTTTCGTCTGTTTCCTTGCGCTACCTCGCAAACGCGGGAGACAACGACAAAAAAAAAAAAAAAATATATATATATATATATATATATATATATATATATATATATATATATATATATTATCCCTTGGGATAGGGGAGAAAGAATACTTCCCACGTATTCCCTGCGTGTCGTAGAAGGCGACTGAAAGGGAAGAGAGCGGGGGGCTGGAAATCCTCCCCTCTCAATTTTTTTTAATTTTCCAAAAGAAGGAACAGAGAAGGGGGCCAGGTCAGGATATTCCCTCAATGGCCCAGTCCTCTGTTCTTAACGCTACCTCGCTAACACGGGAAATGGCGAATAGTGTGAAAGAAAAAAAAAAAAAAAAAAAATATATATATATATATATATATATATATATATATATATATATATATATATATATATATATATATATATATATATATATATATATATATATATATATATATATATATATATTTATATATATACATATATATATATATATATATATATATACAAATATATATATATATATATATATATATATATATATATATATATATATATATATATATATATATATATATATATATATATATGTATATATATATATATATATATATATATTTTTTTTTTTTCTTTGTCGCTGTCTCCCGCGTTTGCGAGGTAGCGCAAGGAAACAGACGAAAGAAATGGCCCAACCCACCCCCATACACATGTATATACATACGTCCACACACGCAAATATACATACCTACACAGCTTTCCATGGTTTACCCCAGACGCTTCACATGCCTTGATTCAATCCACTGACAGCACGTCAACCCCGGTATACCACATCGCTCCAATTCACTCTATTCCTTGCCCTCCTTTCACCCTCCTGCATGTTCAGGCCCCGATCACACAAAATCTTTTTCACTCCATCTTTCCACCTCCAATTTGGTCTCCCTCTTCTCCTCGTTCCCTCCACCTCCGACACATATATCCTCTTGGTCAATCTTTCCTCACTCATTCTCTCCATGTGCCCAAACCATTTCAAAACACCCTCTTCTGCTCTCTCAACCACGCTCTTTTTATTTCCACACATCTCTCTTACCCTTACGTTACTTACTCGATCAAACCACCTCACACCACACATTGTCCTCAAACATCTCATTTCCAGCACATCCATCCTCCTGCGCACAACTCTATCCATAGCCCACGCCTCGCAACCATACAACATTGTTGGAACCACTATTCCTTCAAACATACCCATTTTTGCTTTCCGAGATAATGTTCTCGACTTCCACACATTCTTCAAGGCTCCCAGAATTTTCGCCCCCTCCCCCACCCTATGATCCACTTCCGCTTCCATGGTTCCATCCGCTGCCAGATCCACTCCCAGATATCTAAAACACTTCACTTCCTCCAGTTTTTCTCCATTCAAACTCACCTCCCAATTGACTTGACACTCAACCCTACTGTACCTAATAACCTTGCTCTTATTCACATTTACTCTTAACTTTCTTCTTCCACACACTTTACCAAACTCAGTCACCAGCTTCTGCAGTTTCTCACATGAATCAGCCACCAGCGCTGTATCATCAGCGAACAACAACTGACTCACTTCCCAAGCTCTCTCATCCCCAACAGACTTCTTACTTGCCCCTCTTTCCAAAACTCTTGCATTCACCTCCCTAACAACCCCATCCATAAACAAATTAAACAACCATGGAGACATCACACACCCCTGCCGCAAACCTACATTCACTGAGAACCAATCACTTTCCTCTCTTCCTACACGTACACATGCCTTACATCCTCGATAAAAACTTTTCACTGCTTCTAACAACTTGCCTCCCACACCATATATTCTTAATACCTTCCACAGAGCATCTCTATCAACTCTATCATATGCCTTCTCCAGATCCATAAATGCTACATACAAATCCATTTGCTTTTCTAAGTATTTCTCACATACATTCTTCAAAGCAAACACCTGATCCACACATCCTCTACCACTTCTGAAACCACACTGCTCTTCCCCAATCTGATGCTCTGTACATGCCTTCACCCTCTCAATCAATACCCTCCCATATAATTTACCAGGAATACTCAACAAACTTATACCTCTGTAATTTGAGCACTCACTCTTATCCCCTTTGCCTTTGTACAATGGCACTATGCACGCATTCCGCCAATCCTCAGGCACCTCACCATGAGTCATACATACATTAAATAACCTTACCAACCAGTCAACAATACAGTCACCCCCTTTTTTAATAAATTCCACTGCAATACCATCCAAACCTGCTGCCTTGCCGGCTTTCATCTTCCGCAAAGCTTTTACTACCTCTTCTCTGTTTACCAAATCATTTTCCCTAACCCTCTCACTTTGCACACCACCTCGACCAAAACACCCTATATCTGCCACTCTATCATCAAACACATTCAACAAACCTTCAAAATACTCACTCCATCTCCTTCTCACATCACCACTACTTGTTATCACCTCCCCATTTGCGCCCTTCACTGAAGTTCCCATTTGCTCCCTTGTCTTACGCACTTTATTTACCTCATTCCAGAACATCTTTTTATTCTCCCTAAAATTTAATGATACTCTCTCACCCCAACTCTCATTTGCCCTTTTTTTCACCTCTTGCACCTTTCTCTTGACCTCCTGTCTCTTTCTTTTATACATCTCCCACTCAACTGCATTTTTTCCCTGCAAAAATCGTCCAAATGCCTTTCTCTTCTCTTTCACTAATACTCTTACTTCTTCATCCCACCACTCACTACCCTTTCTAATCAACCCACCTCCCACTCTTCTCATGCCACAAGCATCTTTTGCGCAATCAATCACTGATTCCCTAAATACATCCCATTCCTCCCCCACTCCCCTTACTTCCATTGTTCTCACCTTTTTCCATTCTGTACTCAGTCTCTCCTGATACTTCCTCACACAAGTCTCCTTCCCAAGCTCGCTTACTCTCACCACCCTCTTCACCTCAACATTCAATCTTTTTTTCGGAAAAGCCATACAAATCTTCACCTTATCCTCCACAAGATAATGATCAGACATCCCTCCAGTTGCACCTCTCAGCACATTAACATCCAAAAGTGTCTCTTTCGTGCGCCTGTCAATTAACACGTAATCCAATAACGCTCTCTGGCCATCTCTCCTACTTACATAAGTATACTTATGTATATCTCGCTTTTTAAACCAGGTATTCCCAATCATCAGTCCTTTTTCAGCACATAAATCTACAAGCTCTTCACCATTTCCATTTACAACACTGAACACACCATGTATACCAATTACTCCCTCAACTGCCACATTACTCACCTTTGCATTCAAATCACCCATCACTATAACCCGGTCTCCTGCATCAAAACCACTAACACACTCATTCAGCTGCTCCCAAAACACTTGCCTCTCATGATCTTTCTTCTCATGCCCAGGTGCATATGCACCAATAATCACCCATCTCTCTCCATCAACTTTCAGTTTTACCCATATTAATCGAGAATTTACTTTCTTACATCCTATCACGTACTCCACAACTCCTGTTTCAGGAGTACTGCTACTCCTTCCCTTGCTCTTGTCATCTCACGAACACCTGACTTTACTCCCAAGACATTCCCAAACCACTTTTCCCCTTCACCCTTGAGCTTCGTTTCACTCAGAGCCAAAACATCCAGGTTCCTTTCCTCAAACATACTACCTATCTCTCCTTTTTTCACATCTTGGTTACATCCACACACATTTAGGCACCCCAATCTGAGCCTTCGAAGAGTATGAGCACTCCCCGCGTGACTCCTTCTGTTTCCCATTTTAGAAATATATATATAAATAAATATATATCTGTATATATATATATATATATATATATATATATATATATATATATATATATATATATATATATATATATATATATATATATATATATATATATATATATATATATATATATATATATATATATATATATATATATATATATATATATATATATATATATATATATATATTTTTTTTTTTTTTTTTTTTTTTTTTGCCGCTGTCTCCCGCGTTTGCGAGGTAGCGCAAGGAAACAGACGAAAGAAATGGCCCAACCCACCCCCATACACATGTATATACATACGTCCACACGCGCAAATATAAATACCTACACAGCTTTCCATGGTTTACCCCAGACGCTTCACATGTCTTGATTCAATCCACTGTCAGCACGTCAACCCCGGTATACCACATCGCTCCAATTCACTCTATTCCTTGCCCTCCTTTCACCCTCCTGCATGTTCAGGCCCCGATCACACAAAATCTTTTTCACTCCATCTTTCCACCTCCAATTTGGTCTCCCTCTTCTCCTCGTTCCCTCCACCTCCGACACATATATCATCTTGGTCAATCTTTCCTCACTCATTCTCTCCATGTGACCAAACCATTTCAAAACACCCTCTTCTGCTCTCTCAACCACGCTCTTTTTATTTCCACACATCTCTCTTACCCTTACGTTACTTACTCGATCAAACCACCTCACACCACACATTGTCCTCAAACATCTCATTTCCAGCACATCCATCCTCCTGCGCACAACTCTATCCATAGTCCACGCCTCGCAACCATACAACATTGTTGGAACCAATATTCCTTCAAACATACCCATTTTTGCTTTCCGAGATAATGTTCTCGACTTCCACACATTCTTCAAGGCTCCCAGAATTTTCGCCCCCTCCCCCACCCTATGATCCACTTCCGCATCCATGGTTCCATCCGCTGCCAGATCCACTCTCAAATATCTAAAACACTTCACTTACTCCAGTTTTTCTCCATTCAAACTCACCTCCCAATTTACTTGACCCTCAACCCTACTGTACCTAATAACCTTGCTCTTATTCACATTTACTCTTAACTTTCTTCTTTCACACACTTTACCAAACTCAGTCACCAGCTTCTGCAGTTTCTCACATGAATCAGCCACCAGCGCTGTGTCATCAGCGAACAACAACTGACTCACTTCCCAAGCTCTCTCATCCCCAACAGACTTCATCCTTGCCCCTCTTTCCAAAACTCTTGCATTCACCTCCCTAACAACCCCATCCATAAACAAATTAAACAACCATGGAGACATCACACACCCCTGCCGCAAACCTACATTCACTGAGAACCAATCACTTTCCTCTCTTCCTACACGTACACATGCTTTACATCCTCGATAAAAACTTTTCACTGCTTCTAACAACTTGCCTCCCACACCATATATTCTTAATACCTTCCACAGAGCATCTCTATCAACTCTATCATATGCCTTCTCCAGATCCATAAATGCTACATACAAATCCATTTGCCTTTCTAAGTATTTCTCACATACATTCTTCAAAGCAAACGACTGATCCACACATCCTCTACCACTTCTGAAACCACACTGCTCTTCCCCAATCTGATGGTCTGCACATGCCTTCACCCTCTCAATCAATACCCTCCCATACAATTTGCCAGGAATACTCAACAAACTTATACCTCTGTAATTTGAGCACTCACTCTTATCCCCTTTGCCTTTGTACAATGGCGCTATGCACGCATTCCGCCAATCCTCAGGCACCTCACCATGAGTCATACATACATTAAATAACCTTACCAACCAGTCAACAATACAGTCACCCCCTTTTTTAATAAATTCCACTGCAATACCATCCAAACCTGCTGCCTTGCCGGCTTTCATCTTCCGCAAAGCTTTTACTACCACTTCTCTGTTTACCAAATCATTTTCCCTAACCCTCGCACTTTGCACACCACCTCGACCAAAACACCCTATATCTGCCACTCTATCATCAAACACATTCAACAAACCTTCAAAATACTCACTCCATCTCCTTCTCACATCACCACTACTTGTTATCGCCTCCCCATTTGCGCTCTTCACTGAAGTTCCCATTTGCTCCCTTGTCTTACGCACTTTACTTATCTCCTTCCAGAACATCTTTTTATTCTCCCTAAAATTTAATGGTACTCTCTCACCCCAACTCTCATTTGCCCTTTTTTTCACCTCTTGCACCTTTCTCTTGACCTCCTGTCTCTTTCTTTTATACGTCTCCCACTCAGTTTCATTTTTTCCCTGCAAAAATCGTCCAAATGCCTCTCTCTTCTCTTTCACTAATACTCTTACTTCTTCATCCCACCACTCACTACCCTTTCTAATCAACCCACCTCCCACTCTTCTCATGCCACAAGCATCTTTTGCGCAATCCATCACTGATTCCCTAAATACATCCCATTCCTCCCCCACTCCCCTTACTTCCATTGTTCTCACCTTTTTCCATTCTGTACTCAGTCTCTCCTGGTACTTCCTCACACAAGTCTCCTTCCCAAGCTCACTTACACTCACCACCCTCTTCACCCCAACATTCACTCTTCTTTTCTGGAAACCCATACAAATCTTCACCTTAGCCTCCACAAGATGTCTTGTCTTTCACTAATAATCTTACTTCTTCATACAACCAGTCACCTCTTTTTAATCTGCCTACCTCCCACGCTTCTCATGCCACAAACATCTTTTGCGCAAGCCATCACTGCTTCCCTAAATACATCCCATTCCTCCCCCACTCCCCTTACCTCCTTTGTTTTCACCTTTTTCAATTCTGTACTCAGTTTCTCTTGTTACTTCCTCACACAATTCTCCTTCCCAAGCTCAATTACTCTCACCACCCTCTTCACCCCAATATTCTCTCTTCTTTTCTGAAAACCTCTACAAATTTTTACCTTCATCTACACAAGATAATGACCAGACATCCCTCCAGTTGCACCTCTCAGCACATTAACATCCAAAAGTCTCTCTCTCGCGCGCCTGTCAATTAACACGTAATCCAATAACGCTCTCTGGTCATCTCTCCTACTTACATAAGTATACTTATGTATATCTCGCTTTTTAAACCAGGTATTCCCAATCATCAGTCCTTTTTCAGCACATAAATCTACAAGCTCTTCACCATTTCCATTTACAACACTGAACACACCATGTATACCAATTATTCCCTCAACTGCCACATTACTCACCTTTGCATTCAAATCACCCAACACTATAACCCGGTCTCGTGCATCAAAACCACTAACACACTCATTCAGCTGCTCCCAAAACACTTGCCTCTCATGATCTTTCTTCTCATGCCCAGGTGCAAATGCACCAATAATCACCCATCTCTCTCCATAAACTTTCAGTTTTACCCATATTAATCGAGAATTTACTTTCTTACATTCTATCACATACTTCCACAACTCCTGTTTCAGGAGTACTGCTACTCCTTCCCTTGCTCTTATCCTCTCACTAACCCCTGACTTTACTCCCAAGACATTCCCAAACCACTCTTCCCCTTTACCCTTGAGCTTCGTTTCACTCAGAGCCAATATATATATATATATATATATATATATATATATATATATATATATATATATATATATATATATATATATATATATATATATATATATATATATATATATATATATATATATATATATATATATATATATATATATATATATATATATATATATATATATATATATATATATATATATATATATATATATATATATATATATATATATAATAGAGTTGATAGACATGCTCTGTGGAAGGTATTAAGAATATATGGTGTGGGAGGCAAGTTGTTAGAAGCAGTGAAAAGTTTTTATCGAGGATGTAAGGCATGTGTACGTGGAATAGTGGTTCCAAAAATGTTGTATGGTTGCGAGGCGTGGGCTATGGATAGAGTTGTGCGCAGGAGGGTGGATGTGCTGGAAATGAGATGTTTGAGGACAATATGTGGTGTGAGGTGGTTTGATCGAGTAAGTAACGTAAGGGTAAGAGAGATGTGTGGAAATAAAAAGAGCGTGGTTGAGAGAGCAGAAGAGGGTGTTTTGAAATGGTTTGGGCACATGGAGAGAATGAGTGAGGAAAGATTGACCAAGAGGATATATGTGTCGGAGGTGGAGGGAACGAGGAGAAGTGGGAGACCAAATTGGAGGTGGAAAGAAGGAGTGAAAAGGCTTTTGTGTGATCGGGGCCTGAATATGCAGGAGGGTGAAAGGCGAGCAAGGAATAGAGTGAATTGGATCGATGTGGTATACCGGGGTTGACGTGCTGTCAGTGGATTGAATCAGGGCATGTGAAGCGTCTGGGGTAAACCATGGAAAGTTGTGTGAGGCCTGTATGTGGAAAGGGAGCTGTGGTTTCGGGCATTATTGCATGACAACTGGAAACTGATTGTGAACAAATGGGGCCTTTGTTGTCTTTTCCTAGTGCTATCTCGCACACATGAGGGGGGAGAGGGATGGTATTCCATGTGTGGCGAGGTGGCGATGGGAATGAATAAAGGCAGACAGTGTGAATTGTGTGCATGGGTATTAAATCAGGGCATTTACATATATGTATATATATATATATATATATATATATATATATATATATATATATATATATATATATATATATATATATATATATATATATATATATATATATATATATATATATATATATATATATATATACATATGTCTTGGGAGTAAAGTCAGGGTTAAGTGAGAGGACAAGAGCAAGGGAAGGAATAGCACTACTGAAACAGGAGTAGTGTGAGTATGTGATAGAGTGTAAGAAAGTAGACTCGAGATTAATATGGGAAAAACTGAAAGCTGATTGAGAGAGATGTGTAATTATTGGTGCATATGCACCTGGGAATGAGAAGAAAGATCATGAGAGGCAAGTGCTTTGGGAGCAGCTGAATGTGTATGTTAGTGGTTTTGATGCACGAGACCGGGTTATAGTGATGGGTGATATCGATAAAAAGGTGAGTAATGTGGCAGTTGAGGGAATAATTGGTATACATGGGGTGTTCAGTGGCGTAAAGGGAAATGGTGAAGCGCTTGTAGATTTATGGGATGAAAAAGGACTGGTGATTGGGAATACCTGGTTTAAAAAGAGAGATATGCATAAGTATAAGTATGTAAGTAGGAGAGAAGGCCAGAGAGTGGTATTGGAATGCACGTTAATTGAAAGGCGCGCGAAATAGAGACTTTTGGATGTTAATGTGCTGAGAGGTGCAACTGGAGGGATGTCTGGTCATTATCTTGTGTAGATGAAGGTAAAAATTTGTAGAGGTTTTCAGAAAAGAAGAGAGAATATTGGGGTGAAGAGAGTGGTGAGAGTAATTGAGCTTGGGAAGGAGAATTGTGTGAGGAAGTAACAAGAGAAACTGAGTACAGAATTGAAAAAGGTGAGAACAAAGGAGGTAAGGGGAGTGGGGGAGGAATGGGATGTATTTAGGGAAGCAGTGATGGCTTGCGCAAAAGATGTTTGTGGCATGAGAAGCGTGGGAGGTAGGCAGATTAAAAAGAGCAGTGACTGGTTGTATGAAGAAGTAAGGTTATTAGTGAAAGACAAAAAAGGGCGGCAGTTTGACGATCTTTCCAGGGAAATAATGCAAATGACTGGGAGATGTATAAACGAAAGAGGCAGGAGGTCAAGAGAAAGGTGCAAGGGGTGAAAAATAGGGCAAATGGGAGTTGGGGTGAGAGAGTATCATTAAATTTTAGGTAGAATAAAGAGATGATTTGGAAGGAAGTAAATAAAGTGCGTAAGACAAGGGAACAAATGGGAACTTCAGCTTTGGATGCTAATAGGGATGTGATAACAAGTAGTGATGATGTGAGAAGGAGATGGAGTGAATACTTTGAAGGTTTTTGAATGTGTTTGATGATAGAGTGGCAGATATAGGGTGTGTTGGTCGAGGTGGTGTGCACAGTGAGAGGGTTAGGGAAAATGATTTGGTAAACAGAGAAGAGGTAGTAAAAGCTTTGCGGAAGATGAAAGCCGGCAAGGCAGCAGTTTGGATGGTATTGCAGTGGAATTTATTAAAAAAGGGGGTGACTGTATTGTTGACTGGTTGGTAAGGTTATTTAATGTATGTATGACTCATGGTGAGGTGCCTGAGGATTGGCGGAATGCATGCATAGTGCCACTGTGCAAAGGCAAAGGGGACAGAGGTGAGTGCTCAAATTACAGAGGTATAAGTTCGTTGAGTATTCCTGGGAAAATATATGGGAGGGTATTGATTGAGAGGGTAAAGGCATATGGAGACCACCTGATTGGGGAAGACCAGTGTGGTTCCAGAAGTGGTACAGGGTGTGTGGATCAGGTGTTTGCTTTGAAGAATATATGTGAGAAATACTTAGAAAAGCAAATGGATTTGTATGTAGCATTTATGGATCTGGAGATGGCATATGATAGAGTTGATAGAGATGCTCTGTGAAAGGTATTAAGAATATATGGTGTGGGAGGCATGTTGCTTAGAAGCAGTGAAAGGATTTATCGAGGATGTAAGGCATGTGTACGTGTAGGAAGAGAGGAAAGTGATTTGTTCTCAGTGAATGTAGGTTTGCTGCAGGGAGTATGATGTCTCCATGGTTGTTTAATTTGTTTATGGATGGGGTTGTTCGGGAGGTGAATGCAAGGGTTTTTGAAAGAGGAGCAAGTATGCAGTCTGTTGTGGATAAGAGAGCTTGGGAAGTGAGTCAGTTGTTGTTCGCTGATGATACAGCGCTGGTGGCTGATTCATGTTTGGAAGTCGAGAACATTATCTTGGAAAGCAAAAATGGGTATGTTTGAAGGAATAGTGGTTCCAACAATGTTGTATGGTTGCGAGGCGTGGGCTATGGATAGAGTTGTGCGCAGGATGATGGATGTGCTGGATATGAGATGTTTGAGGACAATGTGTTTTGTGAGGAGGTTTGATCGAGTAAGTAACGTAAGGGTAAGAGAGATGTGTGGAAATAAAAAGAACGTGGTTGAGAGAGCAGAAGAGGTTGTTTTGAAATGGTTTGGGCACATGGAGAGAATGAGTGAGGAAAGATTGACCAAGAGGATATATGTTTCGGAGGTGGAGGGAACGAGGAGAAGTGGGAGACCAAATTGGAGGTGGAAAGATTGAGTGAAAAAGATTTTTTGTGATCGAGCCTGAACATGCAGAAGGGTGAAAGGAGGACAAGGAATAGAGTGAATTGGATCGATGTGGTATACCGGGATTGACGTGCTGTCAGTGGATTGAATCAGGGCATGTGAAGCGTCTGGGGTAAACCATGGAAAGTTGTGTAGGTATTCATATTTGCGTGTGTGGACGTATGTATATACATGTGTATGGGGGTGGGTTGGGCCATTTCTTTCGTCTGTTTCCTTGCGCTACCTCGCAAACGCGAGAGACAGCGACAAAGCCAAAAAAAAAAAAAATTTTATATATATATATATATATATATATATATATATATATATATATATATATATATATATATATATATATATATATATATATATATATACATATATATATATATATATATATATATATATATATATATATATATATATATATATATATATATATATACATATCTGGGGATAAGTTAGAAAGAATACTTCCAACGCATTCCTCACGTGTCGTAGAAGGCGACTAAAGGGGAGTGGAGCGGGGGGGCTTGAAATCCTCCCCTCCTTGAATTTTAACTTTCTAAAAGGGGAAACAGGAGTCACGCGGGGAGTCCTCATCCTCCTCGAAGGCTCAGATTGGGGTGTATAAATGTGCGTGGATATAACCAAGTTGAGAAAAAAGGAGAGATAGGTAGTATGTTTGAGGAAAGGATCATGGATGTTTTGGCTCTGAGTGAAATGAAGCTCAAGGGTAAAGGGAAAGCGTGGTTTGGGAATGTCTTGGGAGTAAAGTCAGGGGTTAGTGAGAGGACAAGAGCAAGGGAAGGAGTAGCACTACTCCTGAAACAGGAGTGGTGGGAGTATGTGATATAGTAAGTTCTAAATTGATATGGGTGAAACTGAAAGTTGATGGAGAGAGATGGGTGATGATTAGTGCATATGCACCTGGGCATGAGAAGAAAGATCACGAGAGGCAAGTGTTTTGGGAGCAGCTGAATGAGTGTGTTAGTGGTGATGGGTGATTTGAATGCAAAGGTGAGTAATGTGGCAGTTGAGGGAATAATTGGTATACATGGGGTGTTCAGTGCTGTAAATTGAAATGGTGAAGAGCTTGTAGATTTATATGCTGAAAAAGGACTGGTGATTTGGAATACCTGGTTTAAAGATCGAGATATATATAAGTATACGTATGTAAGTAGGAGAGATGGCCAGAGAGCGTTATTGCATTACGCGTTAATTGATTGGCGCGCGAAAGAGACACTTTTGGACGTTAATGTGCTGAGAGGTGCAACTGGAGGGCTGTCTGATCATTATCTTGTGGAGGCGAAGGTGAAGATTTGTAGGGATTTTCAGAAATGAAGAGAGAATGTTGGGGTGAAGAGAGTAGTGAGAGTAAATGAGCTTGGGAAGGAGACTTGTGTGGGGAAGTACTCAGAAGAGAATGGAAAAAGGTGAGAACAAAGGAGGTAAGGGGAATGAGGGAGGAATGGGATGTATTTAGGGAAGCAGTGATGGCTTCCGCTAAAGATGCTTGTGGCATGAAAAGCGTGGGAGGTGGGTTGATTAGAAAGGGTAGTGAGTGGTGGGATGAAGAAGTAGGATTATTAGTGAAAGAGAAGAGAGAGGCATTTGGACGATTTTTGCAGGGAAAAATGCAAATGAGTGGGAGATTTATAAAAGAAAGAGACAGGAGGTCAAGAGAAAGGTGCAAGTAGTGAAAAAGAGGGCAAATGAGAGTTGGGGTGAGCGAGTATCATTAAATTTTAGGGAGAATATAAAGATGTTCTGGAAGGAGGTAAATAAAGTGCGTAAGACAAAGGAGCAAATGGGAACTTCAGTGAAGGGGGCTAATGGGGAGGTGATAACAAGTAGTGGTGATGTCAGAAGGAGATGGAGTGAGTGTTTTGAAGGTTTGTTGAATGTGTTTGATGATAGATTGGCAGATATAGGGTGTTTTGGTCGAGGTGGTGTGCACAGTGAGAGGGTTAGGGAAAATGATTTGGTAAACAGAGAAGAGGCAGTAAAAGCTTTGCGGAAGATGAAAGCCGGCAAGGCGGCGAGTTTGGATGGTATTGCAGTGGAATTTCTTAAAAAAAGGGGGTGACTGTATTGTTGACTGATTGGTAAGGTTATTTAATGAATGTATGATTCATGGTGAGGTGCCTGAGGATTGGCGGAAAGCTTGCATAGTGCCATTGTACAAAGGCAAAGGGGATAAGAGTGAGTGCTTATATTACAGAGGTATAAGTTTCTTGAGTATTCCAGAGAAATTATATTGGAGGGTATTGATTGAATGGGTGAAGGCATGTACAGAGCATCAGATTGGGGAAGAGCAGTGTGGTTTCAGAGGTAGTAGAGGATGTATGGATCAGGTGTTTGCTTGGAAGAATGTATGTGAGAAATACTTAGAGAAGCAAATGGATTTGTATGCAGCATTTATGGATCTGGAGAAGTCATATGATAGACTTGATAGAGATGCTCTGTGGAAGGTATTAAGAATTATGGTGTTGGAGGCAAGTGGTTTGAAGCAGTGAAAAGTCTTTATCGAGGATGTAAGGCATGTGTACGTGTAGGAAGGGAGGAAAGTGATTGGTTCTCAGTGAATGTAGGTTTGCGGCAGGGTTGTGTGATGTCTCCATGGTTGTTTAATTTGTTTATGGATGGGGTTTTTAGGGACGTGAATGCAAGAGTTTTGGAAAGAGAGGCAAGTATGCAGTCTGTTGTGGATGAGAGAGCTTGTGAAGTGAGTCAGTTGTTGTTCGCTGATGATATAGCGATGGTGGCTGAGTCATGTGAGAAACTGCAGAATCTGGTGACTGAGTTTGGTAAAGTGTGTGAAAGAAGAAAGTTCAGAGTAAATGTGAATAAGAGCAAGGTTATTAGGTACAGTAGGGTTGAGAGTCAAGTCAATTGGGAGGTAAGTTTGAATGGAGAAAAACTGGAGGAAGTAGAGTGTTTTAGATATCTGGAAGTGGATTTGACAGCGGATGGAACCATGGAAGCGGAAGTGAATCATTGGGTGGGGGAGGGGGCGAAAATTCTAGGAGCCTTGAAGAATGTTTGGAAGTCGAGAACATTATCTCGGAAAGCAAAAATGGGTATGTTTGATGGAATAGTGGCTCCAACAATGTTGTATGGCTGCTAGGCGTGGGCTATGGATAGAGTTGTGCGGAGGAGGGTGGATGTGCTGGAAATGAGATGTTTGAGGACAATATGTGGTGTGAGGTGGTTTGATCGAGTAAGTAATGTAAGGGTAAGAGAGATGTGTGGTATAAAAAGAGTATGGTTGAGAGAGCAGAAGAGGGTGTTTTGAAATGGTTTGGTCACATGGAGAGAATGCGTGAGGAAAGATTGACCAAGAGGATATATGTGTCAGAGGTGGAGGGAACGAGGAGAAGTGGGATACCAAATTGGAGGTGGAAAGATGGAGTGAAAAAGATTTTGATTGATCGGGGCCTGAACATGCAGGAGGGTGAAAGGCGTGCAAAGAATAGAGTGAATTGGAACGATGTGGTATACCGGGGTCGATGTGCTGTCAATAGATTGAACCAGGGCATGTGAAGCGTCTGGGATAAACCATGGAAAATTGTGTGGGGCCTGGATGTGGAAAGGGAGCCGTGGTTTCGCTACATTATTACATGACGGCTAGAGACTGAGTGTGAACGAATGTGGCCTTTGTTGTCTTTTCCTAGCGCTACCTCGCACACATTAGGGGGGAGGGGGTTGTTATTCCATGTGTGGCGAGGTGGCGATGGGAATGAATAATGGCAGACAGTATGAATCATAAACATGTGTATATATGTATATGTCTCTGTGTGTATATATATGTATACATTGAGATGTACAGGTATGTATATTTGCGTGTGTGGACGTGTATGCATATATATGCGTATGTGTGTGGGTTGGGCCAATCTTTCGTCTGTTTCCTTGTGCTACCTTGCTAACGCAGGAGACAGCGACATAGCAAAATAAACAAATAAATTGATATATGTATATGTGTGTGTGTGTGTGTGGTTGTGTGTGTGTGTGTGTGTGTGTGTGTGTGTGTGTGTGTGTGTGTGTGTGTGTGTGTGTGTATGTAATTAGCCTAGCTAATCCTATGCTTCACCCTTTTAAATATCGACTGATCGACTTGTTTATTTGATCTTGAAAGTAGCTGTGTTTTGGAAACTAATTTTGGTTACGTTTGCTCGAAGAATTCATTTCTTGCTAATTGTTTGCACAGTTCGTATTTGATCAACGTCACGAACACGCATCGTACCCGTGTTTTAGTGGCGAATATTATCCAATAAAACCTATACACAAATGCAATCATTTCTATTACCTCAACACAACACAGAGTTACGAGCGATTATAGCGTTTTATTTTGCCGGAACAGCGGAAAGTTGTGCGTTTTTTATTTGGCCATAAACAGCAAAGGTTATTCAGCTGGTCACAAAGCCATCACACATAAATTCTTCATGAACAGTTGATGAACGAGGATTACTCAGCAGGAGGAGGACGAGCAATGGAACTCTGGGAGAGATAGTCCTATGATGAGCTGAGAGAACCAGGCCTCCACTACAAGAGGAACAACTTCTGAGGAATATATGTGCAATAAACATGGGAGCAACACATGACAAAATGGGTAAACGATCGACATGTATTCTCCACTTCCGTGAGAAGAGTTTGATGTTGTGAGGGAGGCTTGATGTTGTGAGAATGGATGAGTATAATATGGACGGATGGTTGTTATGGAAGGAGGTGAAGAATTGTGAGGCAGGGTGATGCAAGTATGGTAACATAAAGAGTCTAAAGTAGTGTTGAGAGAGTGGGTGAGTTGATATGAGGACAGTGGAATGGTTTGAGGATGGGAATGACGAAATATGAGTACCGTGACGGTAGAACGTGAGAGACTACTCTGAGGACTGAAGGATGGGCGAGTTTTAGGAAGACAAGTGAATTGATGAGGATGGTTGAACACTTCAGTTATAGTTGATAAATGAGGATAGATGAGTAAGGTTATGAGTTTTGTGTGGAGGGTTATGTTGTGAGGGAGGTTGAACCTTACGAAATGGAGAGGGAAGGTGAGTGCTGAGAGAGAGAGAGAGAGAGAGAGAGAGAGAGAGAGAGAGAGAGAGAGAGAGAGAGAGAGAGAGAGAGAGAGAGACAGACAGACAGACAGACAGACAGAGAGTTATGAGAGATGTTGAGTGCTGTGTAGTTTTGTGGGGGAGCTTGGATGTTGTGAGGGCAGTGAGTGTTGTGAGAGTATTGTGAGAAGGTGAGTGTTGTGAGAGTGTTGTGAGAAAGCGAGTGTTATGAGGAAAGGTGAGTGCTGAGTGAAAAAGTGACTTTTTTGCGGTAGGATCAGTTTTGTGGGGGAAAGTGAATGTTGTGAACGAGAGCAATTGTTGTGAGGGAGAATGAATGTTGTGGGATAGGAGCATGTTGTAAGGGAGAGGGAGTGTTGTGACGGAGGATGAGTGTTATGAGGGCCGGTGACGACTGTGGATTGTCGGGGCGTTGCAGGGCACGATGATGGTTTTACGATGAAGTAAACGTCGTGGAAGAGTGAGTATTACTTTGAATGATGAGTGTTGCAATGGAAGTTGAATGTTGTGAGTGCGGATGTACTTTGTGAGAGCGGGTGTGCATTTAAAGGAAGGATATGTGTTGACTTGGGGCCCCTGCTGTGAGGGAGCGTGAGCGTTAGAGGGAAGGCATATGGAAGTATATTATTTCTTTGTCTTTCATACTATTCACCATTTCCCGCGTTAGCGAGGTAGTATTAAGAACAGAGGACTGGGCCTTTGAGGGAGTATCCTCACCTGGCCCCCTTCTCTGTTCCTTCTTTTGGAAAATTGAAAAAAAAAAAAAACGAGGGAGGAGGATTTCCAGCCACCCGCTCCCTCCCCTTTTAGTCGCATTCTACTACACGCAGGGAATACGTGGGAAGTATTCTTTTTCCCCTATCCCCAGGGATGATATATAATATATAATATATAGTATATTCTATCTGTGGTAAATAGAATGAGAGTGGATGAAAGATCAGACCCAGCTAAGTTTTATCTGATAATCCCTGAACTGCTCTTTACAGATGGTCACTTGCTATGGAAATTTACGAATATTCAAAAGAGGTAATATATCATCGTCCAATAGCTCATCATCTGTAGTTGGAAAACTTATGGAAAACTTATGCATACCATTTGGAAGACCAGCATCTTATAAACAATTCTCAATATGGATTTCGACGTAATCACTTATGTCTAACAAATCTTGGTTTTCTTTTTGTATCATACATAATCAACACATGATACAGTAAAGCAGTAAATATCATCTTTTTTGAATTTCACAAAACATTTGATAAAGTTCCACATCAAAGGTTAATAACAAATAAGTCACATGGTATAGATGGGGTTGTACTGCGATAGGTAGGATATTGGATGAGTGGCCGTAAACAACGAGTAGTGAGTAGTTACAGGTCAAACCTCTGAATGGTCAGACGTAACAAGTGGTATGCCGCAGGGATGAGTCTTGGCACCGTTTCTTTTTCGCATATATGTTAATGATATTGACAATAGGCCGATTCATCAGATTAGCGGAGGATACTAAGTTGGGAAATGAATCTTCAACAGAAATTGAACGTTTATAGCTTCAAACTGACATAGACAAACTGATGGACTGGCAAGTGAATTTTGATATTGATAAGTGCAAATTTCATACTTCGGTAATAGAAATAAAAAGCAAGCTATATTATCGATTCTGTTAAGGTACATAAGGTAAATGAGGAAAGTACTTTTTTTCAACAGGTCTATAGTACCAATATATATGTGTATGATGGACTTGATAGATATTTCGCTGTAAATTCATGACTGACACTATTTGCACCTCTTTGGCCATATGAAAATTTCCATGCTTTTCAGTTTGGAAAATCTGTATGTCTATACTCTTACCACACTCATCCACAAGTTTGTGTTCTCTTCCACCATAACAAATAGACCTGTTAGGAACCAATGGTCTGCTGCTGTTTGAGTTGATTAGTATTCATCTGTATTTTGTGTTTGTATGCCGGTCATCAGTAGATGACATTGATCTTCTGGTAATTGTACTGAGTGTGCCAGGGTTAGAAGTGTACTGGGCATAGAGAACATGAATAATGAATGGAGAACAGAAGGGAGGGAGTAGAGTAAAGATGGTCTGGACCATACCTAGTGAAGTGTGATTAGAATACGTAGTGAAAGAGATGATGAGGTAGGTCTTGTTTATGAATATGTGTAGTGTGGAATACTTATGGAGTTGAGAGTGTTTATGTGCTGAGTGTAGTCGGTTCGGAGTGGGGACAATACAATATTGTGGGCGCAGAGTGAGAACGGTCCAGTGCTGTGGGTACTGAGTGAAAACAATGCGGAGTGGTGGGCATGAACTGGGGGTGGTGCAGTTGTGTAGGTAAAGAGTGGAAACGGTGCAGAGTGGTGGATGTGAAGTAAGGAAGATACTGTGTGGTGGGTGAGGAGTGGGGACGGTACAGTGTTGTCAGTAAAGAGTGAGAAAAGTGCATTTTGGTGGGTACACAGTGGCATTGGTATAGTGCGATGGGTGTGGAGGGGACGGTTCAGTATTGTTTGCTTGGAGTGAGGATTTTACAGCGTGTGATGTGTGAAGTTGAGATGGTATAGTGTCTGGGTGTGGAACCGTTACAGGGTGATAGGTAAGGATCAGGGAGAGCACAGTGTAGTGGGTATAGAGTGGGAAGGGCATGGTGTTGTGGGTATGGAGTCGGGATGGTACAGTGTGGCCGGTGCGGAGTGGAATGGGTCGTGGATTTGGAGTGGGAGAGCTGTGGTGCGATAGTTGTGGCGTAGGGATGTTACAGTATTGTAGTGTGAAGTGGGGAGGTTTCAGTACAGCGGATGTGGATTGGGTGCGGTTCAGTGGGGGGTATGCAGTGAACAGAGGGTTAGTGTGTGTCAATGTCGAGTGTGTAGAGTATACAGGATGTAATTGGAAGTGAAGTAGAGTGGAGGAAGTGTGAAAACTTGTGGAGCTGCCAGTAAGGGAGAAGATGGCGCATGTTGTTAAACTGCTGACATGTGAAATGGTGTGGAAGATTGTGGGGCTGCCGCTAGGGAAGAGGGTGTAGAGGGTTGTGGGTCTGCTGGCAAGGAAGAGGGTGTGGAAGGTTTTATAAATCTGGCAGCGAAAAATGTGTAAGGTTGTAAGCCTGCCGGTAAGGGAAAGAGTGTGGATTATTGTGAAGCTGTTGGCAGGGAAGAAGGAGTGGAAGGTTGTGTAGATGCCGTAGGGGAGAGGGTACAAACCTGTCATATACCTGATGATGTCTTCCAGGATCTTCATCCCCACAGTCTGGGCTGGACCGGCGCTGTTGGATGTGGCCGCTGGTCGACCAAATTGTTGGAAGCCACAGCCCTCAGGCCTACACAGCCTGGCTGGTCTTGTACACTTTGTAGGTTTTCGTCCAATGCACTCTTAAACTTCTCTACCGTGCACCCCATCCTGATTGTGATGATAGCTGGCAAGGTGTTGGAGAGCCTTAGGCCCTGGATGTGGAAAGTGTTCTATCGTTTTGTGCATATAGCTCCTTTGGATTTCAGAGGTACTATTTTACAAAGTTTTCAGTGTTTGTCTTACCAGTAGGATGTTTTTTCCGAATGTAAGTTGGAGACCATAGGAAACTATACCTCCTACACCTCTCCCGTCTGCGCTCCAGAAAATATTGCCTCGGATATCTCAGCCATTCCCAGGGTTTTAGGTCTATTACCACGTTAATAATAGCCGTGCAATATCTCTAAAGATTTTTTAATTTTGCAGTTCCGTCTGCCTTGTAGGTATGGTGTAAGGATGCAACAATATTTGATTCGTGAAAGAATTAGAGCTTTGAATGATATCAGAATTAGTGTTTTATCCCTTGTCTTGAAGATCCGCAAGATCCAGCCTGTCCTCCTTCTCCATGAAGCAACCATTGTTTTGTTGTATTCGCTGAGGGTTAAGTCAATAGATATTTTCACTCAGAATATTTTACATTACTCAACTGGTTTATGATAATGCCTGTGCCTGTGCATCCAGTAGGATAGACGATGTGGAAAGTTGAGGACCTGGCAGCAAGGGAGACAGTGTGAAAGGTTGTGGAGTTGCAGAAAAGAAAAGGGTGTAAAATGTGACTGGCGGCAGGGGAGGGTGTGTAAGTTGTGAGACTGGCAGTAGGAGAGGAAGTATGGAAGGTTGTGAGGCTGGCAGTAGGAGAAAGAGTATGGAAGGTTATGAGGTTGGAAGAAAATAAGAGAGTGGAAAGCTATGGAGCTGGCATCAGAAGAGATAGTGTGAAAAAGATTTGGAGATGGCAGCAAGGAAGAGAGTGTGGGAGGATTTGGGGCTGGTTGCAGAGCGGGGGTGTGGAAGGCTGTGAGACAGTAGCATGGGAGAGGGTATGGAAGTTTGTGACGTTGGCAGCAGGAGAGAGAGGGTGTGGAAGGTTGCGGGGCAGGCAACAGGAGAGAGTGTAGAAGTTTGTGGGGCTGCGAATTTCACAACTTTCATGCCTCTCTCCTCTCCATTACCAAGGAAAAGAGTATGAAAGGTTGCGAAGCTGACAGAAGAGAAGAGAGTGTAGAAAGTTGTGAGGATGGCAGCAGGAGAGAGTGTGGAAGACTATGACGCTGGCACGAGATGAGAGAGAGTGGAAGGTTGTGGGGCAGGCAGGAGGGGAGAGAGAGTGAAAGGTTGTGGGGCAGGCAGGAGGGGAGAGAGAGAGTGGAAGGTTTGGGGCAGGCAAGAGGAGAGAGAATGTTGAAGGTTATGTGGCAGGCAGGAGGGGAATGTTGAAGGTTTGGGGGCAGGCAGGAGGGAAGAGAATGTTGGAGGTTTTAGGGCAAGCAGGAAGGGAATGATGGTGATTTTGGGGCAGGAGGCGAGAAAATGTTGAAGGTTTCGGGGCAGGCAGGAGGGGAGAGAATGTTGAAGGTTTTGGAGCAGGCAGGAGGTGAAAGAGAGAGAGAGAGAGTGGAAGGTTTTGAGGCAAGCAGAAGGGAAGAGAGAGTGGAGGGTTTTAAAGCTGGCAGCAGGGGAGAGAGTGTGGAAGGTCTTGGAATAGGCAGCAGGGGAGAGAGAGAGTGGAAGGTTTGCGGGCTGACAGGAGGGGAGACAGTATAGAAGGTTGCTTGCTTTGCTATCCTTTTCTTCTCTTGCTTTTAGAGGGACTCCAATTCTTTTTTCCGAGTAATGTTAGGTCCCGACCACCTAGCTTGGATCTCAGGTTTGTGCGGTCTGCGTATCTACATTATGAGACTGGATGCAAGGGAACGATTGTGTAAGGCTGTGAGGCTGGCAGCATGGGAGAGGGTGTGGAAGGTTAGGGGTCGGGCAGCAGGGAAAAGGGTGTGGAAAATTGTAAGAACGGCAGTAGTGTCATTATCAACACTTTTTACCTTACCCAATAAAACATTTCTTACATGTAGTGAACAAGTAATATTAGCTTGTGCTAAGTGTGTACGCAAACCATGGACACTCTTGTGCCACTGATCTTTTTCAGGAATACATCCTCGAATAATCTGCCATTTTTGTATAATGAAATATGTAACTATAGATATAGATACTCTTTGGCAAATTCATATGAGATAGGCCAAGGAAAACTATATTGAAAATTTTCAAACATTTAGTTTCGTTCCTTTGCCTATTATGGCAATGTCATAAGCATGATAAGAATATTCACTGGTAGATAGGGTCCCAATAATGGCTCATCAGGGTAGGTTTAGAAGAGATTTGGATATCCTAAAACGTCTCTTACTCTATTTTTCGCTCAAATCCGTTTAAATTTGCACAAAGAACAAACAATTGATTTCTGGCGCATGGTTGCAGATTTCGGCTTCTGTTAATTTTCTATATTACAAGATTTATTTTGTTTTAAACATATTCTGCATGATATGTTAGGAAGTCATTTCTTTCTTTCATATCTTCACGTCATCAGTTACAGAAATACTTCTAAGAAAGAGTAGTACATATACTACACCCATGGTTAGTACATATAATAAATACGGCAATGATACATGTACTGCAGGCTGCAGTACCACATTTATTAGATGCGTCGGTAGCACATGTTTTATATGTTGTAGCAGTGCATGTTTTACATGCTGTAGTCGTAATTGTACAACATGCTGTAGTAGTACATGTACATACACAAATACTGAAGTAGCACAAGTACCACAAACAGCAGCAGTACATGCACAACATGCAGCAGTAGTACATGTATAACATAGAGCAGTAGTATATGTACAACATGCAACAGAGTACATGTACGTACATGCTGCAGTATTACACGTACAACATCCTGTAGTGGTACTTGTAGAACATACTGCAGAAATACATGTACAGCATGCTGCAGTAGTACATGTACAACCTGCTGTACTGGTACATGTAAAACTTGCTGCAGTTGTACATGTACAACCTGCTGCAGTAGTACATGTACAGCCTGCTGCAGTAGTACATGTACAACATGCGACAGGACAACAGGCAACGCCGCACTTCGCTACCTAAATCATTTAATCACAAGAGAAGTGGATGGGTTGGCACAGCTGGTCACCACTGTATTGAGGCCAGTTGGGTAGCAAGCTGCTGTGTCCGCAGCAGTATCACCCTCTGTCACTGAGGTCAGGCGCTCGGGATATTGTCCGCTCTACTGCTTCTTATTCGCCCCACGAGAGAGCTAATTGGTGATTACACCCTTAGTGATGTCATCAGAGACCAATATGGCGGGCGGGGTGCTCGCTCAGGCCCATCCAAGCCCTGGTTTGATGAGGTCAAAGTCAGGGGGGCTTTAGGAGCGATGCCTGTAGTTCATGACATGACGACGGATTCTCATGTTCATGAACTAGTGCTTGCATGCATGAGCTCTTGCTCTGGAAAATATGACGTTCAGAAGAGCTTAGTTCAGGCAGGTTGATACGAGCGATGATATAGAGACCTCATCAATCACTGGATAGTCAGGTCACATTTGGTGGCGACGGGTGGTGAGCTGTGGACCGTGTAAATATGACCCCGTGCTGACCCGCACGTGGGGACGCGACACGCTGTCAGGCAGGTGAGTGACGGGTGCCGGGGTTCGTAGGGCGGAAGAGTCAGGGAGGCAAAGCAGCGAACATATCCCCTCCATATGACTATCTTGTCAAGTGGTCACCTCACTACCCCTACGACCACATGTTCTGTAATGCTATTAGGCCTTGAATTAATGCAAATCTCTCTTACAGTGCAGTCTGTTTCTCTCTTCCTCGTGTCATGCATGCGTTACCTTTTACACAGTGGCCACAGGAATACAGGATTCTATATAGTTGTTTTACATTTGTCGTCAAGGTATTATGCTTGGCTTCATATCTTTGAGGTCACGCAGAACAACTGCCTAAGTGTAAAATTACTTGGTTAACGCTCAGAATTGATCTTCTCTATACAACTACTGGGCCATAATTACCCTTAATAAGTGCTCAGATCTTCCTGTGTAAAACCGCCGGATGGGACACAATTCTAAATGACACAGTTACTTCAGAAGACAATATTGCCCTTAGTATCCAGAAGGGCGTAAGACCCCCGCTCTCATTTGCCCTTTTTGCCAACCTCTGCACCATCTTCTTCACCTCCTGCCACTTTCTCCTAAAATTCTCCCAATCGTTTGCACTTCTTTCCTGTAAGTACCATCCTTATACTTCTCTTTCCTCTTTCGCTACCAACTAGACTTCATCATCCCACCCTCTTAAGGTCACCAATACAGCAGCTTACAAATTTGATTCTCCTCACGACGGCTGTGAACTTCGTTATAGCTATATTAGAATGACCACCACTTATTTGAGTCGCGGACTTACAATGCACCTGCAAGATGGTGCACCCAAACGTCACATGACAAAATATTGCAGAACTACTCTTACACGACAGCAGTTGTATCTTGCTCTTCTTTAAAGTGCATCTTAATCCCGTACTAAATGACGTTGTTCCTCTTAATGAGATCAACAAAATTTTGGTTGAAATTAAAGCTAAGCATCAGTAGGATAAGTTTATACGTCACCAGCACTGACACCAGAGGTAGACTAAGTAGCAGAAACTTGTAATGAACAGGATTCTGTCATAATGGGAGACTTTAAGATACCGGGATCTAAGCTGAGGAATCACTTTCCAGTAGCACAGGGCATTGGTTCTACTTTGGTAATGCCATATAACAATTAGTTATGAAACATGTTCGCGATGAAAACATGGACTTAGTTGTAACTACAAATGACGGTCTCATACATAATGTTGAAGTGGCAGAAAAGTTTGGTTCAAGTGATCATCGAGAAATCACTTCTAAGGTAAATTTCACCTGAACCTGTAATGCTGGTCAAGATAGTTGCGAAAAAATTCCAGATTTTCTAATCGCAAATTTCACTGGTCTGTGCATTGCTACTGACAGGCAAATCTGGGATGATATCGTTTATGAAGGCGATACAGATGTTGACTGGAAAAGATTCAATAATACTTTCAAAGTAATGGATAAAACATATGTGCCATTAAGTGTAAGATGGTCTTATTCCGAAACGAAGCCAAAGTGGTGGAGTGATGACATAAAAAACAGCTTGATATCTGAGAAAACAAACAACCAACATGACATTATATTGCATAAATTCGAGTAGGGAAACTAAGAGGCTAAATCGTTTAAGCAAATGTCAGTGTGAAACTTATATTGATGAGAATAGAAAAACAATAATCTCTAAAGATATTTACATTAGAAGTAAGAGAGTCATTATCTAGTCAACTGGGGCATTGATTACAAAAAGATATGACGATTCAGGACAACAAAGCCATGGAAAATACCTTAAACTTTCTATTTTTTTTGGTATTTGTTTTTACAATTCAAAATACAACTCATGTCCTGAATCTACTTCCACTGCTAAGCTGAGGAAACGTTTTGCAACACACTGAGAGAACAGATCAAGATTCACTCTCATCAGTAATGGTATGACAAAAAGTAAAACGTCAGGACCAGATAACTTTCATCTGAGGACACCCGAGGCAAAAAATAAGATAATTAAACCATTGACTGATCTCAAACCGTCACTTCATCGGGAAATGTTCCAAAAGAATGAAATTTTGCGAGCATAACACCGATATTCAAAAATGGTAATAAAATTTTGCCAAGGAATATATATATATATATATATATATATATATATATATATATATATATATATTTTTTTTTGTCGCTGTCTCCCGCATTTGCGAGGTAGCGCAAGGAAACAGACGAAAGAAATGGCCCAACCCACCCCCATACACATGTATATACATACACGTCCACACACGCAAATATACATACCTACACAGCTTTCCACGGTTTACCCCAGACGCTTCAAATGCCCTGATTCAATCCACTGACAGCACGTCACCCCGGTATACCACATCGATCCAATTCACTCTGTTCCTTGCCCTCCTTTCACCCTCCTGCATGCTCAGGCCCCGATCACACAAAATCTTTTTCACTCCATCTTTCCACCTCCAATTTGGTCTCCCACTTCTCCTCGTTCCCTCCACCTCCGACACATATATCCTCTTGGTCAATCTTTCCTCACTCATTCTCTCCATGTGCCCAAACCATTTCAAAACACCCTCTTCTGCTCTCTCAACCACGCTCGTTTTATTTCCACACATCTCTCTTACCCTTACGTTACTTACTCGATCAAACCACCTCACACCACACATTGTCCTCAAACATCTCATTTCCAGCACATCCACCCTCCTGCGCACAACTCTATCCATAGCCCACGCCTCGCAACCATACAACATTGTTGGAACCACTATTCCTTAAAACATACCCATTTTTTCTTTCCGAGATAATGTTCTCGACTTCCACACATTCTTCAAGACTCCCAGGATTTTCGAACAAAGTGCATAGGAAAGCGCACCTTCATAGAACATACCGCCAGGCCCATAGCCTAGCGGTAGAATTCCGCCTGTTGCACAGGGGTATCGAGTTCGATCCCGGCTGTTGGAGGTTTGTATGTTTTATATACATATATATATATATATATATATATATATATATATATATATATATATATATATATATATATACTTTTTTTTTTTTTTTTTTTTTGCCGCTGTCTCCTGCGTTTGCGAGGTAGCGCAAGGAAACAGACGAAAGAAATGGCCCAACCCACCCCCATACACATGTATATACATACGTCCACACACGCAAATATACATACCTACACAGCTTTCCATGGTTTACCCCAGACGCTTCACATGCCTTGATTCAATCCACCGACAGCACGTCAACCCCGGTATACCACATCGCTCCAATTCACTCTATTCCCTGCCCTCCTTACACCCTCCTGCATGTTCAGGCCCCGATCACACAAAATCTTTTTCACTCCATCTTTCCACCTCCAATTTGGTCTCCCTCTTCTCGTTCCCTCGACCTCCGACACATATATCCTCTTGGTCAATCTTTCCTCACTCATTCTCTCCATGTGCCCAAACCATTTCAAAACACCCTCTTCTGCTCTCTCAACCACGCTCTTTTTATTTCCACACATCTCTCTTACCCTTCCGTTACTTACTCGATCA
Source organism: Panulirus ornatus (assembly GCF_036320965.1). Lineage (NCBI taxonomy): Eukaryota > Metazoa > Arthropoda > Malacostraca > Decapoda > Palinuridae > Panulirus > Panulirus ornatus. The sequence continues at coordinate 36,830,001 of NC_092236.1, forward strand.
AACCATCTCACACCACACATTGTCCTCAAACATCTCATTTCCAGCACATCCACCCTCCTGCGCACAACTCTATCCATAGCCCACGCCTCGCAACCATACAACATTGTTGGAACCACTATTCCTTCAAACATACCCATTTTTTCTTTCCGAGATAATGTTCTCGACTTCCACACATTCTTCAAGGCTCCCAGAATTTTCGCCCCCTCCCCCACCCTATGATCCACTTCCGCTTCCATGGTTCCATCCGCTGCCAGATCCACTCCCAGATATCTAAAACACTTCACTTCCTCCAGTTTTTCTCCATTCAAACTCACCTCCCAATTGACTTGACCCTCAACCCTACTGTACCTAATAACCTTGCTCTTATTCACATTTACTCTTAACTTTCTTCTTTCACACACTTTACCAAACTCAGTCACCAGCTTCTGCAGTTTCTCACATGAATCAGCCACCAGCGCTGTATCATCAGCGAACAACAACTGACTCACTTCCCAAGCTCTCTCATCCCCAAAAGACTTCATACTTGCCCCTCTTTCCAAAACTCTTGCATTCACCTCCCTAACAACCCTAACAGCCGGCAAGGCAGCGGGTTTGGATGGTATTGCAGTGGAATTTATTAAAAAAGGGGGTGACTGTATTGTTGACTGGTTGGTAAGGTTATTTAATGTATGTATGACTCATGGTGAGGTGCCTGAGGATTGGCGGAATGCGTGCATAGTGCCATTGTACAAAGGCAAAGAGGATAAGATTGAGTGCTCAAATTACAGAGGTATAAGTTTGTTGAGTATTCCTGGTAAATTATATGGGAGGGTATTGATTTAGAGGGTGAAGGCATGTACAGAGCATCAGATTGGGGAAGAGCAGTGTGGTTTCAGAAGTGGTAGAGGATGTGTGGATCAGGTGTTTGCTTTGAAGAATGTATGTGAGAAATACTTAGAAAAGCAAATGGATTTGTATGTAGCATTTATGGATCTGGAGAAGGCATATGATAGAGTTGATTGAGATGCTCTGTGGAAGGTATTAAGAATATATGGTGTGGGAGGCAAGTTGTTAGAAGCAGTGAAAAGTTTTTATCGAGGATGTAAGGCATGTGTACGTGTAGGAAGAGAGGAAAGTGATTGGTTCTCAGTGAATGTAGATTTGCGGCAGGGGTGTGTGATGTCTCCATGGTGTATATATATATATATATATATATATATATATATATATATATATATATATATATATATATATATATATATATATATATATATATATATATACATATATATATATATATATATATATATATATATATATATATATATATATATATGTTGGAAAGGATCACAATTTTGCGCGTGATCAAGATATTCCTATGAGTCCACGGGAAAAAGGAAACACAAAAAGTTCCCAAGTGCACTTTCGTGTAATAATCACATCATCAGGGAAGACACAAGAGAGAAATATAGCAGTCAGTTGATATACATCGAAGAGACGAAGCTAGGACGCCATTTGGTAAACATGTGATTGTCCAAAACATACAACGAGCGTTCATAAACTTATCATTTTACAAATCTTATCAACAATAAAGTTATCTAATTTGTATAGACTATCACTAATATTAAGATTGTAATTCTTTGTGTATTTAATAATAGAAGATTCAATGATATTTCTCTTGGCAATAGAGTTAGAGTTAATAACTGAGATGGCGTTACTCCACGAAAGTGCACTTGGGAACTTTTCGTGTTTCATTTCCCCGTGGACTCATAGGAATATATATATATATATATATATATATATATATATATATATATATATATATATATATATATATATATATATATATATATATATATATATATATACTATTCGCCATTTCCCGCATTAGCGAGGTAGCGTTAAGAACAGAGGACTGGGCCTTTGAGGGAACATCCTCACCTGGCCCCCTTCTCTGTTCCTTCTTTTGGAAAATTAAAAAAAAAATGAGATGGGAGGATTTCCGTATATATTTTTTCAGCCTCTGTTAGGTTTCTCTTTCATGATTCATTTGGATTTTAGCCAAAATGTTTGACCAGTAAATTCTTATAGCTGATAATTAGAGAGATAACTGCAATATTTACCTTATGAAATTGCATTCTGTAGATCATTTGAACATATGTGTGATTACTGAAGTAGAACAAACTTATCACATGTGTCCAGAAACATCTTCGATATCCTTCCTTTCACTGGACTATGGGTAATAACAGTAGAATACCAACAACTTTAATTCGTTGTGACGCGAAGCTCAAACTAACTCATAAATGTGCCTCATCAATTGATGTGGCAGCAGCGTTCTCTCATTTGTAATGGTCCTCTTCCATTAGGAGCCCAGTTTAATTCACAGAAGGCAATGCGGCCGCTTCCTCCCCATCTCTTGGTATCGCAAATCATGGTGTCTCTTCCTTCTACACACAAACTCGAACAGTATATCCTCCGAGATTATTGCAACCTGAAACTCACAAGACCACTCGTGAACGAGTGTGCTCGACATATAAATGGGAGTAATCAGTATTATCGGAAACTGATAATCGGGAGGGGTGATGGGGTACCAGATGTTGCTCGATCCAGCAGGGGAGAACCTGGCCAACAGATGGCACGATGACCTGGCCTGACCTCGCCTGACAACTCGTTACCGTTGGTAGATATGATACCCTTAATTGGTGCCTGTTCAAAGATTATACGTTGAATAAGGAATGATGATGATCGGTTAATGTTTATCATATTATCATTTACATAGTAGAAGCCTCATTTCTACGAGTATTAACTACATTGTGGTGGAAATAGGTGGCCGGAGAGACGCATTTGACATCACGAGAACAGCAAGATAGAACATATCTAAATTATTCATTTGACTGATACGATCTTGTTCTTGTCACGATAACGTGACAAATGCGTCACGCACTCTATATGATATCTATCTCCCAGATGGCTTCCACAATTCTGAAAGCAAAAATTCTTTGATTATATTTCGTCTTACCCTGACATAATCCTTCAAACAGCATATAAAGCATACATCATCATGTGTCTATCTATCTGCATTATATATATATATATATATATATATATATATATATATATATATATATATATATATATGTATATATATATATATATATATATATATATATATATATATATATATATATATATATATATATATATATATATATATATATATATATATATATATACCTCGCAAACGCGGGAGACAGCGATAAAGTATAATTAAAAAATAAAAAATATATATATATTTTTTCTTTCTTTTCTTTCAAACTATTCGCCATTTCCCGCATTAGCGAGGTAGCGTTAAGAACAGAGGACTGGGCCTTTGAGGGAATACCCTCACCTGGCCCAATTCTCTGTTCCTTCTTTTGAAAAAAAAAAAAAAAAAAAAAAAAAAAAAAAAAAAAGAGAGGGGAGGATTTCCAGCCCCCCGCTCCCTCCCCTTTTAGTCGCCTTCTATGACACGCAGGGAATACGTGGGAAGTATTCTTAATCCCCTATCCCCAGGGATATATATATATATATATATATATATATATATATATATATATATATATATATATATATATATATATGTTTGTGTGTGTATATATATATATATATATATATATATATATATATATATATATATATATATATATATATATATATATATATATATATGTACATTGAGATGTATAGGTATGTATATTGTGCGTGTGTGGACATGTATGTATATACATGTGTATGTGGGCGGGTTGGGCCATTCTTTCGTCTGTTTCCTTGCGCTACCTCGCTAACGCGGGATCTGGCAGCGGATGGAACCATGGAAGCGGAAGTGGATCATAGGGTGGGGGAGGGGGCGAAAAACCTGGGAGCCTTCAAGAATGTGTGGAAGTCGAGAACATTATCTCGGAAAGTAAAAATGGGTATGTTTGAAGGAATAGTGGTTCCAACAATGTTGTATGGTTGCGAGGCGTGGGCTATGGATAGAGTTGTGCGCAGGAGGATGGATGTGCTGGAAATGAGATGTTTGAGGACAATGTGTGGTGTGAGGTGGTTTGATCGAGTAAGTAACGTAAGGGTAAGAGAGATGTGTGGAAATAAAAAGAGCGTGGTTGAGAGAACAGAAGAGGGTGTTTTGAAATGGTTTGGGCACATGGAGAGGATGAGTGAGGAAAGATTGACCAAGAGGATATATGTGTCGGAGGTGGAGGGAACGAGGAGAAGTGTGAGACCAAATTGGAGGTGGAAAGATGGAGTGAAAAAGATTTTGTGTGATCGGGGCCTGAACATGCAGGAGGGTGAAAGGAGGGCAAGGAATAGAGTGAATTGGATCGATGTGGTATACCGGGGTGACGTGCTGTCAGTGGATTGAATCAGGGCATGTGAAGCGTCTGGGGTAAACCATGGAAAGCTGTGTAGGTATGTATATTTGCGTGTGTGGACGTATGTATATACATGTGCATGGGGGTGGGTTGAGCCATTTCTTTCGTCTGTTTCCTTGTGCTACCTCGCAAACGCGGGAGACACCGACAAAGCAAAAAAAAAGAAAAAAAAATATATATATACATATATATATATATATATATATATATATATATATATATATATATATATATATATATATATATATATATACATACCTACACATGCAGAGAATGAGTGAGGAAAGATTGACCAAGAGGATATATGTGTCGGAGGTGGAGGGAACGAGGAGAAGAGGGAGACCAAATTGGAGGTGGAAAGATGGAGTGAAAAAGATTTTGTGTGATCGGGGCCTGAACATGCAGGAGGGTGAAAGGAGGGCAAGGAATAGAGTGAATTGGAGCGATGTGGTATACAGGGTTTGACGTGCTGTCAGTGGATTGAATCAAGGCATGTGAAGCGTCTGGGGTAAACCATGGAAAGCTGTGTAGGTATGTATATTTGCGTGTGTGGACGTGTGTATGTACATGTGTATGGGGGGGGGGGGGTTGGGCCATTTCTTTCGTCTGTTTCCTTGCGCTACCTCGCAAACGCGGGAGACAGCGACAAAGTATAAAAAAAAAAAAAAAAAAAAAAAATATATATATATATATATATATATATATATATATATATATATATATATATATATATATATATATATATATATATATATATATATATATATATATATATATATATATATATATATATATATATATATATATGCATCTGGGCATGATGGGTGATTTGAATGGAAAAGTCAATAATGTGGCATTTCAGGGAATAATTGATGTACATTGGGTGTTCAGTGTTGGAAATGGAAATGGTGAAGAACTTGTTTATTTTTGTGCTGAAAAAGGACTGGTGATTGGGAATACCTGGTTTAAAAAGAGAGATATACATAAGTATACGTATGTAAGTAGGAGAGATGGCCAGATTCCGTTACTGGATTACGTGTTAATTGATAGGCACGTGAAAGAGAGGCTTTTGGATGTTAACGTGCTGAGAGGTACAACTGGGGAATGTCTGATCATCATCTTGTGTAGGCGAAGGTGAAGATTTGTAGAGGTTTTCAGAAAAGAAAAGAGAATGTTGGGGTGAAGAGAGTGGTGAGAGTAAGTGACCTTTGGAAGGAGACTTGTGTGAGGAAGTACCAGGAGAGACTGAGCGCAGAATGGAAAAAAGTGAGAGCAAAGGACGTAAGGAGAGTGAGGGAGAAATGGGATGTATTTAGGGAAGCAGTGATAGCTTGCGCTAAAGATGCTTGTGGCGTGAGAAGCGTGGGAGGTGGGCAGATTAGAGTGGGTAGTGAGTGGTGGGATGAAGAAGTAAGACTATTAGTGAAAGAGAAGAGAGAGGCATTTGGACGATTTTTGCAGGGAAGATGTATGGGAGATGTATGAAAGAAAGAGGCAAGAGGTCAAGAGAAAAGTGCAAGAAGTGAAATAGAGGGCAAATGAGAGTTGGAGTGAGAGTATCAATACATTTTTGGGAAGAACAAAGATGTTTTGGAAGGAGGTAAATAAACTGAGTAAGACAAGGGAACAAATGGGAGCATCGGTGAAGGGGGATAATGGGGAAGTGATAACAAGTAGTGGTGATGTGAGAAGGAGATAGAGTTAATATTTTGAAGGTTTTGTTGAATATGCTAGAAGGTGGAATGGCAGATATAGGGTGTTTTGGTCGAGGTGATGTGCAAAGTGAGAGGGTGAGGGAGAATGATTTGGTAAACAGAAAAGAGGTGGTGAAAGGTTTGCGGAAGATGAAAGCCGGCAAGGCGGCGGTTTTGGATGGTATTACAATGGAATATATAAAAGAAGGTGATGACTGTGTTTTTGTCTGGTTGGTAAGGATATTTGATGTATGTATGGCTCATTATGAGGTATATATATATATATATATATATATATATATATATATATATATATATATATATATATATATATATATATATATATATATATATATATACATATATATATATATATATATATATATATATATATACATATATATATTTTTTTTTTTTTTTTTTTTTTTTTTTTTTATACTTTGTCGCTGTCTCCCGCGTTTGCGAGGTAGCGCGAGGAAACAGACGAAAGAAATGGCCCAACCCCCATACACACGTACATACACACGTCCACACACGCAAATATACATACCTACACAGCTTTCCATGGTTTACCCCCAGACGCTTCACATGCCTTGATTCAATCCACTGACAGCACGTCAACCCCTGTATACCACATCGCTCCAATTCACTCTATTCCTTGCCCTCCTTTCACCCTCCTGCATGTTCAGGCCCCGATCACACAAAATCTTTTTCACTCCATCTTTCCACCTCCAATTTGGTCTCCCTCTTCTCCTCGTTCCCTCCACCTCCGACACATATATCCTCTTGGTCAATCTTTCCTCACTCATTCTCTCCATGTGCCCAAACCATTTCAAAACACCCTCTTCTGCTCTCTCAACCACGCTCTTTTTATTTCCACACATCTCTCTTACCCTTACGTTACTTACTCGATCAAACCACCTCACACCACACATTGTCCTCAAACATCTCATTTCCAGCACATCCATCCTCCTGCGCACAACTCTATCCATAGCCCACGCCTCGCAACCATACAACATTGTTGGAACCACTATTCCTTCAAACATACCCATTTTTGCTTTCCGAGATAATGTTCTCGACTTCCACACATTTTTCAAGGCTCCCAAAATTTTCGCCCCCTCCCCCACCCTATGATCCACTTCCGCTTCCATGGTTCCATCCGCTGACAGATCCACTCCCAGATATCTAAAACACTTCACTTCCTCCAGTTTTTCTCCATTCAAACTCACCTCCCAATTGACTTGACCCTCAACCCTACTGTACCTAATAACCTTGCTCATATTCACATTTACTCTTAACTTTCTTCTTCCACACACTTTACCACTTTATATATATATATATATATATATATATATATATATATATATATATATATATATATATATATATATATATATATATATATATATATATATATATATATATATATATATATATATATAAATATATATATTTTTTTTTTTTTTTTTCATACGATTCGCCATTTCCCGCATTTGCGAGGTAGCGTTAAGAACAGAGGACTGGGCCTTAGAGGGAAAATCCTCACCTGGCCCCCTTCTCTGTTCCTTCTTTTGGAAAATTAGAAAAAAAAAACGAGAGGGGAGGATTTCCAGCCACCCGCTCCCTCCCCTTTTAGTCGCCTTCTACGACACGCAGGGAATACGTGGGAAGTATTCTTTCTCCCCTATCCCCAGGGATATATATATATATATATATATATATATATATATATATATATATATATATATATATATATATATATATATATATATATATATCTTTCTTTCTTTCATACTATTCGCCATTTCCCGCATTAGCGAGGTAGCGTTGAGAACAGAGGACTGGGCCTTTGAGAGAATATCCTCACCTGGGCCCCTTCTCTGTTCCCTCTTTTGGAATATTAAAAAAAAAGTGAGAGGGGAGGATTTCCAGCTCCCCGCTCCCTCCCCTTTTAGTCGCCTTCTACGACACGCAGGGAATACGTGGGAAGTATTCTTTCTCCCCTATCCCCAGGGATAGTATATATATACATATATGTATATATATGTATATATATATATATATATATATATATATATATATATATATATATATATATATATATATATATATATATATATATAAATTATATGGGAGGGTATTGATTGAGAGGGTGAAGGCATGTACAGAGCATCAGATTGGGGAAGAGCAATGTGGTTTCAGAAGTGGTAGAGGATGTGTGGATCAGGTGTTTGCTTTGAAGAATGTATGTGAGAAATACTTAGAAAAGCAAATGGATTTGTATGTAGCATTTATGGATCTGGAGAGGGCATATGATAGAGTTGATGGAGATGCTCTGTGGAAGGTATTAAGAATATATGGTGTGGGAGGAAAGTTGTTAGAAGCAGTGAAAAGTTTTTTATCGAGGATGTAAGGCATGTGTACGTGTAGGAAGAGAGGAAAGTGATTGGTTCTCAGTGAATGTAGGTTTGCGGCAGGGGTGTGTGATGTCTCCATGGTTGTTTAATTTGTTTATGGATGGGGTTGTTAGGGAGGTGAATGCAAGAGTTTGGGAAAGAGGGGCAAGTATGAAGTCTGTTGGGGATGAGAGAGCTTGGGAAGTGAGTCAGTTGTTGTTCGCTGATGATACAGCGCTGTTGGCTGATTCATGTGAGAAACTGCAGAAGCTGGTGACTGAGTTTGGTAAAGTGTGTGACAGAAGAAAGTTAAGAGTAAATGTGAATAGGGGCAAGGTTATTAGGTACAGTAGGGTTGAGGGTCAAGTCAATTGGGAGGTGAGTTTGAATGGAGAAAAACTGGAGGAAGTGAAGTGTTTTAGATATCTGGGAGTGGATCTGGCAGCGGATGGAACCATGGAAGCGGAAGTGGATCATAGGGTGGGGGAGGGGGCGAAAATTCTGGGAGCCTTGAAGAATGTGTGGAAGTCGAGAACATTATCTCGGAAAGCAATAATGGGTATGTTTGAAGGAATAGTGGTTCCAACAATGTTGTATGGTTGCGAAGCGTGGGCTATGAATAGAGGTATGCGCAGGAGGATGGATGTGCTAGAAATGAGATGTTTGAGGACAATGTGTGGTGTGAGGTGGTTTGATCGAGTAAGTAACGTAAGGGTAAGAGAGATGTGTGGAAATAAAAAGAGCGTGGTTGAGAGAGCAGAAGAGGGTGTTTTGAAATGGTATGGGCACATGGAGAGAATGAGTGAGGAAAGATTGACCAAGAGGACATATGTGTCGGAGGTGGAGGGAACGAGGAGAAGAGGGAGACCAAATTGGAGGTGGAAAGATGGAGTGAAAAAGATTTTGTGTGATCGGGGCCTGAACATGCAGGAGGGTGAAAGGAGGGCAAGGAATAGAGTGAATTGGAGCGATGTGGTATACCGGAGTTGACGTGCTGTCAGTGGATTGAATCAAGGTATGTGAAGCGTCTGGGGTAAACCATGGAAAGCTGTGTAGGTATGTATATTTGCAATACCATCCAAACCTGTTGCCTTGCAGGCTTTCATCTTCCGCAAAGCTTTTACTACCTCTTCTCTGTTTACCAAATCATTTTCCCTAACTCTCTCACTTTGCACACCACCTCGACCAAAACACCCTGTATCTGCCACTCTATCATCAAGCACGTTCAACAAACATTCAAAATACTCACTCCATCTCCTTCTCACATCACCACTACTTTTTATCACCTCCCCATTTGCGCCCTTCACTGAAGTTCCCATTTGCTCCCTTGTCTTACGCACTTTATTTACCTCCTTCCAGAACATCTTTTTATTCTCCCTAAAATTTAATGATACTCTCTCACCCCAACTTTCATTTGCCCTCTTTTTCACCTCTTTCACCTTTCTCTTGACCTCCTGTCTCTTTCTTTTATACATCTCCCACTCAATTGCATTTTTTCCCTGCAAAAATCGTCCAAATGCCTCTCTCTTCTCTTTCACTAATAATATTACTTCTTTATTCCACCACGGACTACCCTTTCTAATCAACCCACCTCCCACTCTCCTCATGCCACAAGCATCTTTTGCGCAATCCATCACTGATTCCCTAAATACATCCCATTCCTCCCCCACTCCCCTTACTTCCATTGTTCTCACCTTTTTCCATTCTTTACTCAGTCTCTAATGGTACTTCCTCACACAAGTCTCCTTCCCAAGCTCACTTACTCTCACCACCCTCTTCACCCGAACATTCACTCTTCTTTTCTGAAAACCCATACAAATCTTCACCTTAGCCTCCACAAGATAATGATCAGACATCCCTCCAGTTGCATTTCTCAGCACATTAGCATCCAAAAGTCTCTCTTTCGCTCGCCTGTCAATTAACACGTAATCCAATAACGCTCTCTGGCCATCTCTCCTACTTACATACGTACACTTATGTATATCTCGCTTTTTAAACCAGGTATTCCCAATCACCAGTCCTTTTTCAGCACATAAATCTACAAGCTCTTCACTATTTCCATTTACAACACCGAACACCCCATGTATACCAATTAGTCCCTCAACTGCCACATTACTCACCTTTGCATTCAAACCACCCATCACTATAACCCGGTCTCGTTCATCAAAACCACTAACACTCATTCAGCTGCTCCCAAAACACTTGCCTCTCATGATCTTTCTTCTCATGCCCAGGTGCATATGCACCAATAATCACCCATCTCTCTCCATCAACTTTCAGTTTTACCCATATTAATCGAGAATTTACTTTCTTACATTCTAACAGATACTCCCACCACTCTTGTTTCAGGAGTACTGCTACTTCTTCCCTTGCTCTTGTCCTCTCACTACCCCTGACTTTACTCCCAAGACATTCCTAAACCACTCTTCCCCTATACCCTTGAGCTTCGTTTCACTCAGAGCCAAAACATCCAGGTTCCTTTCCTCAAACATACTACCTATCTCTCCTTTTTTCACATCTTGGTTACATCCACACACATTTAGACACCCCAGTCTGAGCCTTCGAGGAGGATGAGCACTCCCCGCGAGACTCCTTCTGTTTCCCATTTTATATATATATATATACATATATATATATATATATATATATATATATATATATATATATATATATATAAATATATATATATATATATATATATATATATATTTTTTTTATTTTGCTTTGTCGCTGTCTCCCGCGTTAGCGAGGTAGCGCAAGGAAACAGACGAAAAATGGCCCAACCCGCCTACATACACATGGATATACATACACGTCCACACACGCAAATATACATACCTATACATCTCAACGTATACATATATATACACACATAGACGTATACATATATACACTTGTACACAATTCATACTGTCTACCTTCATTCATTCTCATCGCCACCTCGCCACACATGAAATAACAGCCCCCTCCCCCCTCATGTGCGCGAGGTAGCACTATTAAGACAACAAAGGCCCCTTCGTTCACACTCAGTCTCTAGCTGTCATGTAATAATGCACAGAAACCACAGCTCCCTTTCCACATCCAGGCCCCACACAACTTTCCATGGTTTACCCCAGACGATTCACATTCCCTGGTTCAATCCATTGACAGCTCGTCGACTCCGGTATACCACATCGTTCCAATTCACGCCTTGCACGCCTTTCACCCTCTTTCATGATCAGGCCCCGATCATTCAAAATCTTTTTCACTCCATCTTTCCACCTCCAATTTGGTCACCCACTTCTCCTCGTTCCTTCTACCTCTGACACATATATCCTCTTGGTCGATCTTTCCTCACTCATTCTCTCTATATGACCAAACCATGTTAGAACACCCTCTTCTGCTCTCTCAGCCACAAGCTTTTTATTTCCACACATCTCTCTTACCCTTACATTACTTACTCGATCAAGCCACCTCACACCACATATTGTCCACAAACATCTCATATCCAGCACATCAACCCTGCGCACAACTCTATCCATAGCCCACGCCTCGCAACCATACAACATTGTTGGAACCAATATTCCTTCAAACATACCCATTTTTGCTTTCCGAGATAATGTTCTCGACTTCCAAACATTCTTCAACGCTCCCAAAATTTTTGTCGCCTCCCCCACCCTGTGATTCACTTCCGCTTGCATGGTTCCATCCGCTGCAAATCCACTCCCAGATATCTAAAACACTTTAATTCCTCCAGTTTTTCTCCATTCAAACTTACCTCTCAATTGACTTGACCCTCAACCCTACTGTGCCTAATAACCTTGCTCTTATTCACATTTACTCTCAACTTTCTTCTTTCAAGAACTTAACCAAACTCAGTCACCAGCTTCTGCAGTTTCTCACATGAATCAGCCACCTGCGCTGTATCATCAGCGAACAACAACTGACTCACTTCACAAGCTCTCTTATCCACAACAGACTGCGTACTTGCCCCTCTTTCCAAAACCCTTACATTCACCTCCCTAACAACCCCATCCATAAACAAATTAAACAACCATGTAGACATCACACACCCCTGCCGCAAACCTAAATTCACTGAGAACCAATCACTTTCCTCTCTTCCTACACGTACACATGCCTTTCATCCTCGATAAAAACTTCTCCAGATCCATAGATGCTACATACAAATCCATTTGCTTTTCTAAGTATTTCTCACATACATTCTTCAAAGCAAACACCTGATCCACACATCCTCTACCACCTCTGAAACCACACTGCTCTTCCCCATTCTAATGCTCTGTACATGCCTTCATCCTCTCAATCAATACCCTCCCATATAATTTACCAGGAATACTCAACAAACTTATACCTGTGTTATTTGAGCACTCACCTTTGTCCCCTTAGCCTTTGTACAATGGCACTATGCAAGCATTCCGCCAGTCCTCAGGCACCTCACCATGAATCATACATACATTAAATAACCTTACCAACCAGTCAACAATAGAGTCACCACATTTTTTAATAAATTTCACTGGAATGCCATCCAAACCTGCTGCCTTGCCAACTTTCATCTTCCGCAAAGCTTTTACAACCTCTTCTCTGTTTACCAAATCATCCTCCCTAACCCTCTCACTTTGCACACAACCTCGACCAAAACACCCTATATCTGCTACTCTATCATCAAACACATTCAACAAACCTTCAAGATACTCACTCCATCTCCTTCTCACATCACCACTACTTGTTATCATCTCCCTATTAGCTGCCTTCACTGAAGTTCCCATTTGTTCCCTTGTCTTACGCACTTTATTTACTTCCTTCTAAAGCATCTTTCTATTCTCCCTAAAATTTAATGATACTCTCTCACCCCAACTCTCATTTGCCCTCTTTTTCACTTCTTGCACCTTTCTCTTGACCTCCTGCCTCTTTCTTTTATACATCTCCCACTCATTTGCATCATTTCCCTGCAAAAATCGTCCAAATGCCTCTCTCTTCTCTTTCACTAATAATCTTACTTCTTCATCCCACCACTCACTTCCCTTTCTAATCTGCCCAGCTCCCACGCTTCTAATGCCACAAGCATCTTCTGCGCAAGCCATCACTGCTTCCCTAAAAATATCCCATTCCTCCGCCACTCCCTTACCTCCTTTGTTCTCACCCTTTTCCATTCTGTACTCGGTCTCTCCTGGTACTTCCTCACAGAAGTCTCTTTCCCTAGCTCACTTACTCTCACCACTCTCTTCACCCCAACATTTTCTCTTCTTTTCTGAAAACCTCTACAAATCTTCACCTTCGCCTCCACAAAATAATGATCAGACATCCCTCCAGTTGCACCTCTCAGCACATTAAAATCCAAAAGTCTCTCTTTCGCGCGCCTATCAACTAACACGTAATCCAATAATGCTCGCGGGCCATCTCTCCTACTTACATACGTATACTTATGTATATCTCTCTTTTTAAACCAGGCATTCCCAATCACCAGTCCTTTTTCAGCACATAAATATACAAGCTCTTCACCATTTCCATTTACAACACTGAACACCCCATGTATACCAATTATTCCCTCAACTGCCACATTACTCACCTTTGCATTCAAATCACCCATCACTATAACCCGGTCTCGTGCATCAAAACCACTAACACACCCATTCAGCTGCTCCCAAAACACTTGCCTCCCATGATCTTTCTTCTCATTCCTAGGTGCATATGCACCAATAATCACCCATCTCTCTCCATCAACTTTCAGTTTTACCCATATTAATCTAGAGTTTACTTTCTTATGCTCTATCACATACTCCGACCACTCCTGCTTCAGGAGGAGTGCTACTCCTTCCCTTGCTCTTGTCCTCTCACTAACCCCTGACTTTTCTCCCAAGACATTCCCAAACCACTCTTCCTCTTTACCCTTGAGCTTCGTTTCACTCACAGCCAAAACATCCAGGTTCCTTTCCTCAAACATATAACCTATCTCTCCTTTTTCTCATCTTTGTTACATCCACACACATTTAGACACCCCAATCTGAGCCTTCGAGGTGGATTAGCACTCTCCGCGTGACTCCTTCTTCTGTTTCCATTTTTGGAAAGCTAAATTACAAGGAGGGAAGGGTTTCTAGCTCCCCGCTCCCGTCCCCTTTAGTCGCCTTCTACGGCACGTGAGGAATGCGTGGGAAGTAGTCTTTCTCCCCTATTCCCAAGGATATATATATATATATATATATATATATATATATATATATATATATATATATATATATATATATATATATATATATATATATATTTTTTTTTTTTTAACTATTCGCCATTTCCCGCGTTAGCGAGGTAGCATTAAGAACAGAGGACTGGGCCTTTGAGGGAATACCCTCACCTGGCCCAATTCTCTGTTCCTTCTTTTGGAAAATAAAAAAAATAAAAAAACGAGAGGGGAGGATTTCCAGCCCCCCGCTCCCTCCCCTTTTAGTCGCCTTCTACGACACGCAGGGAATACGTGGGAAATATTCTTAATCCCCTATCCCCAGGGATAATAAATATATATATATATATATATATATATATATATATATATATATATATATATATATATATATATATATATATATATATATATATATATATATATATATATATATATATATATTATACAAACCTTCAACAGCTATGATTGAACCCGGGACCCCTGTGCAACAGGCGGGAGCGCTACTGCTAGGCTATGATCGCCCCTTATAGGATGACTATTCGAATATTATGTACTCGAATCCCCCTTCGTCTCACGTTGGTGAGCAACGGGGTCTACACCGATCATTTCCCATCAAGCTCACACAGCCAGCAGATAGCATTTTGTCCAACCTAACCGTATAACGCGGAGGTATATAAATACGAACAAAGTGCATATAACGTGCACCTTCATAGAACATGCAAACCTTCAACAGCAGGCAAAGGGTGTGCATGTATCTATGTTGTATCTCTTAGTTTAAGAGAGGAGGTTACTAGCCTAAGTTAAACATTTTTTACTGTGGGCATAGATGGATGACGAGCTTCCTTGAGTGCTTTGAGGCTTCGAGCGAACCAAGTGTGTTCCACGTTTGTATCGTTGTCGAAATCTCAGACTTGTTTGTAGTTTGTATCATCGTTGTCTTCAAGTCTCTGCTGTAGTTTCTGAGGTGCCTTTCTTAAGCATGAACCGAGTGGTTTAATCGTTAGTCGTTCGTGCTGTTCTATGATGTTTCTCAGATCAGGATATTTTCCATCTGTTGCCAATCGTAGAGACTTCATTCGTATCGTGTGTAACCTCAGGATGTGTGATTTGGAGAAGAGAAACGTTAGTATAGGTGACGGGGTTAGGACAGGTATCATCATGGCTTTGACAAGGTGCAAGTTTTTGGTTCACTAGGAGAAGCCAGAATCAGTTCACTCTAGTCAGGGCCGCTTACCCTTGGATGGACGTCGTGTCTAACTACCCACCATCCCCTTTTAAGCCAGGCCTGCCAGTTCCCAGGGTTCAAAATAATGATAACCTGGTTCACCTTCCTTCAGGCGAAGTCAGAGTTCCACTGACGCACTGCCGACACACAGTATCAGATGCGCCTAATAGAGTAGGCTCGTTGACTGCCAATTTGCCTCCTGATGTAATCTCGTGTCCAACACTTCAAAGCCAATAACAATTTCATATAGGCTTCCAACCCTTCCATAACCCTTTCAATATCACAAGGGATCGCGACTAAGGTTCGTAGGCCGATAACTTTCATCCCGATTTTATCTCCTCAACTATGCCCAAGCTAATACACAGTATCCAATTAGATTCAGATGTTCGCTGAACCTAACCAGTATCAGTGTAAAGTATCAACATAGGCCTATTACTTCATTATCCCTGTACCTTATATCTCACTTGAAATACATCATACAGGCTTTAATCTTCTCTTACACCATATTGATTAAGGCAGACTTTCCGCTGCTCTGGTAAATAGGGAAGTTATAGGGACGGGATGTGGTGGTCGGGAAACAGCAGGAGTGATTGAATAATTAGGTAAGGGACTGGGGACTGGGGACACGTGGCTTATAATGTAAGTGAGATGAAAGTACGTGAATGAGAGAATGGGAAGGGGAGATGAGAGCAAACGGGGAGAGAGATCTACACTCATGGAGTTCCATCCCCTGAATATTCTCCTCAATCATACAGCTTTTTCAACTTTTGTGCACTGTCCGCAATCTACTTTATTCTCATTCACTCTGTTTATCATATGAAATGTTTTATTACATCCTTTTGTTTAAGCTTCCTGAATTTCATGGAATGGCTTCCGGTTGTTCCATCCTTTCATCTCTCCAAGAGCTTTTTTAAAGCACATTCAGATTTCGTCACAAAAGCATGTCGACTTCATATCTTTAGAAATTAAAGATAAACTATGTAAGAAAATAGAAGCAGTGCTAATTCATAAGGCCTTCCACAGGCACCAGAAGTATCAACGGGAACACAGTCTCTTCAAAGAACTTCTCACTCCAAAGGAACCTACATTTTCCCGCTGCTAAAAGTAACGCAACCCTTGGCAGCAAGAACCTTTCGAAAAGTCCTGAGCAATACCAGGATTCTTTCATAAAGATCGGTCCTGGGTTAACTGCAATAAGATAAAAGACCTAAAGCCAATAACCAACCATCGTCCTCAGACACATGCTTTCTATTTACCGGTCATATGCCACAAATCCTTTAATATTTGTTCAATATGCTTATTCTGGGGATCCCTACGGGCGCTCATTCCTGTCATAAACGGTACTGCGAAGCGTATCTGGTGAGTTAACTGCTGTCTCGTAATACCCCTACGTCAAAGGCTGAATGTGCATGTCTAAGGGTGCATTCATATCAAAGGAAAGAAAGCGTCAGGCGATGCGTGTGTCAGAGGGTCCGTGCGTAAAAAGGGTGCCTGCTCGTCAGACGATATATTTGGGTCTGCAGGTGCGTGATTGTCAGAGGTTGAGTGAGTGTCAGGAGGTATGAGTGCGTCGGAGAGTACGTTTGTGTCAAAAAGGGCATATATGTCGCGAGAACATTTGACGGAGATGCGTACGTGTGTGTCAGAGGGTAATTGTCTTTTCGTATGATATGAGATGTTCTACAATCATGGGTCCCCAATCCATAAACTCTATCATCAAACTTTTTGAAGTTTTGTGTACTGTCAGTGTTTGAAGGTGCCTTACACCCTTCTATTTGGTTAATCTTTGAATCTTACGAAGAACTGTTCATTCTCCATGTCATCAAACTGGTCACGGAACTCGAAAGCTGTAATCAAGGCGTTACTTTCATAGTTGGCAAATCTCCAGCCTTCAACCTCTCACTGTAACTCGCTCTCTTAATTTTAGTACCACCTTTGCTACCTTCCTTTGAACCTGGATTGTTGGTTATATCAAACTTATCCCAGTTGACTACCAGATTCATGAAGGCCGTCAACGTCATTTCATAGCCAGCAGTCGGAAAACAATCTTGAATGCCTTCGTCAGGTGTTAAAGAGAATTCAAAGACCAAGCAGACTCTCACGACATTAATGAATTATCCTTATTTGGACATTCTCTTCTTTTTATGTTAGCAGAGAGAGTGTGGGCTAAGTTCCTATTCAAGGACACCCCATTAGCGATATATATATATTTATTTATTTATTTATTTATATTTATTATACTTTGTCGCTGTCTCACGCGTTTGCGAGGTAGCGCAAGGAAACAGACGAAAGAAATGGCCCCTCCCCCCCCATACACATGTATATACATACGTCCACACACGCAAATATACATACCTACACAGCTTTCCATGGTTTACCCCAGACGCTTCACATGCCCTGATTCAATCCACTGACAGCACGTCAACCCCGGTATACCACATCGCTCCAATTCACTCTATTCCTTGCCCTCCTTTCACCCTCCTGCATGTTCAGGCCCCGATCACACAAAATCTTTTTCACTCCATCTTTCCACCTCCAATTTGGTCTCCCTCTTCTCCTTGTTCCCTCCACCTCCGACACATATATCCTCTTGGTCAATCTTTCCTCACTCATCCTCTCCATGTGCCCAAACCACTTCAAAACACCCTCTTCTGCTCTCTCAACCACGCTCTTTTTATTTCCACACATCTCTCTTACCCTTACGTTACTCACTCGATCAAACCACCTCACACCACACATTGTCCTCAAACATCTCATTTCCAGCACAGCTATCCTCCTGCGCACGCCTCGCAACCATACAACATTGTTGGAACCACTATTCCTTCAAACATACCCATTTTTGCTTTCCGAGATAATGTTCTCGACTTCCACACATTCTTCAAGGCCCCCAGGATTTTCGCCCCCTCCCACACCCTATGATCCACTTCCGCTTCCATGGTTCCATCCGCTGCCAGATCCACTCCCAGATATCTAAAACACTTCACTTCCTCCAGTTTTTCTCCATTCAAACTCACCTCCCAATTGACTTGACCCTCAACCCTACTGTACCTAATAACCTTGCTCTTTTTCACATTTACTCTTAACTTTCTTCTTCCACACACTTTTCCAAACTCAGTCACCAGCTTCTGCAGTTTCTCACATGAATGAGCCACCATCGCTGTATCATCAGCGAACAACAACTGACTCACTTCCCAAGCTCTCTCATCCCCAACAGACTTCATACTTGCCCCTCTTATATATATATATATATATATATATATATATATATATATATATATATATATATATATATATATATATATATATATATATATATATACATATATATATATATATATGTATATATATATATATACATATATATATATATATATATATATATATATATATATATCAATTCTATCATATGCCTTCTCCAGATCCATAAATGCTACATACAAATCCATTTGCTTTTCTAAGTATTTCTCACATACATTCTTCAAAGCAAACACCTGATCCACACATCCTCTACCTCTTCTTAACCACACTGCTCTTCCCCAATCTGATGCTCTGTACATGCCTTCACCCTCTCAATCAATACCCTTCCATATAATTTACCAGGAATACTCAACAAACTTATACCTCTGTAATTTGAGCACTCACTCTTATCCCCTTTGCCTTTGTACAATGGTACTATGCACGCATTCCGCCAATCCTCAGGCACCTCACCATGAGTCATACATACATTAAATAACCTTACCAACCAGTCAACAATACAGTCACCCCCTTTTTTAATAAATTCCACTGCAATACCATCCAAACCTGCTGCCTTGCCGGCTTTCATCTTCCGCAAAGATTTCACTACCTCTTCTCTGTTTACCAAATCATTTTCCCTAACCCTCTCACTTTGCACACCACCTCGACCAAAACACCCTATATCTGCCACTCTATCATCAAACACATTCAACAAACCTTCAAAATACTCACTCCATCTCCTTCTCACATCACCACTACTTGTTATCACCTCCCCATTTGCGCCCTTCACTGAAGTTCCCATTTGCTCCCTTGTCTTACGCACTTTATTTACCTCCTTCCAGAACATCTTTTTATTCTCCCTAAAATTTAATGATACTCTCTCACCCCAACTCTCATTTGCCCTTTTTTTCACCTCTTGCACCTTTCTCTTGACCTCCTGTCTCTTTCTTTTATACATCTCCCACTCAATTGCATTTTTTCCCTGCAAAAATCGTCCAAATGCCTCTCTCTTCTCTTTCACTAATACTCTTACTTCTTCATCCCACCACTCACTACCCTTTCTAATCAACCCACCTCCCACTCTTCTCATGCCACAAGCATCTTTTGCGCAATCCATCACTGATTCCCTAAATACATCCCATTCCTCCCCCACTCCCCTTACTTCCATTGTTCTCACCTTTTTCCATTCTGTACTCAGTCTCTCCTGGTACTTCCTCACACAGGTCTCCTTCCCAAGCTCACTTACTCTCACCACCCTCTTCACCCCAACATTCACTCTTCTTTTCTGAAAACCCATACAAATCTTCACCTTAGCCTCCACAAGATGATGATCAGACATCCCTCCAGTTGCACCTCTCAGCACATTAACATCCAAAAGTCTCTCTTTCGCACGCCTGTCAATTAATATATATATATTCATCCCTGGGGATAGGGGAGAAAGAATACTTCCCACGCACTCCTCAGGTGTCGTAGAAGGCGACTAAAGGGGACAGGAGCGGGAGGCTAGAAACCCTCCCGTCCTTCTATTTTAACTTTCTAAAAGGAGAAACAGAAGGAGTCACGCGGGGAGTGCTCATCCTCCTCGAAGGCTCAGACTGGGGAGTCTAAATGTGTGTGGATGTAACCAAGATGTAAAAAAAGGAGAGATAGGTAGTATATTTGAGGAAAGGAACCTGGATGTTTTGGCTCTGAGTGAAACGAAGCTCAAAGGTAAAGGGAAGAATGGTTTGTGAATGTCTTGGGAGTAAAGTCAGGGGTTAGTGAGAGGACAAGAGCAAGGGAAGGAGTAGCACTACTCCTGAAACAGGAGTGGTGGGAGAATGTGATAGAGTGTAAGAAAGTAAACTCTAGATCTATATGGGTAAAATTAAAAGTTGATGGAGAGAGATGGGTTTCTTTTGGTGCATATGCACCTAGGCATGAGAAGAAAGATCATGAGAGGCAAGTGTTTTGGGAGCAGCTGAATGAGTGTTAGTGGTTTTGATGCACGAGACCGGCTTATAGTGATGGTTGATTTGAATGCAAAGGTGAGTAATATGGCAGTTGAGAGAATAATTGGTATACATGGGGTGTTCAGTGTTGTAAATGGAAATGGTGAAGAGCTTGTAGATTTATGTGCTGAAAAAGGACTGGGGATTACGAATACCTGGTTTAAAAAGAGAGGTATACATAAGTATACATATATAAGTAGGAGAGATGGCCAGAGAGCGTTATTGGATTACGTGTTAATTGATAGGTGCGCAAAAGAGAGATTTTGGATGTTAATGTGCTGAGAGGTGCAACAGGAGGGATGTCTGATCATTATCTTGTGGAGGCGAAGATGACGATTTGTAGAGGTTTTCAGAAAAGAAGAGAGAATGTTGGGGTGAAAAGAGTGGTGAGAGTAAGTGAGCTTGGGAAAGAGACTTGCGTGAGGAAGTACCAGGAGAGACTGAGTACAGAATGGAAAAAGGTGAGAGCAAAGGAGGTAAGGGGAGTGGGGGAGGAATGGGATGCATTTAGGGAAGCAATGATGGCTTGCGCAAAAGATGTTTATGGCATGAGAAGAGAGGGAGGTAGGCAGATTAGAAAGGGTAGTGACTGGTGGGATGAAGAAGTAAGATTATTAGTGAAAGAGAAGAGAGAGGCATTTGGACGAAATTTGCAGGGAAATAGCGCAAATGAGCGGGATATGTATAAAAGAAAGAGGCAGGAGGTCAAGAGAAAGGTGCAAGAGGTGAAAAAGAGGGCAAATGAGAGTTGGGGTGAGAGAGTATCATTAAATCTTATGGAGAATAAAAAGATGTTTTAGAAGGAGGTAAATAAAGTGCGTAAGACAAGGGAGCAAATAGGAACTTCAGTGAAGGGGGCTAATGGGGAGGTGATAAATACTAGTGGTGATGTGAGAAGGAGGTGGAGTGAGTATTTTGAAGTTTTGTTAAATGTGTTTGATGAGAGAGTGTCAGATATAGGGTGTTTTGGTCGGGGTGGTGTGCACAGTGAGAGGGTTAGGGAAAATGATTTGGTAAACAGAGAAGAGGTAGTAAAACTTTGCGGAGGCAAGATGTTAGAAGCAGTGAAAAGTTTTTATCGAGGATGTAAGGCATGTGTACGTGTAGGAAGAGAGGAAAGTGATTGGTTCTCAGTGAATGTAAGTTTCCGGCAGGGGTGTGTGATGTCTACATGGTTGTTTAATTTGTTTATGGATGGAGTTGTTAGGGAGGTGAATGCAAGAGTTTTGGAAAGAGGGGCAAGTATGAAGTCTGTTGTGGATGAGAAAGCTAAGGAAGTGAGTCAGTTGCTGTTCGCTGATGATACAGCGCTGGTGGCTGATTCATGTGAGAAACTGCAGAAGCTGGTGACTGAGTTTGGTAAAGTGTGTGAAAGAAGAAAGTTGAGAGTAAATGTGAATAAGAGCAAGGTTATTACGTACAGTAGGGATGAGGGTCAAGTGAATTGGGCTTTAAGTTTGAATGGAGAAAAACTGGAGGAAGTGAAGTGTTTTAGATATCTGGGAGTGGATTTGGCAGCGGATGGAACCATGGAAGCGGAAGTGAATCATAGGGTGGGGGAGGGGGCGAGAATTCTGGGAGCCTTGAAGAATGTGTGGAAGTCGAGAACATTATCTCGGAAAGCAAAAATGAGTATGTTTGAAGGAATAGTGGTTCCAACAATGTTGTATGGTTGCGAGGCATGGGCTATTGATAAAGTTGTGCGCAGGAGGGTGGATGTACTGGAAATGAGATGTTTGAGGACAATATGTGGTGTGAGGTGTTTTGATCGAGTAAGTAATAATAGGGTAAGAGAGATGTGTGGTAATAAAAAGGCTGTGGTTGAGAGAGCAGAAGAGGGTGTTTTGAAATGGTTTGGTCATATGGAGGGAATGAGTGAGGAACGATTGACCAAGAGCGTATATGTGTCAGAGGTGGAGAGAACGAGGAGAAGTGGGAGACCAAATTTTAGGTGGAAAGATAGAGTGAAAAAAGATTTTGAGTGATCGGGGCCTGAACATGCCGGAGTGTGAAAGGCATGCAAGGAATAGAGTGAATTGGAACAATGTGGTATACCAGGGTCGACGTGCTGTCAATGGATTGAACAAGGGCATGTGAAGCGTCTGGGGTAAACCATGGAAAGTTGTGTGGGGCCTGGATGTGGAAAAGGAGCTGTGGTTTCGGTGCATTATTTCATGACAGCTAGAGACTGAGTGTGAACGAAAGGGGCCTTTGGTGTCTTTTCCTCTCGCTACCTCGCACACATGAGGGGGAGGGGGTTGTTATCCCATGTGTGGCGGGGTGGCGATGGGAACAAATAAAGGCAGACAGTATGAATTATGTACATATGTATATATGTATATGTCTGTGTGTGCATATATATGTGTACATTAAGATGTATAGGTTTGTATATTTGCGTGTGTGGACGTGTATGTATATACATGTGTATGTGGGCGGGTTGGGCCATTCTTTCGTCTGTTTCCTTGCGCTACAGACGAAAGAAAGGGCCCAACACACCCCCATACACATGTATATACATACACGTCCACACACGCAAATATACATACCTATACATCTCAATGTACATATATATATACACACAGACATACACATATATACACATGTATATAATTCATACTGTTTGCTTTTATTCATTCCCATCGCCACCTCGCCACACATGGAATAATATTCCCCTCCCCCCTCATGTGTGCGAGGTAGCGCTAAGAAAAGACAAAAACGGCCACATTCGTTCTCACTTAGTCTTTCGCTGTCATGTAATAATGTCCAAACCCACAGCTCCCTTTCCACATCCAGGCCCGACAGAACTTTCCATGGTTTACCCCAGACGCTTCACATGCCCTGATTCAATCCATTGACAGCACATCGACCCCGGTATACCACATCGATCCAATTCAGTCTGTTCCTTGCCCACCTTTAACCCTCCTGCATCTTCAGGCCCCGATCACTCAAAATCTTTTTCACCCCATCTTTCCACCTCCAGTTTGGTCTCCCACTTCTCGTTCCCTCCACCTCCGACACATATATCCTCTTGGACAATCTTTCCTCAATCATTCTCTCCATGTGACCAAACCATTGCAAAACTCCCTCTTCTGCTCTCTCAACCACGCTCTTTTTATTTCCACACATCTCCCTTGCCCTTACATTATTTACTCGATCAAACCACCTCACACCACATATTGTCCTCAAACATCTTATTTCCAGCACATCCATCCTCCTGCGCACTACTCTATCAGTAGCCCACGTCTCGCAACCATACAACATTGTTGGAACAATTATTCCTTCAAACATACCTATTTTTCCTTTCCGAGATAATGTTCTCGACTTCCAAACATTCTACAAGGCTCCCAGGATTTTCGCCCCCTCCCCCACCCTATGATTCACTTCCGTTTCCATGGCTCCATCCGCTGCCAAATCCACTGCCAGATATCTAAAGCACTTTACTTCCTCCAGTTTTTCTCCATTCAAACTTACCTCCCAGTTGACCTGACCCTCATCCCTACTGTACCTAATAACCTTGCTCGTATACACATTTACTCTTAACTTTCTTCTTTCACACACTTTACCAAACTCAGTCACCAGCTTCTGCAGTTTCTCACATAAATCAACCACCAACGCTGTATCATCAGCGAACAGCAACTGACTCACTTCCCAAGCTCTCTCATCCCCAACAGACTGCATACTTGCCCCTCTTTTCAAAACTCTTGCATTCACCTCCCTAACAACCCCATCCATAAACAAATTAAACAACCGTGTAGACATCACACACCCCTGCCGCAAACCTACATTCACTGAGAACAAATCACTTTCATCTCTTCCTACACGTACACATGCCTTACATCCTCGATAAAAACTTTTCACTGCTTCTAACAACTTGCCTCCCAAACCTAGTATCCTTAGTGCCTTCCACAGAGCATCTCTATCAACTCTATCATATGCCTTCTCCAGATCAATAAATGCTACATACAAATCCATTTGCTTTTCTAAGTATTTCTCACATACATTCTTCAAAGCAAACACCGGATCCACACATCCTCTACCACTACTGAAACCACACTGCTCTTCCCCAATCTGATGCTCTGTACATGCCTTCACCCTCTCAATCAATACCCTCCCATATAATTTACCAGAAATACTCAACAAACTTATACCTCTGTAATTTGAGCACTCATTCTTATCCCCTTTGCCCTTGTGCAATGGCACTATGCAAGCATTCCGCCAGTCCTCAGGCACCTCACCATGAACCATACATACATTAAATAACCTTACCAACCAGTCAACAATACAGTCACCCCTTTTTTAATAAATTCCACTGCAATACCATCCAAACCTGCTACCTTGCCGTCTTTCATCTTCCGCAAAGCTTTTACTACCTCTTCTCTGTTTACCAAATCATTTTCCCTAACCCTCTCACTTTGCACACCACCTCGACCAAAACACCCTATATCTGCCACTCTATCATCAAACACATTCAACAAACCTTCAAAATACTCACTCCATCTCCTTCTCACATCACAATTACGTGTTATCATCTCCCAATTTGCCCCCTTCACTGAAGTTCCCATTTGCTCCCTATTCTTACGCACTTTATTTACCTCCTTCCAGAACATCTTTTTATTCTCCCTAAAATTTAATGATACTTTCTCACCCCAGCTCTCATTTGCCCTCTTTTTCACCTCTTGCATCTTTCTCTTGACCTCCTGCCTCTTTCTTTTATACATCTCCCACTCATTTGCATTTTTTCCCTGCAAAAATCGTCCAAATGCCTCTCTCTTCTCTTTCACTAATAATATTACTTCTTCATCCCACCACTCACTACCCTTTCTAATCAACCCACCTCCCACTCTTCTCATGCCACAAGCATCTTTTGCGCAAACCATCACTGATTCCCTAAATACATCCCATTCCTCCCCCACTCCCCTTACCTCCTTTGTTCTCACCTTTTTCCATTCTGTACTCAGTACTTCCTCACACAAGTCTCCTTCCCAAGCTCACTTACTCTTACCGCTCTCTTCACCCCAACATTCTCTCTTCTTTTCTGAATGCCCATACAAATCTTCACCCTTGCCTGAAGAAAATAATGATCAGACATCCCTCCAGTTGCACCTCTCAGCACATCACCATCCAAAAGTCTCTGTTTCGCGCGCCTGTCAATTAACACTCTCTGGCCATCTCTCCTACTTACATACGAATACGTATGTATATCTCTCTTTTTAAACCAGGTATTCCCAATCACCAGTCCTTTTTCAGCACATAAATCTACAAGCTCTTCACCATTTCCATTTACAACGCTGAACACCCCATGTATACCAATTATTCCCTCAACAGCCACAATACTCATCTTTGCATTCAAATCACCCATCACTATAACCCGGTCTTGTGCATCAAAACCACTAACACACTCATTCAGCTGCTCCCAAAACACTTGCCTCTCATGATCTTTCTTCTCATGCCCAGGTGAATATGCACCAATAATCACCCATCTCCCTCCATCAGCTTTCAGTTTTACCTATATTAATCTAGAATTGACTTTCTTACATTCTCTCACATACTCCCACCACTCCTGTTTCAGGAGTAGTGCTACTCCTTCCCTTGCTCTTGTCCTTTCACTAACCTGTGACTTTACTCCCAAGACATTCCCAAACCACTCCTCCCCTTTACCCTTGAGCTTCGTTTCACTCATAGCCAAAACATCAAGGTTCCTTTCCTCAAACATACTATCTATCTCTCCTTCTTTCACATCTTGGTTGCATCCACACACATTTAGACACCCCAATCTGAGCCTTCGAGGAGGATGAGCACTCCTCGCGTGACTCCTTCTTCTGTTTCCCATTTTAGAAAGTTAAAATATACATATATATATATATATATATATATATATATATATATATATATATATATATATATATATATATATATATATATATATATATATATATATATATATATATATATATATTGGGAGGTGAGTTTGAATGGAGAAAAACTGGAGGAAGTGAAGTGTTTTAGATATCTGGGAGTGGATCTGGCAGCGGATGGAACCATGGAAGCGGAAGTGGATCATAGGGTGGGGGAGGGGGCGAAAAACCTGGGAGCCTTGAAGAATGTGTGGAAGTCGAGAACATTATCTCGGAAAGCAAAAATGGGTATGTTTGAAGGAATAGTGGTTCCAACAATGTTGTATGGTTGCGAGGCGTGGGCTATGGATAGAGTTGTGCGCAGGAGGATGGATGTGCTGGAAATGAGATGTTTGAGGACAATGTGTGGTGTGAGGTGGTTTGATCGAGTAAGTAACGTAAGGGTAAGAGAGATGTGTGGGAATAAAAAGAGCGTGGTTGAGAGAGCAGAAGAGGGTGTTTTGAAATGGTTTGGGCACATGGAGAGAATGAGTGAGGAAAGATTGACCAAGAGGATATATGTGTCGGAGGTGGAGGGAACGAGGGGAAGAGGGAGACCAAATTGGAGGTGGAAAGATGGAGTGAAAAAGATTTTGTGTGATCGGGGCCTGAACATTCAGGAGGGTGAATGGAGGGCAAGGAATAGAGTGAATTGGAGCGATGTGGTATACCGGGGTTGACGTGCTGTCAGTGGATTGAATCAAGGCATGTGAAGCGTCTGGGGTAAACCATGGAAAGCTGTGTAGGTAGGTATATTTGCGTGTGTGGACGTATGTATATACATGAGTATGGGGGGGGGGGGGCTGGGCCATTTCTTTCGTCTGTTTCCTTGCGCTACCTCGCAAACGCGGGAGACAGCGACAAAAAAAAAATATATATATATATATATATATATATATATATATATATATATATATATATATATATATATATATTATATATATATATATATTATATATATATGTATATATATATATATATATATATATATATATATATATATATATATATATATATATATATATATATATAATTTTTTTTTTTTTTTTTTTTTTTAATTTTCCAAAAGAAGGAACAGAGAAGGGGGCCAGGTGAGGATTTTCCCTCTAAGGCCCAGTCCTCTGTTCTTAACGCTACCTCGCAAACGCGGAAATGGCGAATCGTATGAAAAAAAAAAAAAATATATATATATATATATATATATATATATATATATATATATATATATATATATATATATATATATATATATATATATATATATATATATATATATGTATATATATTTAACATTCATTATACTTTGTCGCTGTCTCCTGCGTTAGTGAGGTAGCTCAAGGAAACAGGCGAAAGAATTGCCCAACTCACTCACATGCACATGTATATGCATACACGTCCACACTCGCACATATACATACATTTACATCTCAACGTATACATATACATATACACAAACAGACGTATACCTATATATACATATACAAAATTCATACTGTCTGCCCTTATTCATTTCCGTCGCCACCCTTCCACATATGGAATAACAACTCCCTCCCCCCGATGTTCGCGAGGTAGCGCTAGGAAAAGATAACAAAGGCAACATTCGTTCACACTCAGTCTCTAGCTGTCATGTATAATGCACCGAAACCACAGCTCTCTTTCCACATCCAGGCCCCACAGAACTTTCCATGGTTTACCCCAGACGCTTCAAATGCCCTGGTTCAATCCACTGACAGCGCGTAGACACCGGTATACCACATCGTTCCAATTCATTCTATTCCTAGCACGCCTTTCACCCTCTGCTTGTTCAGGCCCACATCACTCAAAATCGTTTTCACTCCATCTTTTTACCTCCAATTTGGTCGCCCACTATATATATGTGAAGATTTGTATGGGCTTTCAGAAAAGAAGAGTGAATGTTGGGGTGAAGAGGGTTTTGAGAGTAAGTGAGCTTGGGAAAGGAGACTTGCGTGAGGAAGTACCAGGAGAGACTGAGTACAGAATGGAAAAAGGTGAGAGCAAAGGAGGTAAGGGGAGTGGGGGAGGAATGGGATGCATTTAGGGAAGCAATGATGGCTTGCGCAAAAGATGTTTATGGCATGAGAAGAGAGGGAGGTAGGCAGATTAGAAAGGGTAGTGACTGGTGGGATGAAGAAGTAAGATTATTAGTGAAAGAGAAGAGAGAGGCATTTGGACGAAATTTGCAGGGAAATAGCGCAAATGAGCGGGATATGTATAAAAGAAAGAGGCAGGAGGTCAAGAGAAAGGTGCAAGAGGTGAAAAAGAGGGCAAATGAGAGTTGGGGTGAGAGAGTATCATTAAATCTTATGGAGAATAAAAAGATGTTTTAGAAGGAGGTAAATAAAGTGCGTAAGACAAGGGAGCAAATAGGAACTTCAGTGAAGGGGGCTAATGGGGAGGTGATAAATACTAGTGGTGATGTGAGAAGGAGGTGGAGTGAGTATTTTGAAGTTTTGTTAAATGTGTTTGATGAGAGAGTGTCAGATATAGGGTGTTTTGGTCGGGGTGGTGTGCACAGTGAGAGGGTTAGGGAAAATGATTTGGTAAACAGAGAAGAGGTAGTAAAAGCTTTGCGGAGGCAAGATGTTAGAAGCAGTGAAAAGTTTTTATCGAGGATGTAAGGCATGTGTACGTGTAGGAAGAGAGGAAAGTGATTGGTTCTCAGTGAATGTAAGTTTCCGGCAGGGGTGTGTGATGTCTACATGGTTGTTTAATTTGTTTATGGATGGAGTTGTTAGGGAGGTGAATGCAAGAGTTTTGGAAAGAGGGGCAAGTATGAAGTCTGTTGTGGATGAGAAAGCTAAGGAAGTGAGTCAGTTGCTGTTCGCTGATGATACAGCGCTGGTGGCTGATTCATGTGAGAAACTGCAGAAGCTGGTGACTGAGTTTGGTAAAGTGTGTGAAAGAAGAAAGTTGAGAGTAAATGTGAATAAGAGCAAGGTTATTACGTACAGTAGGGATGAGGGTCAAGTGAATTGGGCTTTAAGTTTGAATGGAGAAAAACTGGAGGAAGTGAAGTGTTTTAGATATCTGGGAGTGGATTTGGCAGCGGATGGAACCATGGAAGCGGAAGTGAATCATAGGGTGGGGGAGGGGGCGAGAATTCTGGGAGCCTTGAAGAATGTGTGGAAGTCGAGAACATTATCTCGGAAAGCAAAAATGAGTATGTTTGAAGGAATAGTGGTTCCAACAATGTTGTATGGTTGCGAGGCATGGGCTATTGATAAAGTTGTGCGCAGGAGGGTGGATGTACTGGAAATGAGATGTTTGAGGACAATATGTGGTGTGAGGTGTTTTGATCGAGTAAGTAATAATAGGGTAAGAGAGATGTGTGGTAATAAAAAGGCTGTGGTTGAGAGAGCAGAAGAGGGTGTTTTGAAATGGTTTGGTCATATGGAGGGAATGAGTGAGGAACGATTGACCAAGAGCGTATATGTGTCAGAGGTGGAGAGAACGAGGAGAAGTGGGAGACCAAATTTTAGGTGGAAAGATAGAGTGAAAAAAGATTTTGAGTGATCGGGGCCTGAACATGCCGGAGTGTGAAAGGCATGCAAGGAATAGAGTGAATTGGAACAATGTGGTATACCAGGGTCGACGTGCTGTCAATGGATTGAACAAGGGCATGTGAAGCGTCTGGGGTAAACCATGGAAAGTTGTGTGGGGCCTGGATGTGGAAAAGGAGCTGTGGTTTCGGTGCATTATTTCATGACAGCTAGAGACTGAGTGTGAACGAAAGGGGCCTTTGGTGTCTTTTCCTCTCGCTACCTCGCACACATGAGGGGGAGGGGGTTGTTATCCCATGTGTGGCGGGGTGGCGATGGGAACAAATAAAGGCAGACAGTATGAATTATGTACATATGTATATATGTATATGTCTGTGTGTGCATATATATGTGTACATTAAGATGTATAGGTTTGTATATTTGCGTGTGTGGACGTGTATGTATATACATGTGTATGTGGGCGGGTTGGGCCATTCTTTCGTCTGTTTCCTTGCGCTACAGACGAAAGAAAGGGCCCAACACACCCCCATACACATGTATATACATACACGTCCACACACGCAAATATACATACCTATACATCTCAATGTACATATATATATACACACAGACATACACATATATACACATGTATATAATTCATACTGTTTGCTTTTATTCATTCCCATCGCCACCTCGCCACACATGGAATAATATTCCCCTCCCCCCTCATGTGTGCGAGGTAGCGCTAAGAAAAGACAAAAACGGCCACATTCGTTCTCACTTAGTCTTTCGCTGTCATGTAATAATGTCCAAACCCACAGCTCCCTTTCCACATCCAGGCCCGACAGAACTTTCCATGGTTTACCCCAGACGCTTCACATGCCCTGATTCAATCCATTGACAGCACATCGACCCCGGTATACCACATCGATCCAATTCAGTCTGTTCCTTGCCCACCTTTAACCCTCCTGCATCTTCAGGCCCCGATCACTCAAAATCTTTTTCACCCCATCTTTCCACCTCCAGTTTGGTCTCCCACTTCTCGTTCCCTCCACCTCCGACACATATATCCTCTTGGACAATCTTTCCTCAATCATTCTCTCCATGTGACCAAACCATTGCAAAACTCCCTCTTCTGCTCTCTCAACCACGCTCTTTTTATTTCCACACATCTCCCTTGCCCTTACATTATTTACTCGATCAAACCACCTCACACCACATATTGTCCTCAAACATCTTATTTCCAGCACATCCATCCTCCTGCGCACTACTCTATCAGTAGCCCACGTCTCGCAACCATACAACATTGTTGGAACAATTATTCCTTCAAACATACCTATTTTTCCTTTCCGAGATAATGTTCTCGACTTCCAAACATTCTACAAGGCTCCCAGGATTTTCGCCCCCTCCCCCACCCTATGATTCACTTCCGTTTCCATGGCTCCATCCGCTGCCAAATCCACTGCCAGATATCTAAAGCACTTTACTTCCTCCAGTTTTTCTCCATTCAAACTTACCTCCCAGTTGACCTGACCCTCATCCCTACTGTACCTAATAACCTTGCTCGTATACACATTTACTCTTAACTTTCTTCTTTCACACACTTTACCAAACTCAGTCACCAGCTTCTGCAGTTTCTCACATAAATCAACCACCAACGCTGTATCATCAGCGAACAGCAACTGACTCACTTCCCAAGCTCTCTCATCCCCAACAGACTGCATACTTGCCCCTCTTTTCAAAACTCTTGCATTCACCTCCCTAACAACCCCATCCATAAACAAATTAAACAACCGTGTAGACATCACACACCCCTGCCGCAAACCTACATTCACTGAGAACAAATCACTTTCATCTCTTCCTACACGTACACATGCCTTACATCCTCGATAAAAACTTTTCACTGCTTCTAACAACTTGCCTCCCAAACCTAGTATCCTTAGTGCCTTCCACAGAGCATCTCTATCAACTCTATCATATGCCTTCTCCAGATCAATAAATGCTACATACAAATCCATTTGCTTTTCTAAGTATTTCTCACATACATTCTTCAAAGCAAACACCGGATCCACACATCCTCTACCACTACTGAAACCACACTGCTCTTCCCCAATCTGATGCTCTGTACATGCCTTCACCCTCTCAATCAATACCCTCCCATATAATTTACCAGAAATACTCAACAAACTTATACCTCTGTAATTTGAGCACTCATTCTTATCCCCTTTGCCCTTGTGCAATGGCACTATGCAAGCATTCCGCCAGTCCTCAGGCACCTCACCATGAACCATACATACATTAAATAACCTTACCAACCAGTCAACAATACAGTCACCCCTTTTTTAATAAATTCCACTGCAATACCATCCAAACCTGCTACCTTGCCGTCTTTCATCTTCCGCAAAGCTTTTACTACCTCTTCTCTGTTTACCAAATCATTTTCCCTAACCCTCTCACTTTGCACACCACCTCGACCAAAACACCCTATATCTGCCACTCTATCATCAAACACATTCAACAAACCTTCAAAATACTCACTCCATCTCCTTCTCACATCACAATTACGTGTTATCATCTCCCAATTTGCCCCCTTCACTGAAGTTCCCATTTGCTCCCTATTCTTACGCACTTTATTTACCTCCTTCCAGAACATCTTTTTATTCTCCCTAAAATTTAATGATACTTTCTCACCCCAGCTCTCATTTGCCCTCTTTTTCACCTCTTGCATCTTTCTCTTGACCTCCTGCCTCTTTCTTTTATACATCTCCCACTCATTTGCATTTTTTCCCTGCAAAAATCGTCCAAATGCCTCTCTCTTCTCTTTCACTAATAATATTACTTCTTCATCCCACCACTCACTACCCTTTCTAATCAACCCACCTCCCACTCTTCTCATGCCACAAGCATCTTTTGCGCAAACCATCACTGATTCCCTAAATACATCCCATTCCTCCCCCACTCCCCTTACCTCCTTTGTTCTCACCTTTTTCCATTCTGTACTCAGTACTTCCTCACACAAGTCTCCTTCCCAAGCTCACTTACTCTTACC
Source organism: Panulirus ornatus (assembly GCF_036320965.1). Lineage (NCBI taxonomy): Eukaryota > Metazoa > Arthropoda > Malacostraca > Decapoda > Palinuridae > Panulirus > Panulirus ornatus. The sequence continues at coordinate 36,863,553 of NC_092236.1, forward strand.
GCTCTCTTCACCCCAACATTCTCTCTTCTTTTCTGAATGCCCATACAAATCTTCACCCTTGCCTGAAGAAAATAATGATCAGACATCCCTCCAGTTGCACCTCTCAGCACATCACCATCCAAAAGTCTCTGTTTCGCGCGCCTGTCAATTAACACTCTCTGGCCATCTCTCCTACTTACATACGAATACGTATGTATATCTCTCTTTTTAAACCAGGTATTCCCAATCACCAGTCCTTTTTCAGCACATAAATCTACAAGCTCTTCACCATTTCCATTTACAACGCTGAACACCCCATGTATACCAATTATTCCCTCAACAGCCACAATACTCATCTTTGCATTCAAATCACCCATCACTATAACCCGGTCTTGTGCATCAAAACCACTAACACACTCATTCAGCTGCTCCCAAAACACTTGCCTCTCATGATCTTTCTTCTCATGCCCAGGTGAATATGCACCAATAATCACCCATCTCCCTCCATCAGCTTTCAGTTTTACCTATATTAATCTAGAATTGACTTTCTTACATTCTCTCACATACTCCCACCACTCCTGTTTCAGGAGTAGTGCTACTCCTTCCCTTGCTCTTGTCCTTTCACTAACCTTGGACTTTACTCCCAAGACATTCCCAAACCACTCCTCCCCTTTACCCTTGAGCTTCGTTTCACTCATAGCCAAAACATCAAGGTTCCTTTCCTCAAACATACTATCTATCTCTCCTTCTTTCACATCTTGGTTGCATCCACACACATTTAGACACCCCAATCTGAGCCTTCGAGGAGGATGAGCACTCCTCGCGTGACTCCTTCTTCTGTTTCCCATTTTAGAAAGTTAAAATATACATATATATATATATATATATATATATATATATATATATATATATATATATATATATATATATATATATATATATATATATATATATATATATATATATATATATATATTGGGAGGTGAGTTTGAATGGAGAAAAACTGGAGGAAGTGAAGTGTTTTAGATATCTGGGAGTGGATCTGGCAGCGGATGGAACCATGGAAGCGGAAGTGGATCATAGGGTGGGGGAGGGGGCGAAAAACCTGGGAGCCTTGAAGAATGTGTGGAAGTCGAGAACATTATCTCGGAAAGCAAAAATGGGTATGTTTGAAGGAATAGTGGTTCCAACAATGTTGTATGGTTGCGAGGCGTGGGCTATGGATAGAGTTGTGCGCAGGAGGATGGATGTGCTGGAAATGAGATGTTTGAGGACAATGTGTGGTGTGAGGTGGTTTGATCGAGTAAGTAACGTAAGGGTAAGAGAGATGTGTGGGAATAAAAAGAGCGTGGTTGAGAGAGCAGAAGAGGGTGTTTTGAAATGGTTTGGGCACATGGAGAGAATGAGTGAGGAAAGATTGACCAAGAGGATATATGTGTCGGAGGTGGAGGGAACGAGGGGAAGAGGGAGACCAAATTGGAGGTGGAAAGATGGAGTGAAAAAGATTTTGTGTGATCGGGGCCTGAACATTCAGGAGGGTGAATGGAGGGCAAGGAATAGAGTGAATTGGAGCGATGTGGTATACCGGGGTTGACGTGCTGTCAGTGGATTGAATCAAGGCATGTGAAGCGTCTGGGGTAAACCATGGAAAGCTGTGTAGGTAGGTATATTTGCGTGTGTGGACGTATGTATATACATGAGTATGGGGGGGGGGGGGCTGGGCCATTTCTTTCGTCTGTTTCCTTGCGCTACCTCGCAAACGCGGGAGACAGCGACAAAAAAAAAATATATATATATATATATATATATATATATATATATATATATATATATATATATATATATATATATATATATTTATATATATATATATATATATGTATATATATATATATATATATATATATATATATATATATATATATATATATATATATATATATATATATAATTTTTTTTTTTTTTTTTTTTTTAATTTTCCAAAAGAAGGAACAGAGAAGGGGGCCAGGTGAGGATTTTCCCTCTAAGGCCCAGTCCTCTGTTCTTAACGCTACCTCGCAAACGCGGGAAATGGCGAATCGTATGAAAAAAAAAAAAAATATATATATATATATATATATATATATATATATATATATATATATATATATATATATATATATATATATATATATATATATATATGTATATATATTTAACATTCATTATACTTTGTCGCTGTCTCCTGCGTTAGTGAGGTAGCTCAAGGAAACAGGCGAAAGAATTGCCCAACTCACTCACATGCACATGTATATGCATACACGTCCACACTCGCACATATACATACATTTACATCTCAACGTATACATATACATATACACAAACAGACGTATACCTATATATACATATACAAAATTCATACTGTCTGCCCTTATTCATTTCCGTCGCCACCCTTCCACATATGGAATAACAACTCCCTCCCCCCGATGTTCGCGAGGTAGCGCTAGGAAAAGATAACAAAGGCAACATTCGTTCACACTCAGTCTCTAGCTGTCATGTATAATGCACCGAAACCACAGCTCTCTTTCCACATCCAGGCCCCACAGAACTTTCCATGGTTTACCCCAGACGCTTCAAATGCCCTGGTTCAATCCACTGACAGCGCGTAGACACCGGTATACCACATCGTTCCAATTCATTCTATTCCTAGCACGCCTTTCACCCTCTGCTTGTTCAGGCCCACATCACTCAAAATCGTTTTCACTCCATCTTTTTACCTCCAATTTGGTCGCCCACTATATATATGTGAAGATTTGTATGGGCTTTCAGAAAAGAAGAGTGAATGTTGGGGTGAAGAGGGTTTTGAGAGTAAGTGAGCTTGGGAAGGAGACTTGTGTGAGGAAGTACCAGGAGAGACTGAGTACAGAATGGAAAAAGGTGAGAACAATGGAAGTAAGGGGAGTGGGGGAGGAATGGGATATATTTAGGGAATCAGTGATGGATTGCGCAAAAGATGCTTGTGGCATGAGAAGAGTGGGAGGTGGGTTGATTAGAAAGGGTAGTGAGTGGTGGGATGAAGAAGTAAGATTATTAGTGAAAGAGAAGAGAGAGGCATTTGGACGATTTTTGTAGGGAAAAAATGCAATTGAGTGGGAGATGTATAAAAGAAAGAGGCAGGAGGTCAAGAGAAAGGTGCAAGAGGTGAAAAAGAGGGCAAATGAGAGTTGGGGTGAGAGAGTATCATTAAATTTTAGGGAGAATTAAAAAATGTTCTGGAAGGAGGTAAATAAAGTGCGTAAGACAAGAGAGCAAATGGGAACTTCAGTGAAGGGCGCAAATGGGGAGGTGATAACAAGGATATATATATATATATATATATATATATATATATATATATATATATATATATATATATATATATATATATATATATATATATATATATATTTATTTATTTATTTATTTTGCTTTGTCGCTGTCTCCCGCGTTTGCGAGGTAGCGCAAGGAAAATGACGAAAGAAATAGCCCAACCCACCCACATACACATGTATATACATACACGTCCACACACGCAAATATATATACCTATACATCTCCATATACACATATATATATACACACACAGACATATACATATATACATATGTACATAATTCATACTGTCTGTCTCTATTCATTCTCATCGCCACCTCGCCACACATGGAATAACATCCCCCTCCCCCCTCATGTGTGCGAGGTAGCGCTAGGAAAAGACAACAAAGGTCCCTTTCGTTCACACTCAGTCTCTACCTGTCATGTAATAATGCCCAAAACCACAGCTCCCTTTCCACATCCAGGCCCCACACAACTTTTCATGATTTACCCCAGACGCTTCACATGCCCTGATTCAATCCACTGACAGCACGTCGACCCCGGTATACCACAATGATCTAATTCACTCTATTCCTTGCACGCCTTTCACCCTCCTGCATGTTCAGGCCCTGATCACTCAAAATCTTTTTCACTCCATCTTTCCACCTCCAATTTCGTCTCCCACTTCTACTCGTTCCCTCCACCTCCGACACATATATCCTCTTGGTCAGTCTTTCCTCACTCATTCTCTCCATGTGCCCAAACCATTTCAAAACACCCTCTTCTGCTCTCTCAACAACGCTCTTTTTATTTCCACACATCTCTCTTACCCTTACATTACTTACTCGGTCAAACCACCTCACACCACACATTGTCCTCATACATCTCATTTCCAGCACTTCCACCCTTCTGCGCACAACTCTATCCATAGACCACGCCTCGCAACCATACAACATTGTTGGAACCACTATTCCTTCAAACATACCCATTTTTGCTTTCCGAGATAATGTTTTCGACTTCCAAACATTCTTTAAGGCTCCAAGGATTTTCGCCCCCTCCCCCACCCTATGATTCACTTTCGCTTCCATGGTTCCATCCGCTGCCAGATCCACTCCCAGATATCTAAAACACTTTACCTCCTCCAGTTTTTCTCCATTCAAACTTACCTCCCAGTTGACTTGACCCTCCACCCTACTGTACCTAATAACCTTGCTCTTATTCACAATTACTCTCAACTTTCTTCTTTCACACACTTTACCAAACTCAGTCACCAGCTTCTGCAGTTTCTCACATGAATCAGCCACCAGCGCTGTATCATCAGCGAACAACAACTGACTCACTTCCCAAGCTCTCTCATCCCCAACAGACTTCATACTTGCCCCTCTTTCCAGGAGTCTTGCATTTACCTCCCTAACAACCCCATCCATAAACAAATTAAACAACCATGGAGACATCACACACCCCTGCCGTAAACCTACATTCACTGAGAACCAATCACTTTCCTCTCTTCCTACACGTACATATGCCTTACATCTTCGTTAGACACTTTTCACTGCTTCTAACAACTTGCCTCCCACACAATAAATTCTTAATACCTTCCACAGAGCATCTCTATCAATTCTATCATATGCCTTCTCCAGATCCATAAATGCTACATACAAATTCATTTGCTTTTCTAAGTATTTCTCACATACATTCTTCAAAGCAAACACCTGATCCACACATCCTCTACCACTTCTGAAACCACACTGCTCTTCTCCAATCTGAGGGTCTGTACATGCCTTCACCCTCTCAATCAATACCCTCCCATATAATTTACCAGGAATACTCAACAAACTTATACCTCTGTAATTTGAGCACTCACTCTTATCCCCTTTGCCTTTGTACAATGGCACTATGCACGCATTCCGCCAATCCTCAGGCACCTCACTATGAGTCATACATACATTAAATAACCTTACCAACCAGTCAATAATACAGTCACCACCTTTTTTAATAAATTCCACTGCAATACCATCCAAATCTGCTGCCTTGCCGGCTTTAATCTTCAGCAAAGCTTTTACTATCTCTTCTCTGTTTACCAAATCATTTTCCTTACGCCTCTCACTTTGCACACCACCTCGACCAAAACACCCTATATCTGCCACTTTATCATCAAACACATTCAACAAACCTTCAAAATACTCACTCCATCTCCTCACATCACCACTACTTGTTATCACCTCCCCATTTGCGCCCTTCACTGAAGTTCCCATTTGCTCCCTTGTCTTACGCAATATATATATATATATATATATATATATATATATATATATATATATATATATATATATATATATATATATATATATATATATATATATATATATATATATATATATATATATATATATATATATATATATATATATATATATATATATATATATATACATATATATATATCTAACAACTTGCCTCCCACACCATATATTCTTAATACCTTCCACAGAGCATCTCTATCAACTCTATCATATGCCTTCTCCAGATCCATAAATGCTACATACAAATCCATTTGCTTTTCTAAGTATTTCTCACATACATTCTTCAAAGCAAACACCTGATCCACACATCCTCTACCACTTCTGAAACCACACTGCTCTTCCCCAATCTGATGCTCTGTACATGCCTTCACCCAGTTTTTATCGAGGATGTAAGGCATGTGTACGTGTAGGAAGAGAGGAAAGTGATTGGTTCTCAGTGAATGTAGGTTTGCGGCAGGGGTGTGTGATGTCTCCATGGTTGTTTAATTTGTTTATGGATGGGGTTGTTAGGGAGGTGAATGCAAGAGTTTTCGAAAGAGGGGCAAGTATGAAGTCTGGTGGGGATGAGAGAACTTGGGAAGTGAGTCAGTTGTTGTTCGCTGATGATACAGCGCTGGTGGCTGATTCATGTGAGAAACTGCAGAAGCTGGTGACTGAGTTTGGTAAAGTGTGTGAAAGAAGAAAGTTAAGAGTAAATGTGAATAAGAGCAAGGTTATTAGGTACAGTAGGGTTGAGGGTCAAGTCAATTGGCAGGTGAGTTTGAATGGAGAAAAACTGGAGGAAGTGAAGTGTTTTAGATATCTGGGAGTATATCTGGCAGCGGATGGAACCATGGAAGCGGAAGTGGATCATAGGGTGGGGGAGGGGGCGAAAATTCTGGGAGCCTTGATGAATGTGTGGAAGTCGAGAACATTATCTCGGAAAGCAAAAATGGGTATGTTTGAAGGAATAGTGGTTCCAACAATGTTGTATGGTTGCGAGGCGTGGGCTGTGGATAGAGTTGTGCGCATTAGGATGGATGTGCTGGAAATGAGATGTTTGAGGACAATGTGTGGTGTGAGGTGGTTTGATCAAGTAAGTAACGTAAGGGTAAGAGAGATGTGTGGAAATAAAAAGAGCGTGGTTGAGAGAGCAGAATAGGGTGTTTTGAAATGGTTCGGGCACATGGAGAGAATGAGTGAGGAAAGATTGACCAAGAGAATATATTTGTCGGAGGTGGAGAGAACGAGGAGAAGAGGGAGACCAAATTGGAGGTGGAAAGATGGAGTGAAAAAGATTTTGTGTGATCGGGGCCTGAACATGCAGGAGGGTGAAAGGAGGGCAAGGAATAGAGTGAATTGGAGCGATGTGGTATACCGGGGTTGACGTGCTGTCGGTGGATTGAATCAAGGCATGTGAAGCTTCTGGGGTAAAGCATGGAAAGCTGTGTAGGTATGTATATTTGCGTGTGTGGACGTATGTATATACATGTGTATGGGGGTAGGTTGGGCCATTTCTTTCGTCTGTTTCCTTGCGCTACCTCACAAACGCGGGAGACAGCGACAAAGCAAAAAAAAAAAAAAAAAAAATATATATATATATATATATATATATATATATATATATATATATATATATATATATATATATATATATATATATATATTCCTATGAATCCACTGGGAAAATGAGACACGATTAGTTCCCAAGTGCACTTTCGTGTAATAATCACATCACCATGGGAGATACAAGAAAGAAATATAAGTCAGTTGATATACAAATAAGAGACGCAGCTAGGACGCCAATTTGGTAAACAAGTGATTGTCCAGGACAGACAACGAGCGTATCATAAACTTATTATGTGGACACGAATGGGAATTGTTTACAAATTCTATCAACAATAAAGCTATCCAGTCTGTATAGATCTTCACTAATATCAAGGTTATAATTCTTTGCTTATATGATGATAGAAAATTCAATGATATTTCACGTGGTACTGGAGTTAGAGTTAATAACTGAGATGGCATTACTCTAGTCAATACAATGATCATAGATTTTAACGTGATTAAACAAGACATTTGATTCTTGTCCTGTTCTTATACTATATTCATGCTGCTTAAGTCTAACAGAAAGATCCTCACCAGTTTGCCCAACATAAAACTGATTTAGGTATTCTTCATAGTATTATTGTTGCTGAAGGCAACATTTACATTATAAGATTTAAGCAACATGGGGAGTAAAGTAGAATCGTTATTAAAAAGGAGAATTAAATTATTCTTGATGTCAATGGGAGGTTTGGGTTCAACTCTATAAAATGATTTCTTTGCTAACTTAAGGAATTAATCAATGAAAGATCTAAGGTATTTTAACTTAGATCCAATAGAATATATCTTCTCAAACTCACCATTAATAAACTCTGGACTGCAAATACGTAATGCCCTAAGGAACATAGATTGAAATGATGATAATCTATCTTTGTGGGGCTGATATGAGTAATAATGGATATATGAGCATACATTGGTAGGTTTTCTGTATATTCTGAACTTAAACTTGTTTCCTTGCCTGTGAATCATGCAATCTAAAAATGGTAACACAATTATTTTCATTTTCTCTACTAAATTTGATGAAGGTTCTAAATTGTTAAGTAAGGGGAGATATGTTTGTAAATTTTCATTTCTTAGCCAAACACAAAGAACATCATCTACATACCTAAACCAAATTGCATTAGGTGAGATATCCTTTGGTAATTTTGTTTTAAAGAATTCCATAGAAAGATTACTTAGTACAGGTGATAGACGGTTACCAATTGCCATACCAAATTTTTTAGCATAATATTCGCCACTGGATGGAAATGCACAGTCTCTTATACACAATTTCATCATTTCAATGAAAACAGACTTTGAAACAGGTAAATGAATATCATCCAAAATATCAAATATATATTCTAAAAGGTCAGTAACTGGAACTTTTGTGAACAATGAGGAAACATCAAAGCTAACTTCTGCCACTTCTCGTACAACAGCACCACGAAACTCCTTCTATGCTTGCTTACATCATTTCACCATATCCCAGCTTATCTCACCTTCTTACCTAATTGTGCTCCACTTGCAGCAGCTTATCATCAACTACATTGCCATTATCATTCGATGCAGCAGTGTGTTGTTACTCGTATTTCCGTACCCATCTCTCAATTCTCGCCTCCACAAAAGAACATAGACACATGTGTGAAAATCATTAAATGGGAAACAGAATGAACTCGTAATATGAGTCCTTTATGATGAGAAGAGAAAGAATTAACCGAAGCAAGCCTATATTACAAATCAGCTTGGCCGAGTCTTGGGGTAGCAACTCGTTTCTGATGCTAGATTATACCCCTGGGGAGCCGAGCAATGGGCTAACAACTCATGTTAAGATCACACCTCAGAGAGCCTAGTTGTGGCGCGACAACTCGCGTGGAGTCCTTCGGGAAACGGGGAGTGACCCCCCAAGAAAGTTGAACCATAGGTTAGCAACTCATGTACCGGCCAAGTTACATAATCGAAATACTAATCGTGGGAAGAAAACTCGTATTGGGTTCAAAGTACACCCAGAGAAGCTTTGCTGTGAGATAACAACTCAAGTTTTGGATAGATTACATACCAGGGGAGCAGGGCCGTAGCATGACAGCACATGCTGACGTCACATTGCATAAGTGGGGAGCCTAGCCTCGGTGTGACAACCCGTACTGGGTCCAGAGTCCACCCCAGGGAGCTTAGCTGTGGGGTGAATGTGGTATTAGTTCCAGATTACATCCTAGGGAGCTACGCCGCGGGATGACAACTCGAACTGTGGCCAGATTGCACCACAGTCTAAGGTGACAGCTCGTGTTGAGGCCAGAATACACTCCAGGAGAGCTGAGCTTTGATGTAACATATCGCCCTGAGACCAGATTACTCCCTAGGAATACTGAGCCGCAGGGTGAAAACTTGTGTTATAGCGCATGTCGAAATTATACCCCGGGGGAGGTGAACCATGGTGTGAGAACTCATACCGAGGCCAGATTGCACCTCTGGGGAGCACAACCACGGGTGTCAAATCTTGTTACCAAAATGCAGCCTAGTGGAGCAAAACCATGTGGTGACATCTAGCACTAAGACTAGATGACACCCCACAGATGCTTAACCTTCAGTTGAGAATTCATGATGAGGACAGTTTACATCCCAGGGGAACCGAACCCCGGAGTAAGAAAGATCACACCCCAGAGGAGCCAACCATTGGGGTGAAAACTTGAACAGAAGCTGAATTACACCACAGAGAGCAGGGTCGTGGAGTGAAGACTTATTTTGAGGTCGGATTTCACCCTAAACCATTGGGTGACATTTTGTCCAGACTCCATATATCAGGAGCCAATGCGTGTGGGGTCAGAACTTGTGCTGAGGTCAGTGGAGGCGAACCAGGGAATGACGACCAATGTTGCTGTCCTTGTGCTGTTGTGAAGTATAGAGTAAGACAAGATCTTGAGCATGACGCTTTCTCCTTTGGACACTACGGTACGACCCTTAATTATGGTGACGTGTCCTTTGACCTGATCCTTAAAGATAAGTAAAAAAAACCTGGTCATAATAACAGAGGGTCGTACCGTCGTGTTCAAGGGTCGAACCATCGTGGTCGAAGATCGTACAGTCATGCTCAAGGGCCACACTACATCGTAGTCGAGGTCGTATTATCATGCTCAAGGGCCACACTACATCGTGGTCGAGGTCGTATTATCATGCTCAAGGGCCGCACTACATCGTGTTCGAGGTCGTATTATCATGCTCAAGGGCCACACTACATCGTGGTCGAGGTCGTATTATCATGCTCAAGGGCCACACTACATCGTGGTCGAGGTCGTATTATCATGCTCAAGGGCCACACTACATCGTGGTCGAGGTCGTACCGTCATGTACAAGGGCCACACTACATCGTGGTCGAGGTCGTATTATCATGCTCAAGGGCCGCACTACATCGTGGTCGAGGTCGTACCGTCATGTACAAGGGCCACACTACATCGTGGTCGAGGTCGTATTATCATGCTCAAGGGCCGCACTACATCGTGGTCGAGGTCGTACCGTCATGTACAAGGGCCACACTACATCGTGGTCGAGGTCGTATTATCATGCTCAAGGGCCGCACTACATCGTGGTCGAGGTCGTACCGTCATGTACAAGGGCCACACTACATCGTGGTCGAGGTCGTACCGTCATGTACAAGGGACACACTACATCGTGGTCGAGGTCGTACCGTCATGTACAAGGGCCACACTACATCGTGGTCGAGGTCGTACCGTCATGTACAAGGGACACACTACATCGTGGTCGAGGTCGTACCGTCATGTACAAGGGGTTAACGATCTTTCCAAACAGGAAGAAAAACTGATCAGATTATTACCGGAGGAGAGATGTTGTCAAGAGATTACTGAAGGAGAGATGTTGTCAAGAGATTACTGAAGGAGAGATGTTGTCAAGAGATTACTGAAGGAGAGATGTTGTCAAGAGATTACCGGAGGAGAGATGTTGTCAAGAGATTACAGGAGGAGAGATGTTGTCAAGAGATTACCGGAGGAGAGATGTTGACAAGAGATTACCGGAGGAGAGATGTTGTCAAGAGATTACCGGAGGAGAGATGGTGTCAGGTGATTACCGGGGGAAATATATTGTCAAGAGATTACTGGAGGAGAGATGGTTTCAGGTGCATACCGGAATGCTGTCAAGATATTACCGGAGGAGAGATGGTGTCATGTGATTACTTGAGGAGATATGTTGTCAAGAGATTACCTGAGGAGAGATCTTGTCAGGTGATTACAGGAGGAGATATGTTGTTAAGAGATTACCGGAGATATGTTGTCAAGAGATTACTGGAGGAGAGATATCGTCAAGTGATTACTGGAGGAGAGATGTCGTCAAGGGATAACCCGAAGAAAATGTTGTCAACAGATTACCAAAGGGAAGATGTTGTCAAGAGATTAAAGGAGGAGAGATTTAGTCAAGAGATTACTGGAAAAGACACGTTGTCAAACGATTACTGAAGAAGTGATGTTGTCAAGAGATTACAGAAGGAGATGTGTTGTCAAGAGATTACCAGAGGAGAGATTTTGAAAAGAGATTACCGGAGATATGTTGCCAAGAGATTACCGGAGAAGAGATGTTGTCGAGAGATTAACGGCGGAGAGAGGTGTCGGGTAATTACCATAGGAGATATGTTGTCAAGAGATTACCGGAGGAGGCATGCTGTCAAGAGATTACCGGAGGAGATATGTTGTTAAAAGATTACCGGAGGAGATATGTTGTTAAGAGAGTACCGGAGGAGAGATGTTGCCAAGAGATTACCAGAGGAGAGATGGTGTCAGGTGATTACCTGAGGAGATATGATGTCAAGCCATTACTGGAGAAGAGATGTTGGCAAGTGAATACCGGAGGAGAGATATTGTCAGGTGATTACCGGAATGTTGTCAAGAGATTACTGGAGGAGAGATGTTGTCAAGAGATTACCGGAGATATGTTGTCAAGAGATTACCGGAGGAGAAATATTGTCAAGAGATTACTGGAGGAGAGATGTTGTCAGGTGATTACCGAAATGTTATCAAGAGATTACCGGAGGAGAGATGTTGTCAGGTGATTACCGAAATGTTGTCAAGAGATTACCGGAGGAGAGATGTTGTCAAGGGATTACAGAAGGAGAGATGTTGTCAAGGGATTACAGGAGGAGAGATGTTGTCAGTATATTACTGGAGAAGTGATGTTGTCAAGAGATTACCGTATCAGTGACGTTGTCAAAAGATTACCAGAGGATAGATCTAGTCAGGTGATTACCGGAGAAGAGTTGTCGTCAAGAGATTCATGGAGGAGAGATGTTGTCAAGAGATTACCGGAGGAGAGATTTTGTCAAAACAATACCGGAGGAGAGATGTTGTCAAGAGATTACTGGATGAGAGATGTTGTCAAGAGATTACTGGAGGAGTGGTGTTGTCAAGAGATTACCGGACGAGACATGTTGTCAAGAGATACCGAAGGAGAAGTGTTGTCAAGAGATTACCGGAGGAAAGAAGTTGTCAAGAGATTACCGGAGGAAAGAAGTTGTCAAGAGATTACCGGAGGAGAGATATTGTCAAAAGATTACCGTAGGAAAGATTTTATCAGGTGATTACCGGAGGAGATATGTTGTCAAGAGATTACCGAAGGAGAGATGTTGTCAAGAGATTACCGAAGGAGAGATGTTGTCGAGAGATTACCGAAGGAGAGATGTTGTCAAGAGATTACCGGAGGAGACAAGTTGTCAAGAGATTACCGTAGGAGATATGTTGTAAAAAGATTACTGGAGGAGAGATATTGTTAAAAAAAATTACCAGAGGAGAGATGTTGTCAAGATATTACTGGAGGAGAGGTGTTGTCAAGAGATCTCTGGGTGAGAGATGTTGTCAAGATATTACCGAAGGAGATATGCTGTCAAGAGACTACCGGAGGAAAGATGTTGTCAGGTGATTACCAGAGAAGATATGTTGTCAAGAGATTACCGGAAGAGAGATGTTGTCAGGTGATTGCCTGAGGAGATATATCGCTAAGAGATTTCTGGAGGAAAGATGTTGTCAAGACATTACCGGAGGAGAGATGTTGTCAAGAGATTACCGGAGGAGAGATGTGGTCAAATATTACTGGAGGAGAGATGTTGTCAAGAGATTACTGGAGAAGTGATGTTGTCAAGTGATTATCGGAGGAGAGATGTTGTCAAGAGGTTACCGGAGAAGAATTGTTGTCAAGAGATTACCGAAAGAGATATGTTGTCAAGAGATTACCGGGGGGAGAGGTGTCAGGTGATTACCGGAGATGTGTTGTCAAGAAATTACCGAAGGAGATATGTTGTCAAACAATTACCGGAAGAGAGATTTGTCAAGAAATTACCGGGGTAGAGAGGTGTCAGGTGATTACCAGAGGAGATATATTGTCAAGAGATTACCGAAGGAGAGATGTTGTCAAGAGATTACTGGAGGAGAGATGTTGTCAAGAGATTACTGGAAGAGAGATGTTGTCAAGACATTATTGGAGGGGATATGTTGTCAAGTGAATACTGTAGGAGATATGTCAAGAGATTACAGGAGGAGAGATGTTGTCAAGAGATTACCGTAAGATTGATGTTGTCAGGTGATTACCGGAGGAGAGATGTTGTCAAGAGATTACCGAAGTATTGATGTTGTCAGGAGATTACCGAAAAAATAATGTTGTCAAGAGATTACCGGAGGAGATATATTGTCGAGAGATTACTGAAGGAGAGATGTTGTCAAGAGATCACAGGAGGAGAGATGTTGTCAGGTGATTACGGGAGGAGAGATTTAGTCAAGAGATTACCGGAGGAGAGATGTTGTCAAGAAATTATCGGAGAGATGTTGTCAAGAGATCACTGAAGGAGAGATGGTGTCAGGTGATTACCGGAGGAGATATCTTTTCAAGAGATTACCGGAGGAGAGATGTTGTTATGTGATTACAGGAGAGATGTTGTCAAAACATTACCGGAGGAGAGATGGTGTTACGTGCTTACCAGAATGCTAACAAGAAATTACTGTAGGAGAGATGGTCTCACGTGATTACCTGAAGAGATATCTTGTCAAGAGATTACTAGAGGAAAGATGTTATCATGTGATTACAGGAGAAGATATGCTATCAAGAGATTACCGGAGAAGAGATGTTGTCAAGAGATTAGCAGAGGAGAGATGATGTCAAGAGATTACCGGAGGAGATATGTTGTCAAAAGGTTATCGGATGAGAGATATCGTCAAGAGATTATGGGAGGAGAGATGTTGTCAAGAGATTACTGGAGGTGAGATGTTGTCAAGAGTTTGCTGGAGAAAAGATGTTGTGAAGACGTTACCGGAGATATGTTGTCAAAAGATTACCGGAGGAGAAATAATGTCAAGAGATTGCTGGAGGAGAGATCTTGTCAAGAGATTTCCGGAAGAAAGATGTTGTCAAAAGATTGCCGGAGGAGAGATGCTGTCAAGAGATTACCGGAGGAGACATGTTGTCAAGAGATTACTGAAAGAGAGTTGTTGTAAAGAGATTACTGAAGAAGTGATGTTGTCAAGAGATTACCGGAGGAGATATGTTGTCAAAAGATTATCGGAGGATCGATGTAGTCAAGTGATTACATTACAAGAGGAGAGATGTTGTCAAGAGATTACTGGAGGAGATATGTTGTCAGGTGATTACCGGATGAGATATGTTGTCAAAAGATTACGGAGGAGAGATGTTGTCAAGACATTACCGGAGAAGAGATTACTGAATAAGTGATGTTGTCTAGAGATCACTGAAAGAGATACGTTGTCAAGAGCTTATCGCAGGAAAGATGTTGTGAAGAGATTACTGGATGAGGGATGTTTTCAAGAGATTACCGCAGGAGAGATGTTGTCAAGAGATTACCGGAGAAGAGATGGGGTCAGGTGATTATCGGAAGAGATATGTTGTCAAGAGATTACCGGAGGAGAGATACTGTCAAGAGATTACCGGAGTTGAGATGTTGTCAACAGATCACCGAAGGAGACATGCTGCTAAGAGATTACTAGATGAGAGATGTCAGAAGATTACCGGAGGAGAGATATTGTCAGAAGATTACCAGAGGAGAGATGTTGTTAGGAGATTTCCGGAGGAGAGATGTCAAGAGATACGCTGCATCATCTGGAGAGTAATTTATGATCTACAGAAATGACTTCTGTCGCCATTATCTCTATGCCACAGGACACGTCGTAAGATATTCCGTTAGTAGATGTGATCTGGGCAACAGCATCCATCTGTCCTTCCGTCACCAGATGCAGGTGTTCCTGTGACGGTTGACGATGGTTTATCGACCCTATGGTCCCAGGGAATATGGACGGAAGCCGCGCTCCCCACCCGACATCGCCAGCGTTGAATATAGCCATCCGGAGCAAGCCACAACGTCCTTTATAACATGATAAGAACAGGGTGAAAATCCAAATGTTATTCTTTTCCTAAAGGGAACAGCTGAGACCTTTAGCAGTGATTTGTTTTTTCACATTTACATAGTGTAGCACAGTTTCTCAAATTTCAGGAGTTTATTGTAACATGGCGAAGCCGTTTTATAGTCTATTATAAATGTAAACCATATCATAAAGAATTCCAAAAGCGCAAATGAGAGAGAGAGAGAGAGAGAGAGAGAGAGAGAGAGAGAGAGAGAGAGAGAGAGAGAGAGAGAGAGAGAGAGAGAGAGAGAGAGAGAGAGAGAGAGATCCAAGCAAAGCGGTCTGGCCTTAACACTACTAAGAGAAAAACAAATCTTTTAAAAGCAATGGTAGAGAAGGATGGCAAACCAAATACTCTCTTCCCTTCCTCTGCTCCCTATGGCACCACACCGGCAGGAAAACAGATAGAAAAAAAATACCTTGCGGGATTAATGTGCGTCAAGAAAATCTTTATAGGAAAGTCATAAGAAAGAATAAACATGAACATGTCATGCATCCCATCAGTAGCGACATGAATCTCCTAGATTTTCGTTAAAAAGACAATAGTTAGGATAAACTTGAGCTCCAGCGTGTCGACTTACCGTGCCGAATCATCTTGATGTTGAAAATGATACTACAATTCTTGCATACTCATTCAAAGTAGATGACATTAGTTAACCAATGTTGGTATGTTACTGCATCAAGGCCAGGGAGAGATCAGTGGTTGAGAAGGTAACACAACTATAAACATTTCCTTCCCCTTTATATATATATATATATATATATATATATATATATATATATATATATATATATATATATATATATATATATATATATATATATATATATATATATATATATATATATATATATATATATATATATATATATATATATATATATATATATATATATATATATATATATATATATATATATATATATATATATATATATATATATATATATATATATATATAT
Organism: Panulirus ornatus; assembly: GCF_036320965.1. Lineage (NCBI taxonomy): Eukaryota > Metazoa > Arthropoda > Malacostraca > Decapoda > Palinuridae > Panulirus > Panulirus ornatus. The sequence continues at coordinate 36,880,093 of NC_092236.1, forward strand.
ATATATATATATATATATATATATATATATATACATATATATATATGTATATATATATATATATATATATATATATATATATATATATATATATATATATATATATATATATATATATATATAGGCACATAAATATTTATCTTTCTTTCTTTTCTTTCGTACTATTCGCCATTTCCCGCAATAGCGAGGTAGCGTTAAGAACAGAGGACTGGGCCTTTGAGAGAATATCCTCACCTGGCCCCCTTCTCTGTTCCTTCTTTTGGAAAATTGAAAAAAACGAGAGGGGAGGATTTCCAGCAACCCGCTCCCTCCCCTTTTAGTCGCCTTCTACGACACGCAGGGAATACGTGGGAAGCATTCTTTCTCCCCTATCCCCAGGGATAATATATATATATATATATATATATATATATATATATATATATATATATATATATATATATATATATATATATATATATATATATATATATTCTTTGTTATACCTGACTGCTGCCTCCCGCATCACCAAGGTAGCACCAGGAAAAAGACAAAAAATGGCCCATCCACCAATATACACATAAATATTTATATATATATATATATATATATATATATATATATATATATATATATATATATATATATATATATATATATATATATATATATATATATATATATATATATATATATATATTTTCTTTTCTTTCAAACTATTCGCCATTTCCCGCATTAGCGAGGTAGCATTAAGAACAGAGGACTGGGCCTCTGAGGGAATACCCTCACCTGGCCCAATTCTCTGTTCCTTCTTTTGGAAAATTGAAAAAAAAACCGAGAGGGGAGGATTTCCAGCCCCCCGCTCCCTCCCCTTTTAGTCGCCTTCTACGACACGCAGGGAATACGTGGGAAGTATTCTTAATCCCCTATCCCCAGGGATAATATATATATATATATATATATATATATATATATATAAAGGGGGAAGTAAATGTTTGTAGTTGTGTTACTGGAGTGATAGTTTTCATACATGGTGCTTTGACAAGAAAATAGTGAAATTGGAATAAATGTAGCTTAGACATTGAAGCTTATTGATACAGTGGTTAAATTGATGAGAACTACTATTGACGTTTGTGTAAATAGATTATACATTTTCCCTTTTCCATAGCCAGAGGTTGAACCATTATGTGACATTCAGTTTTTCATTTCATTTCAAGCTAGAAGTTTCAGTTTCTAAATTATTTCTTACATTTTTCATATGTATATATATGGATATGTGTGTGTGTGTGTGTATATGTGCGTATGTATGTGCATGTATATATATATATATATGTATATACATATATATATTGGGGAAGAGCAGTGTGGTTTCAGAAGTGGTAGAGGATGTGTGGATCAGGTGTTTGCTTTGAAGAATGTATGTGAGAAATACTTAGAAAAGCAAATGGATTTGTATGTAGCATTTATGGATCTGGAGAAGGCATATGATAGAGTTGATAGAGATGCTCTGTGGAAGGTATTAAGAATATATGGTGTGGGAGGCAAGTTGTTAGAAGCAGTGAAAAGTTTTTATCGAAGATGTAAGGCATGTGTACGTGTAGGAAGAGAGGAAAGTGATTGGTTCTCAGTGAATGTAGGTTTGCGGCAGGGGTGTGTGATGTCTCAATGGTTGTTTAATTTGTTTATGGATGGGGTTGTTAGGGAGGTGAATGCAAGAGTTTTGGAAAGAGGGGCAAGTATGAAGTCTGTTGGGGATGAGAGGGCTTGGGATGTGAGTCAGTTGTTGTTCGCTGATGATACAGTGCTGGTGGCTGATTCATGTGAGAAACTGCAGAAGCTGGTGACTGAGTTTGGTAAAGTGTGTGAAAGAAGAAAGTTAAGAGTAAATGTGAATAAGAGCAAGGTTATTAGGTACAGTAGGGTTGAGGGTCAAGTCAATTGGGAGGTGAGTTTGAATGGAGAAAAACTGGAGGACGTGAAGTGTTTTAGATATCTGGGAGTGGATCTGGCAGCGGATGGAACCATGGAAGCGGAAGTGGATCATAGGGTGGGGGAGGGGGCGAAAATTCTGGGAGCCTTGAAGAATGTGTGGAAGTCGAGAACATTATCTCGGAAAGCAAAAATGGGTATGTTTGAAGGAATAGTGGTTCCAACAATGTTGTATGGTTGCGAGGCGTGGACTATGGATAGAGTTGTGCGCAGGAGGATGGATGTGCTGGAAATGAGATGTTTGAGGACAATGTGTGGTGTGAGGTGGTTTGATCGAGTAAGTAATGTAAGGGTAAGAGAGATGTGTGGAAATAAAAAGAGCGTGGTTGAGAGAGCAGAAGAGGGTGTTTTGAAATGGTTTGGTCACATGGAGAGAATGAGTGAGGAAAGATTGACCAAGAGGATATATGTGTCGGAGGTGGAGGGAACGAGGAGAAGAGGGAGACCAAATTGGAGGTGGAAAGATAGAGTGAAAAAGATTTTGTGTGATCGGGGCCTGAACATGCAGGATGGTGAAAGGAGGGCAAGGAGTAGAGTGAATTGGAGCGACGTGGTATACCGGGGTTGACGTGCTGTCAGTGGATTCAATCAAGGCATGTGAAGCGTCTGGGGTAAACCGTGGAGGGCTGTGAAGGTATGTATATTTGCGTGTGTGGACGTATGTATATACATGTGTATGGGGGTGGGTTGGGCAAATTTCTTTCGTCTGTTTCCTTGCGCTACCTCGCAAACGGGGGAGACAGCGACAAAGCAAAAAAGAAAAAAAAAATATATATATTATCCCTGGGGATATTGGTGAAAGAATACTTCCCACGCATTCCTCGCGTGTCGTAGAAGGCGACTAGAGGGGACGGGAGCGGGGGGGCAAGAAATCCTCCCCTCCTTGTATCTTTTTTATAACTTTCTAAAATGGGAAACAGAAGAAGGAGTCACGCGGGAGTGCTCATCCTCCTCGAAGACTCAGATTGGGGTGTCTAAATGTGTGTGGATGTAACCAAGATATGAAAAAAGGAGAGACAGGTAGTATATTTGAGGAAAGGAACCTGGATGTTTTGGCTCTGAGTGAAACGAAGCTCATGGGTAAAGGGGAAGAGTGGTTTGGGAATGTCTGGGAGTAAAGTCAGGGGTTAGTGAGAGGACAAGAGCAAGGGAAGGTGTAGCAATACTCCTGAAAAAGGAGTTGTGGGAGTATGTGATAGAATGTAAGAAAGTAAATTCTCGATTAATATGGGTAAAACTGAAAGTTGATGGAGAGAGATGGATGATTATTGGTGCATATGCACCTGGGCATGAGAAGAAAGATCATGAGAGGCAAGTGTTTTGGGAGAACCTGAATGAGTGTGTTAGTGGTTTTGATGCAGGAGACCGGGTTATAGTGATGGGTGATTTGAATGCAAAGGTGAGTAATGTGGCAGTTGAGGGAATAATTGGTATACATGGTGTGTTCAGTGTTGTAAATGGAAATGGTGAAGAGCTTGTAGATTTATGTCCTGAAAAAGGACTGGTGATTGGGAATACCTGGTTTAAAAAGTGAGATATACATAAGTATACGTATGTAAGTAGGAGAGATGGCCAGACAGCGTTATTGGATTACGTGTTAATTGACAGGCGCGCGAAAGAGAGACTTTTGGATATTAATGTGCTGAGAGATGCAACTGGAGGGATGTCTGATCATTATCTTGTGGAGGCTAAGGTGAAGATTTGTATGGGTTTTCAGAAGAGTGAATGTTAGGGTGAAGAGGGTGGTGAGAGTAAGTGAGCTTGGGAAGGAGACTTGTGTGAGGAAGTACCAGGAGAGACTGAGTACAGAATGGAAAAAGGTGAGAACAATGGAAGTAAGGGGAGTGGGGGAGGAATGGGATGTATATAGGGAATAAGTGATGGATTGCGCAAAAGATGCTTGTGGCATGAGAAGAGTGGGAGGTGGGTTGATTAGAAAGGGTAGTGAGTGGTGGGATGAAGAGGTAAGATTATTAGTGAAAGAAAAGAAAAAGGCATTTGGACGATTTTTGTAGGGAAAAAATGCAATTGAGTGGGAGATGTATAAAAGAAAGAGACAGGAGGCAAGAGAAAGGTGCAAGAGGTGAAAAAGAGGGCAAATAAGAGTTGGGGTGAGAGAGTATCATTAAATTTTAGGGAGAATAAAAAGATGTTCTGGAAGGAGGTAAAGTGCGTAAGACAAGGGAGCAAATGGGAACTTCAGTGAAGGGCGCAAATGGGGAGGTGATAACAAGTAGTGGTGATGTGAGAAGGAGATGGAGTGAGTATTTTGAAGGTTTGTTGAATGTGTTTGATGATAGAGTGGCAGATATAGGGTGTTTTGGTCGAGGTGGTGTGCAAAGTGAGAGGGTTAGGGAATATGATTTGGTAAACAGAGAGGAGGTAGTGAAAGCTTTGCGGAAGATGAAAGCCGGCAAGGCAGCAGGCTTGGATGCTATTACAGTGGAATTTATTAAAAAAGGGGGTGACTGTATTATTGACTAGTTGGTAAGGTTATCTAATGTATGTATGACTCATGGTGAGGTGCCTGAGGATTGGCGGAATGCGTGCATAGTGCCATTGTACAAAGGCAAGGGGATAAGAGTGAGTGCTCAAATTACAGAGGTATAAGTTTGTTCAGTATTCCTGGTAAATTATATGGGAGGGTATTGATTGAGAGGGTGAAGGCATGTGCAGAGCATAAGATTGGGGAAGAGCAGTGTGGTTTCAGAAGTGGTAAGGGATGTGTGGTTCAGATGTTTGCTTTGAAGAATGTATGTGAGAAATACTTAGAAATGCAAATGGATTTGTATGTAGCATTTATGGATCTGGAGAAGGCATATGATAGAATTGATAGAGATGCTATGTGGAAGGTATTAAGAATATATAGTGTGGGAGGCAAGTTGTTAGAAGCAGTGAAAAGTTTTTATCAAGGATGTAAGGCATGTGTACGTGTAGGAAGAGAGGAAAGTGATTGGTTTTCAGTGAATGTAGGTTTGCGGCAGGGGTGTGTGATGTCTCCATGGTTGTGTAATTTGTTTATGGATGGGGTTGTTAGGGAGGTGAATGCAAGAGTTTTGGAAAGAGGGGCAAGTATGAAGTCTGTTGGGGATGAGAGAGCTTGGGAAGTGAGTCAGTTGTTGTTCGCTGATGATACCAAGCTGGTGGCTGATTCATGTGAGGAACTGCAGAAGCTGGTGACTGAGTTTGGTAAAGTGTGTGAAAGAAGAAAGTTAAGAGTAAATGTGAATAAGAGCAAGGTTATTAGGTACAGTAGGGTTGAGGGTCAAGTCAATTGGGAGGTAAGTTTGAATGGAGAAAAACTGGAGGATGTAAAGTGTTTTAGATATCTGGGAGTGGATCTGTCAGTGGATGGAACCATGGAAGCGGAAGTGGATCATAGGGTGGGGGAGGGGGCGAAAATCCTTGGAGCCTTGAAGAATGTTTGGAAGTCGAGAACATTATCTCGGAAAGCAAAAATGGGTATGTTTGAAGGAATAGTGGTTCCAACAATGTTGTTGGTTGCGAGGCGTGGGCTATGGATAGAGTTGTGCGCAGGAGGATGGGTGTGCTGGAAATGAGATGTTTAAGGACAATGTGTGGTGTGAGGTGGTTTGATCGAGTAAGTAACGTAAGGGTAAGAGAGATGTGTGGAAATAAAAAGAGCGTGGTTGAGAGAGCAGAAGAGGGTGTTTTGAAATGGTTTGGGCACACGGAGAGAATGAGTGAGGAAAGATTAACCAAGAGGATATATCTGTCGGAGGTGGAGGGAACGAGAAGTGGGAGACCAAATTGAAGGTGGAAAGATGGAGTGAAAAAGATTTTGTGTGATCGGGGCCTGAACATGCAGGAGGGTGAAAGGAGGGCAAGGAATAGAGTGAATTGGATCGATGTGGTATACCGGGGTTGACGTGCTGTCAATGGATTGAATCAGGTCATGTGAAGCGTTTGGGGTAAACCATGGAAAGCTGTGTAGGTATGTATATTTGCGTGTGTGGTCGTATGTATATACATGTGTATAGGGTGGGTTGGGCCATTTCTTTCGTCTGTTTCCTTGCGCTACCTCGCAAACGCGGGAGACAGCGACAAAGCAAAAAAAAAAATATATATATATATATATATATATATATATATATATATATATATATATATATATATATATATATATATATATATATATATATATATATATATATATGTATATATATACATATTTTTTTTTTTTTTTTTTTTTTTTTTTTGAAAGTTGATAGAGAGAGATGGGTGATTATTGGTGCATATGCACCTGGGCATGAGAAGAAAGATCGTAAGAGGCAAGTGTTTTGGGAGCAGCTGAATGAGTGTGTTAGTGGTTTTGATGCACGAGACCGGGTTATAGTGATGGGTGATTTGAATGCAAAGGTGAGTAATGTGGCAGTTGAGGGAAGAATTGGTATACATGGGGTGTTCAGTGTTGTAAATGGAAATGGTGAAGAGCTTGTAGACTTGTGTGCTGAAAAAGGACTGGTGATTGGGAATACCTGGTTTAAAAAGCGAGATATACATAAGTATATAACGCCAGACAGCGTTATTGGATTACGTGTTAATTGACAGGCGCGCGAAAGAGAGACTTTTGGATGTTAATGTGCTGAGAGGTGCAACTGGAGGGATGTCTGATCATTATCTTGTCGAGGCTAAGGTGAAGATTTGTATGGGTTTTCAGAAAAGAAGAGTGAATGTTGGGGTGAAGAGGGCGGTGCGAGTAAGTGAGCTTGGGAAGGAGACTTGTGTGAGGAAGTACTAGGAGAGACTGAGTACAGAATGGAAAAAGGTGAGAACAATGGAAGTAAGGGGAGTGGGGGAGGAATGGTATGTATTTAGGGAATCAGTGATGGATTGCGCAAAAGATGCTTGTGGCATGAGAAGAGTGGGAGGTGGGTTGATTAGAAAGGGTAGTGAGTGGTGGGATGAAGAAATAAGATTATTAGTGAAGGAGAAGAGAGAGGCATTTGGAGGATTTGGACGATATATATATATATATATATATATATATATATATATATATATATATATATATATATATATATATATATATTTTTTTTTTTTTTTTTCAAACTATTCGCCATTTTCCGCGTTAGCAAGGTAGCGTTAAGAACAGAGGACTGGGCCTTTGAGGAAATATCCTCACCTGGCCTCCTTCTCTGTTCCTTCTTTTGGAAAATTAAAAAAAAAAAAAAACAAGAGGGGAGGATTTCCAGCCCCCCGCTCCCTCCCCTTTTAGTCGCCTTTTAAGACACGCAGGGAATACGTGGGAAGTATTCTTTCTCCCCTATCCCCAAGGATAATATATATATATATATATATATATATATATATATATATATATATATATATATATATATATATATATATATATATATATATATATATATATGTTGTTCTGGAAGGAGGTAAATAAAGTGCGTAAGGCATGGGAGCAAATGGGAACTTCAGTGAAGGGCGCAAATGGGGAGGTGATAACAAGTAGTGGTGATGTGAGGAGATGGAGTGAGTATTTTGAAGGTTTGTTGAATGTGTTTGATGATAGAGTGGCAGATATAGGGTGTTTTGGTCGAGGTGGTGTGCAAAGTGAGAGGGTAAGGGAGAAGAGAGGGTAAACAGAGAAGAGGTAGTAAAAGCTTTGCGGTAGATGAAAGCCGGCAAGGCAACAGGTTTGGATGGTATTGCAGTGGAATTTATTAAAAAAGGGGGTGACTGTATTATTGACTGGTTGGTAAAGTTATATAATGTATGTATGACTCATGGTGAGGTGCCTGAGGATTGGCGGAATGCGTGCACAGTGCCATTGTACAAAGGCAAAGGGGATAAGAGTGAGTGCTCAAATTACAGAGGTATAAGTTTGTTGAGTATTCCTGGTATATGGGAGGGTATTGATTGAGAGGGTGAAGGCATGTACAGAGCATCAGATTGGGGAAGAGCAGTGTGGTTTCAGAAGTGGTAGAGGATGTGTGGATCAGGTGTTTGCTTTGAAGAATGTATGTGAGAAATACTTAGAAAAGCAAATGGATTTGTATGTAGCATTTATGGATCTGGAGAAGGCATATGATAGAGTTGATAGAGATGCTCTGTGGAAGGTATTAAGAATATATGGTGTGGGAGGCAAGTTGTTAGAAGCAATGAAAAGTTTTTATCGAGGATGTAAGGCATGTGTTCGTGTAGGAAGAGAGGAAAGTGATTGGTTCTCAGTGAATGTAGGTTTGCGGCAGGGGTGTGTGATATCTCCATGGTTGCTTAATTTGTTTATGGATGGGGTTGTTAGGGAGGTAAATGCAAGAGTTTTGGAAAGAGGGGCAAAAATGAAGTCTGTTGTGGATGAGAGAGCTTGGGAAGTGAGTCAGTTGTTGTTCGTTGATGATACAGCGCTGGTGGCTGATTCATGTGAGAAACTGCAGAAGCTGGTGACTGAGTTTGGTAAAGTGTGTGAAAGAAGAAAGTTAAGAGTAAATGTGAATAAGAGCGAGGTTATTAGGTACAGTAGGGTTGAGGGTCAAGTCAATTGGGAGGTAAGTTTGAATGGAGAAAAACTGGAGGAAGTAAAGTGTTTTAGATATCTGGGAGTGGATGTGGCAGCGGATGGAACCATGGAAGCGGAAGTGAATCATAGGTTGGGGGCGGGGGCGAAAATCCTGGGAGCATTGAAGAATGTGTGGAAGTCGAGAACATTATCTCGGAAAGCAAAAATGGGTATGTTTGAAGGAATAGTGGTTCCAACAATGTTGTATGGTTGCGAGGCGTTGGCTATGGATAGAGTTGTGCGCAGGAGGGTGGATGTGCTGGTAATGCGATGTTTGAGGACAATGTGTGGTGTGAGGTGGTTTGATCGAGTAAGTAATGTAAGGGTAAGAGAGATGTGTGGAAATAAAAAGAGTGTGGTTGAGAGAGCAGAAGAGGGTGTTTTGAAATGGTTTGGGCACATGGAGAGAATGAGTGAGGAAAGATTGACCAAGAGGATATATGTGTCGGAGGTGGAGGGAACGAGGAGAAGTGGGAGACCAAATTGGAGGTGGAAAGATGGAGTGAAAAAGATTTTGAGTGATCTGGACCTGAACATGCAGGAGGTGAAAGGCGGCCAAGGAATAGAGTGAATTGGATCGATATGGTATACCGGGGTTGACGTGCTGTCAGTGGATTGAATCAGGGCATGTGAAGCGTCTGGGGTAAACCATGGAAAGTTTTGTGGGGCCTGGATGTGGAAAGGGAGCTGTGGTTTCGGGCATTATTGCATGACAGCTGGAGACTGAGTGTGAACGAGTGGGGCCTTTGTTATCTTTTCCTAGCGCTACCTCGCACACATGCGGGGGGAGGGGGATGGTATTCCATGTGTGGCAAGGTGGCGAATGGGAATGAATAAAGGCAGACAGTGTGAATTGTGTGCATGGGTATATATGTATGTCTGTGTGTGTATATATATGTGTATATTGAGATGTATAGGTATGTATATTTGCGTGTGTGGACGTGTGTGTATATACATGTGTATGGGTGTGGGTTGGGCCATTTCTTTCTTCTGTTTCCTTGCGCTACCTCGCAAATCCGGGAGACAGCGACAAAGCAAAATAAATATAAATAAATAATAACTACATCAATGGTAATGATAGTAATGATACTACTATTACTGCAACTACTATTCCTGCTAATAATAATGATAATAATAATAATAATAATAATAATAATAATAATAATAATAATAATAATAATAATAATAATAATAATAATAATAATAATAATAATAATGAAAATAATAATAATAATGATAATAATATTCATGATAATAATAATGATTTTAATGATAATAGTAATAATAATAATAATAATAATAATAATAATAATAATAATAATAATGATAATAATAATAATAATAATAATAATAATAATAATAATAATAATAATAATAATAATGATAATAATAATGATAATAATAATAAGGAGAAGAAGAAGAAGAAGAAGAAGAAGAAGAAGAAGAAGAAGAAGAAGAAGAAGAAGAAGAAGAGGAAGAATGATAATACTGATAAAAATAATGATAATGATAATATTGATAATGATAATAATGATAATAATCATGATAATGATAATGATAGCTACAGTAATAATGATAATAATGATAATGATAATAATGGTAATAATAATAATAATAATAATAATAATAATAATAATAATAATAATAATAATAATAATAATGATAATGATAATAATATTAATAATAATCATATTACTAATTAAAATGATAATGATAATAATGATAATGATAATAATAATTACTATAATATCAATAATGATAACAATAATGATAGTAATAATAATACTAATGACAAAAATAGTGATAATAATAATAGTAATATTAATAATAATGATAATCACATCAATGGTAATGATAGTAATGATACTACTACTACTGCAACTACTATTCCTGCTAATAATGATGATAATGGTAATGATGATAAGGATAATATTAATGATAATAATAATGATAATAACAATAATAATAATAATAATAATAATAATAATAATAATAACAATAATAATGATAATAATTATAATAATGATAATAATAATAATAATAATAATAATAATAATAATAATAATAATAATAATAATAATAATAATAATAGTAATAATACTAATAATGATAATAATAATAATAATGATAATAATGATAATGATAATGATAATAATAATAGTAATAATGATAATAATAATATAATAATGATAATAGTAATAGTAATGATAATGATAATGATAATGATGATAATAATGACAATGATAATAATGATAATAATGATAATGATAATGACAATAATAATAATGATAATAATGATAATTATGATAATAATGATAATAATGATAATAATGATAATAGTAATAACAATAATAACAATGATAAAAAAGCAGTGTTAATAATATCCTTTGGGGAAGGATAGAAAAAATACTTTCAACGTAATTTTGCGTGCCGTAGAAAGCAAGAAAGAGGGCTGGATGAGTGAGGGAACTGAGCATCCCCCAACACGCACACACACACACACACACACACACACACACTTCCTGAATTTCACTTTCTAAAAGTTGTACAGAAGAAGGAGCTAAGCTTAATCTCTTCGAAGGCTCTCGCTGAGATGTATGAATATATTTGGTTGTCACCAGTATGAGAAGAAAGGTAAGTATTATGTTTGAGGAAAGGAACCTGGATGTTCTCGCTTTGAGTTCGAAAAAGCTGAAGGATAAGACGGAAGAATATACTGGGAATGTTTTATGGTTAACGTTAGGAGTTAGGATGATGGCAAGAATTCATGAAACAGTAGCACTTATGCTGAAGAAGTTGTGGGAATGTGTGACAAAAGGTAAGGAAATGGGCTTCAGGCTGATGCAAATAAAAATGAAAGTGGATTACGAGAGTTGGTTGATTAATCATAAGTGCATAGGTACCTGGCTTTGAGAAGGATTGTGAAGAGAGACGGGTGTTTTGGAAGCAACTGTTTTTATGAGAGAGTGGATAATGCGGCAGGTGAGAGAGAATTGGTGACTGGTAGTACCTAGTTCAAAAAGAGGGGCATACCTTGATAAATGTGCGTGAGCAGGCATTACCAGAATACGTGCTAATTGATGGGGTCGCAAAAGAGAGAGTATTGAATGTGAATGTGCTGAGAGAGGTACCTGGTGGTTTTCGGAAAAGAGGAAATGATATGGGTGAGAAGAGAGTTGGTGAAAGTGAGTGAGCTTGGGAGCTACTTTTGTGAAGAAATACCAGGAGAGACTGATCGTAAAATGGCAAAAGGTGAGAGTAACGAAACAAGGTGAGTGGGTGAGGAAAAGGAGATATTAATGGAAGCAGTGCCGGCATGTGTGGGAGAAGAGTGGGTGAGCAGGAAAGAAATGGCAGGGAATTGTGGGATGACGAAATTAAGTCACTAGCGAAAGAGAAAAGAAAGGTGTATGGTCAGTACTTACAAAGAGGAGGTGGATAAGAGATAGCGGTAGGAGGCCAAGAAGAAACTGTCGGAATCGAAAAAAGAGGGCAAATGTGAGTTAGGACGACCGAGTAGAAACAAATTTCGTGGGGAGAATAAGAAAATGTTTTGGAAGCTGGTTAATAATATGAGAAAAATAAAAGAGAACAAATGGAAACATCGGTGAAGGGGGCAAATGGGGAAGTGGTAATAGGCGGTGATAAGGTGAAGAGGCGATAGAGTAAGTAATTTGAAGGGTTGTTATATGTTTTTGGTGATATGTTGACAAATGTAAGGTGTTTGGGTCGGGAAGGTATGCGTGAAGGTTTGGTGGGAAGAGAAGAGGTGGTGAAAGCCTTGCATAAAATGAAAAGTATTAAAGCGGCTTGAGTGGAGGTATTGCAAGATAATTTTCTAAGGTTGTGAGTATTCTTGATGAATTAGTTGGAGTTTTCAGTGCATGCATAGATCATGGTGAGGTGTCTGAAGATTGGGTGAATGTATGTATAGTACTACTGAACAAAGACAAAGGGGACAAAAGTGATTGTTCGAATTACAGAGGCATACGTTTGATGAGTACTTGGTAAGTTCTATGGAAGAGGGGTGATGGAGAGGATAGTGGCTTGCACAAAGCATCAGAATAGGGAGGAACAATGTGATTTTTGCGGTGGTAGAGGATGTGTGGATGATGTATTTGCTCTGATAAATGTAGGTGACAAATGCTTAGAGAAAAAAAGATGGATTTGTATGTTGCATTTATGTGTCTGCAGAAACCATTTAAAAAGGTTGATTGATGTTTTGTGGAAGGTTGAGGAAAGATGATAAAAGCTGTGAGTATTTATCAAGAGAGTAAGACGGATATGCGAGTAAATAGAGAGGAGAGTAGGATGTTCCAGGGGAAGGTGGGTCTGTGGCAGGAGTGTCTGATGTTACCATTGCTGTCTAGTCTGTTTGTGGAGGGGATTATGGGGAAGGTAAGTTAAAGGGTTCTGTATAGAGGGGCAGCCATACAGCACGTTAGGGTGACGAGGCCTGGGAAGTGAGTCATTTGTCTTTTTCTTTTTCTTTTTATCTTGGAGGTTCCAGTCACTGACACAAGTCCACATCAAGACTGAACCTAACTGAAGTATAGAGAGATTGATGAAAATTGAAAGGAAGAGACAATGAAAAGTATCTACAAATCTTGGAGAAAGTGAAAAACCTGTCTTTTGCATTGGGAAAAATAGTGAATTACAAAATTGACTTTTCTGCAATTGTAATTACGATTGAAGACACAACCCATGTCCCAGATGCAATTTTCACTGATAAGAGAAGAGAGCGTTTTACAAGACATTGACATAAAAGCTGAAGGCATACTCTCAACGATAAACGAAATGAAGATAAAGAAAACTGTGGACTGATAAATTCTAACCAAGAGCATTGAATGAGGGGATAAATGAGTTAAGCCCTTGACTGCCCTTTCTAATAAGTAATTTTGCTAATGTAAAAGTTCCAGAGGAATGGAAGTTTACCAATGCAGCATCGATATTTGAAAAAGGTAATAAGTCGGTTCCCGGAAATTATCGTTCCATTAACTTATCGTCTGTATTTGGAAAACTTATGGAATCCATAATTCGAGACAAGGCAGTGGCTTTTAGGCATGCCATCGAAGCAGGTGAGTTCCATTGAGGTCTTACGCTTCTCCAGATTACAGTAAATGAAGTCTAGGTGGATAACAAGGCAGTGATGTTGGAGAAAGCCTTCATGTTTATTATACTGTTGAGGTTCTACCGAATCAGCAACGTCAGCATAGGCCCATAATCGATTCTCAGTCTGGTTTTCGACGAATTCGTTTACGTCTGACGAATCTGCTTGATTTCTTTTATGATGTAAATAACATGTATGACGAAAGTAAAAACCTGATATCAACTATCTAAATCTACGAAAAGAATTCGATAATGTTTTGATAAAGAAATAACCAGCAAAAATTGTCACATGGTATTGATGTGGTTGTACTTTGGTGGATAGGAAATTACCTAACTACCAAAAAAACGGAAAGATATGATTACTAGTTAAGCTTCACAATGGTACGGCGTGACAAGTGGAGTGCCACAAGGATCAGTTTTGTAACCGGTCTTTGTCTCATAGATATTAATGATATTGAAAAAGGGCTGCATTTTAAGATACCATAATTCACAAATGATACTAATCTTGGAAATAAATCTATAAATGAACGAGAACCGCTGCTGCTTCAAACTGATGAGCTCAGCTCATAGGTGGCAAATGAATTCTGACATTGATTAACGTAAAGCTTTATATATCGATGGTAATAACGAGAAGCAAGCTACAGTATGATATCTGCTAAATAACAAAACGTAAATAAGGAGAAATACTTGGGCGCATTAACCTGAAGTAACCTAACTCGAGAAAGCACTGTATAGGAGCTGTGAAAAGAGCAAAACAAAAATTGGATTCATAGGTAGGACTTTCCAATTTAAGTCCATGGAAATCACCATTACAATTTACAGTTCCTTGGTTCGTTCTCATCTTGAACATTGTGTTCAATTTTGGTCACACTGTCTAATAAAACAAGGCAGACAAAATGGAGAGAGTGCAGAGTTGAGCTTCCAAAATGATTCCTGGGCTGAGAAACTAATCCTATGAGAACCAACTAAGCGACTTGAATCTATGTAGTTCAGAAACGAAAAGATTAAGAGGTGATCTAATACAAGATTTCAAAAGTATCAAAGGCTTTGACGATCTTATAGCTACTTAAGACTTGATTCGTCTGATTTCAGTAGTCGTATTGGATACAGCTCGTGGGGAAATGTATTATCCCAAATGAGGCAAAGTACGTTTTCTCCAACACAATTGCTAACATATGAAATGCTATACTAGAGTATTTGAAAGAAACGTATTTCGCTTCAAATCCACGCCTTACATTAAGTGCACCTCAATAGTCATCATGACAAATTGAAGGTTATTCTATTTGAATTATCTGTGTGGCTTCTAACTTTTACCACACTATGCTGTGAGTTTCTCATATTCTTCACTAGTGCAGACATTCTCGAAAGGGCCCAGTGGTCTGTTGCTGTTTGAATTCCTTTTGTATTCCGATATGTAATACACAATGTTCATGAGATGAGCCTCTACGAATATAAATAGCCCTACTCTTACCATACAAATAGGTAATTACACACACACACACACACACACACACACACACACACACACACACACACACACACACACACACACACACACACACACACACAAACACACACACACACGTACTCAGGTTTATCCATTACATATATGTCTGTGTATGTGTGACAGGGAAGAATGGCGATGACCACCTCCTGGGACAGCCGACCTCGGACAAAACCATCATACTCAACAGCCGTACACCCACCAACACCACAGGAAACAGCGAGACAGTCCAGGACTGATGTTCACCTGGTCATCGTCACCTTTCCATGGATAAGAGAAATGATTTCGAGAATCCTTTGGCTCCACCACCAGCAACACACGTTTGACACATCATCTTGTCTCACACCACCAGCATAACACCACACAGGAGCTGTCTCCGTTACCATGCCCTCACAGCTCACACCTCCCACCTCACACCTCCTACCTCACATCTCACACCTCCCACCTCACACCTCACACCTCACACCTCACACCTCACACCTCAAGCCGAGATAACACCTTCTAAGTCTCGCACTTTACCGACGTTCGTAAAAGCTTCAAATAATTACAGAATTTTCTTTGTATACGCCAGAGGAGGAAATGCTGACTACAAACTTGTTGGAAGTCCAGAGTCGAAACTATTAAGGCCTTTCCAGGGATTCCTAGTCGATATGACCGATTATATCAGTGTTCAAAATTTTAGAAAGAACGGGAGAGTTTATTCATCCAACTTACTCCTAGTATTGGCGTCTCAGTCATTTATAATTGAGTTATCATACTTTGTGTCAACTGCAGCAAAGAATGAAGGAGAGTGAGAAATGTATGATGAGAAGTCCGTTAAAGAATTGTTTTACTTTGAGTAGTATGATGGTGAAGCATCAGAGGACTGAGCACTAACTGTGGCATAATGCCACAGGTCACTTTCTACCACGAAGTGGGCGTTTTTCACGTCTCCTACCTCTGTGTTCTTTATTATTGTTTCTTGCCTGCCTTTCTCCTTTCTTGTTCCCCACGTGCATTTGTTCTCTAGCTCCCCACTCTGCCTCTCTTCCTTGTGATCGAATTAACCATTCGTTCATTCTTTTCCTTCCGTTTAGATCAGGCTCAACAATATCTGCCTGTGTCAGTCTTTCTACATCTTATAGCAGTGATTCTTAATCAAACCCCATAAGAGTTATCTAAGCCATACTAAGGCTTTCTGATGCTCCAAGGAAAACAAATTGTCAGATGTACCCACTACACACTACTGGTTCATAAATTATTGTTAAAGACAGTTAGACATGGACAACACGTTCACTTTGCCGCCTCCTGTTTGCTCTGGACTTGAAAACAAAAGCGATAATGTTTTGTCGTAAAACTTTTGTGACAACCATAAGAGAGAGAGAGAGAGAGAGAGAGAGAGAGAGAGAGAGAGAGAGAGAGAGAGAGAGAGAGAGAGAGAGAGAGAGAGAGAGAGAGCAATAGTTTTGCCGTTATACCATATGACTCAACCTCCTGAATGCCTAGAAAGGCTGAAGATTCACTGAATCAACTTAGATTCGGCCTCATTTCACTGCTGCTCAGTCTTTAGTCGACATCAATTCCCTTCTATTTCATTATCTGGACTTTCCTCCCTTAGTTCATACTCATCAGTCATGACGGCCCAGATCCTGTCGCAGTCACTGCCCATAAACCAGGATAAATGACTCTTTCCAGCCCGACGCTGGAGCCTCAGAGAGACTATCAATTTCTCCTTCTCTTTGTCGTCCATCGTCCTTCCACCGCCCCCTCGCCATCCCATGATCCGCGTCATTCTCCCTCTCTCACTTGGTGCCATTCTTCTCCCTCCCCACCACCACTACCTGCTCCCCACTATCACCCTTGTCCTGGTGACGGGCAGCACCTGCTCTCCATACACTTCTCAACACACTGGGTTTTCTTATGTAAATTAGGTCGCCTTACATATGACCCTCCGGCCCGTAAGTTCTGGTTATATAACTACTCCCTATACGAGTCATATGTTAATAGTAGTACCTTAATATGCCTGCCTTATGGTATTTGTGGCGTTACACTATCTTACTTTGCCAAGGACGTAGATATGCCTCGCTGGATTCGTGGATGATATCTTTGTATTTCATGGGTCTGTGGTTACATCATAACCGACTTGATTGTCGACCTTAATGTAAAGAGTGCATCACCACTGTTTTGATCCTCTTTAGAATGCAGTAACAGGGGACTGAATTTAATATTTGGTGTATAAACGAACGTCTCTATTGTGAGGGAAAATGGCAAGTGTGCGCAACCCAAGAAGAGACACGAGTTTGTACGAACTGTTTAATACGTATCTTGATCGACATCAGCGGAAAGTAACTACCACTGCCTCTATGTCCAATACAATATAGAGCTGTAGCTTGATTCTCATGCCACCTGCCCAGTACCAAACTAATTCACTTGAACTCACCGATGTAAATATATGAAATCATACGAGTGGTCAGTTCGACCATAGGTGACGGTTTAACAAAAGCAACTATCATGATAGCGTAATATTGCTATCATACCACCGACATGACTCATAATACCACAGTCATGTTCGTACCTCATCATACCATTATACTACCACATTAACACCCTACTATAAGGCTATCATAATGGCCAGATTGATCATTTTTTTGTCCAGATCTTAATTTATTAATTTTCTCATATGACGATGCTGGTGATTGTTAGGTGGTTTGCATCTTTACTTACATCACCCATACCAACTATGAGGATTTAATGCATTAAAAATTTGGTCATCACCCACGTATACGAAGTAGTATATATATGTACCAAATGTTTCATATATTGTAAACAAATGTGGTCGTATTTATGATGATTTTCAGAGGCTATTTACACCACCGCTCACTACCGAGTGATCATGGTATATACGTTGGATTACTACCCATATATAGATGGAAGTCATGGTATTGTATAAGGCACGTTACAGGGATGGGACGAGGGCATTATGGTTTCAACATATAGAGAATAAGGGATTGGACTGTCTTAGGGTTTAACAGGTCAAGCTCGTCTTATAGATAGTCCCATGGCTCCTAAACCTGGCGTAGTCCACATATGTTGATGTGTCATCCACGTTATAATACTCGAGGGAAAGATTGCAGTAAGTGACATCGGCTGGGGATCAGTATCAAATTGCCAGACTTACCAATAACCCATCCAGCTGTGTATGACGACACCGTCGCATCTCCCAGCACAGTGTATTCAGCCTCTCGGCGCTGTATAGGTCAGCAAGGTCTTCAGCTGCCTCTTGGAACGGTATAGTTTTCATGGTGCAGTATGAGACTTCAAGGCAGCTGATCTGCCACCTGATTCTCGAATATGGAATCAAACAGCATAATGTCTAGTACGGCCGACATGAAAAATGATCCAGAGGAGCTCAAGGGTGCAGTTGTTAGCGAACAGACAACGAAGGACACTCGTGTCTGAGATTATTAAGGAGATTTGGAGCTGCCTGGGAGTCTGTGACGTTGATGCCGTTAAGAGAATCGTCAACAAAGTCACAAAAAAATGATACTGACCCATCCAGTGTCCTGATACGAGTAGAAGTGCTGTAGGTGTAAGCGAGGGCATCCGGGCTAGTTATGAAGAGAGACTATATGGTTTCTGAGCTATTATAGATCTAGTAGTAGTGGTAGTAGTAGTAGCAGGCGCAGTGGCAGTAAAAGTATCAGTTGTAGAATAACAGTTGTAATAATAACAGACAAACAATAGTGCAGGTAATAGTAGTAGTAAATAGTAGCGGAAGTACTAGTATCATCATTCACTGCCATTATCATTCTGTTGTTACAATTATTGATACAATACAATTATTCTGTTACATCTTTATGGTCTTAAGTTATTTACATTAATTAACATCATCAATAGTACAATGATCAATACCATTTTCATTGTCATTATTTCCTTCTGTTATTATCACTGTTGGTACAGAACTATCATCATCAATATCGTTAGTGCAGTGAATATCATCATTAACATCGTTGATGCAGTGACTATCATCATCAATATCGTTAGTGCAGTGAATATCATCATTAACATCGTTGATGCAGTGCCTATCATCGTTAACATCGTTGGTACAGTGACTATCATCATTAACAACGTTGGTGCAGTGACTATCATCATTAACATCGTTGGTGCAGTGACTATCATCATTAACATCGTTGGTGCAGTGACTATCATCATTAACATCGTTGGTGCAGTGACTATCATCATTAACATCGTTGGTGCAGTGACTATCATCATTAACATCGTTGGTGCAGTGACTATCATCATTAACAACGTTGGTGCAGTGACTATCATCATTAACATCGTTGGTACAGTGACTATCATCATTAACATCGTTGGTGCAGTGACTATCATCATTAACAACGTTGGTGCAGTGACTATCATCATTAACAACGTTGGTGCAGTGACTATCATCATTAACATCGTTGGTACAGTGACTATCATCATTAACATCGTTGGTGCAGTGACTATCATCATTAACATCGTTGGTGCAGTGACTATCATCATTAACATCGTTGGTGCAGTGACTATCATCATTGATATCGTTGGTGCAGTGACTGCCATCATTAGTATCCAGCTGGACAGAGGATGTTGACATACAACAGGGTACAAGAGGCCACACTAAACCTTGAAACGTTTGGGAAGTGAATGGAACGGCTGGCTATTGACGTGCGTGTGTGTCCTTGGGAAAAGAAAAAAAAATGAATTTGTGTGTACTGGGAGAAAAGCTGCGTCAGATTATATGCTACTGTGTAATGATGAACAGGTAAAGGGAGAGGAAGGGAGGGAGGGAGAGAGGAATGGTGAAGGGTAGAGGGGCAAAGGAAAGGGGAAGAGAGAAAGGGAAGAGGGAAGGAGAGAAGAGGAGAGACAGAGGAGGTGGGGAGACAGAGAAAGTGAACGAATACACAAAAAAAGCATTAGAACAGAGGAACAAGAGAAGTAGGGCGAAAAATATAGTATAAAAGGAGAGGGAGATGTAGAGTGAATAGAGAAAGGATATGGAAAAGGTTTTAAGGGATAGAGGAGGAGAGAGGTTTAAATGGCTGGGGAGAGGATGTAGGGAGGGGAACGAAACGAAGGAAAAAGGTAAAGGAAACAATACGAGTAGAGGGGAGGAGGAAGGAGTGGGATAAAGAGCAAGAAGAGAAAAGAGAATGACGATGGAGCAGCTTCCGTGGTGTAATGGTTAGTGTTACTTGTCATGAATCACGCATGAACCAGCGCGGGTCCGAATCCTGGAGAGAGCAATCGGCTCAGTTACTCCAGCTGTTCTTTGTCCCTTTGGCGTTAGTCTAGCGTAACCTGGAACGGAAGAAGGAGTCAAGTGTGGAGTGCTGATCCTCATCAGACTGGGGTGTTTGCATTTACGTTGAAGTAATCAGGGTAAGGGAGATAGGTGGAACGTCTTGGGAGAGGAGCCTCAATCTTCTGGTTCTGAGTGAAGCAAAGGTCATGGGGAAGGAGATATATGGTTCGGTAATGTACAGGGGCGAAGTCTGGGATTAATGTGAGGCTGGGAACAAGAGAGAGGTTAGCACGTCTGCCGAAGGAATGTTGAAAGAATCTGTGAAGGAATGTGAAGATGTGAGCCCCAGACTGACGTATGTGTGAAAATGAGTGACTTCGTGCTAATGCACGTAATAGCAAGAGGAGCGAGGATTGGAGGAGAATTTCTTAGGAGGAGCTAAGTGCGTCGGCAGTTTTCTTATGAGGGATTGAGTAATGGTAATGGGTCTTTTTGATTGAGGAGTGAATGATGTTATAGTTGCGGTATTATTGGGAGACATAGAATATCCACTGTGAGTGAAAATTATAAGCAATTTGTGGAGATGTGTGATTAAAAAGGCCCTGTGATTGGGAATTCTTACGTTGTTCAAAAAGAGACATACAAAAGTGGATGACTGGGGGTGGTGGTAAATAGGCATTATTGGACTATGTCATGAATGAAGGGCGTGCTAAAGGAAGACTTTTGGATGAAGATTTATTGAGAAAGGTATCTGATGGGAAGTCTGATTGCTTCTTGGCGGAGGTAAGTGTGAAAGTTTGTAGATGCCTTAGGGGAAGAGGAAATGACATGAGTGGAAAGGTGGTGAAATTGAGTGGAAAAAAGGTTTGTATATGGAGGTGCCAGATGAAACTGGATGAAAATGGCAGAGGGTGAGACCAAGCAAAACTAAGGGAGTGGCTTAGGAATAGGAGGTATTCAAGAAAGCATTGCTTGAATATGTGAGAGAAGAGTGTGGCATGCGGAAGATGGATTTGAGCGTGTCAGAAATGGCAGAGTGATGAAATGAAGTAAAGGTGTTCGTGAAAGAGAAAAGGAAGGTTCATCGGCGTTACCTGAAGTGATTACTGGGAGATGGAGAAAAGTAAATGGCAGGAGGTTCAAACGGAAAATGCACTGGTTAAAAATGAGGGCAAATGTAAATCAGGGTGAGGGAGTATCGGCCAAGTTTAGAAATAAAGTAAGACCTAAATGGGAGCATGGGTGAGAGGAATAGAAAGGCCAGTGATAACAGGCAAAGTGGAGGCGAAAAGATTTAGTGAATATTGTGAAGGACTTTTGAATGTGTCAGATGACAGGGTGGCAGATGTGCTGTGTCCGGGACGTGAAATTATGCGAAGAGAATCATGGTAAGAGGATATATGAAAAGGAAAGAGGTGGTGAATGGCTTGCGCAAGATGGAGCGAAGCAAAGATGGTACTGCAGTTAAATCTCTGAAGAATGAGGGTTATAGTGTTCTTGATTAGTTAGGATTTTTAATGTAGGTATGGCTGAAGATGAGATGACTTAGGATGAGCAAAATGCCTATATAATGCCGCTGTATAAGGTGGACAGAAGTGAATGTTAGAACTGCAGATGTATAGGTTTGTTGAATGTATCTGTTAAGTTGTATGAGACAGCGGTGATTGATAGGGTGAAGTCATGTACAGAGCATCAGGTTAGCGAGGGACAATGTCGTTTCAAGAGTGGTAGAGGATGTGCAGATAAGATGTTTGCTTTTAAGAATGTGTGTGAGAATGATTAGAGAAACAGATGGATTTGTATGTGGTATCCATGGCTCTGGAGGGTGTGGAGCGAGTGAAAATTCACCTATAGCGAGCGTTCCCGGAAGTACAGTCTCGCCCGGGAACTTCTCTCTGAAGGAATCCATCATTTCCCTGCTACTCAAAATAGCGCAGCCTAGGAATTGCAGAAATTCTAGGAAAAAGGACCCAGAATATTTTCAGGACCTTTTCAAGAAAGGGGCATTGAGGCAATTATATAACACATATGATAGAGTTAAAAGTGATACCATGTGGGAGGCATTACGAAGGTTGCAGATTGGAAGGTACTACAAGCAGTGAGGAGTTTCTACTAAAAAAGTGAGGCGTTAATGAGAGTAGGAAGAGAAGATGGTGAGTGGTTTCAGATGGAGATGAGTCTACGGCAAAAGTATGTGCTGTCACCATGGCTGTTTTGAACTGTGTTTGGATAGGGTGGTAAGGGAATCAAATGCGAGAGTCTTAGAGAGAGGGGTGGCCTTGCATTCGGTTTGGGGTAAAGGAAGAGATGAGGAAAGTGAGCTAGTTGCTGTTTGCGGATGACATGGCAGTTGGGGTAGACTCAAGTGAATTACTACAGAAGATGGTATCTGATTTTGGGAGAGTGCCTGAAAAGAAATTGCTGAATTAATGAAATAAAGTAACGGTATAAACTTTAGCATAGGTGAGAGACAGGTTAGTTGGAGTGTGAGTTTCAATGGATAGTATCTGGAGAAACTGGAATGTTTCAGATTCCTAGGAGCAGACATTGCAACGAATAGAACGATGTAAGTTGTCCATAGGGTGATGAAGGGGCAAAGGTTCTTGTTGCAATGAGGGCTACCTAGATAGAGAGGTTACTCTCTATAAGGACAAAGATAGGCATGTTTGATGGTATAGCGGTCTCATCAGTATTGTATGGATGAGAGGCGCAGGACCTAGATCAAAAGATACGGAAGAGTGTGGATGTGTTGGAAATTAAATACATGAGGACAGTATATGGTAGGAAGAGGGTTTGATCGAGTAAGGAACGACTGGGTACGAGACTGAAGAGTATGTATGCTAGAGCAAAGAGAGTGTGCTGAAAATGAGTACACATAACGAGATGATGAATGAGGAGAGAAGGACGAAGAGAATGTACATGTGAGGAGTGGAAGAGAGAAGATAGGGGAGGAGAATGAATTGGTGATGGATGGATGAAGTGAAAGATGCATTGCGGAGTTGGTGAACATGCAGTATAGAGATAAAGCGTGCTCGAGATAAAGTGAATTCGAGTGATTTGGTGCACTGCGGGCAACATGGTATCTGTGCTGAACCAGAGTATGTGAAGTGGTCATAGGAAACCACAGAAAGGTATGTGAAGTTTGGCTGTGGACAGGGGACTAGTTTCGGTGCATTATACACAATAGCTAAAAGGTGGTTACAAGCAAATGGAACCATTTCTTCGTCTATTCTTATGGCTACCTAGCGACGTGGGAAACGGCAGACGAGAGAGAGAGAGAGAGAGAGAGAGAGAGAGAGAGAGAGAGAGAGAGAGAGAGAGAGAGAGAGAGAGAGAGAGAGAGAGAGAGAGAGAGAGAGAGAGAGAGAGAGATTTTTTCTTCTGGGAAGGAATGCAATATGAGCTGTCTAATATAATGATCGATATGACCTCTCCAGAGTGTTGTGGCAGATCCAGCACAACTCAGAAATGATCATGTGTGTGATAGAATGAATAAATATGAAATCGTTATTTAATAAAAAGTAAAGAAAGTGTACACAATCCACCATTACTGAATGCAAATGTGAAATATGAACTATAAATATATCGAGTTGTAGGTACGATGGCAACACTGCCACTTAAACTACTAATTGTTTGTCCAACCAATCAGTGAGGGAGGAGGTCGCAGCGGGTAGCACGAGGGAAGAGAAAGGGTTATCATATGGGAAAGTTGGGAAGGGAGTGGAGGAGGTGTGTGCAGCCATACTTCCCCATCACCGCTCCCCAGTGACTAAATTCTGCAGAACTATGAGTCTGCCGGATATTATACGTATTTTCCTTCTTTTCACGCCTTCATTACCTGTTAACAATGGTTCAAAAGATGTCGCTGTACCATGCAGGATACGTTTCAAAATTCGTATCTTTCTTATACAGATTTATGAACTTGTTATCAACTCGAAATGTGGAAATTTCATTTTCAAATATTACCAGGATCAGATTAACATAACAGGTATCACCTACCGGGAGATTCTACTAGTAGTAGATCAAATATGGGGTTCATCACTTACTGGGCGTAGGTTGAATATGTGGTTCACCATCTGTTGGGAGTAGGTTAAATGTGAGGTTCACCACCTTCTAGGAGTAGGTTGAACATAAGGATCACCATCTATCGGGAGTAGCTTGAACCTGAGGTGCAACATTTACCGGAATCAAATTAAAAAAGGAAATGGGTTACCTGCCGCAAGCAGCATCACCTACCAAAAGCAGGTTAAAATGGAGTTGCATCATCTACTGTGGGTTGCACAGTAGATGATGTATAACACTGTTAGCTTGATCACTGGTCACAGTTATTCATTCTCTGGATTTTATTGGGAAATCCTGAAATGAAACAGTAACACATACGATTACAAACCTTTAAATACATATAATTAGAAAGATATAGAATGAGAATATATATATCATGTTGCTGATTTCAAATTCTCCTCACCGCTTTGCTTTGAAAGACGATAAAGGAAAACTTATATGAAAATAATGAGGTAATGGAGAAACACGTGTTTAGAGCAGATGTAAGAAGGTTGAGGCTAGCGGGTCAGTCCGACCGATGGGAATGCGAACCAGATGGGCAGGAGGCCAGGCAGATAAGGAACGATATATATATGTATAGATTTATATTTATTTATTATACTTTGTCGCTGTCTCCCGCGTTTGCGAGGTAGCGCAAGGAAACAGACGAAAGAAATGGCCCAAACCCCCCATACACATGTATATACATACCTCCACACACGCAAATATAAATACCTACACAGCTTTCCATGGTTTACCCCAGACGCTTCACATGCCCAGATTCAATCCACTGACAGCACGTCAACCCCGGTATACCATATCGATCCAATTCACTCTATTCCTTGCCCTCCTTTCACCCTCCTGCATGTTCAGGCCCCGATCACACAAAATCTTTTTCACTCCATCTTTCCACCTCCAATTTGGTCTCCCTCTTCTCCTCGTTCCCTCCACCTCCGACACATATATCCTCTTGGTCAATCTTTCCTCACTCATTCTCTCCATGTGCCCAAACCACTTCAAAACACCCTCTTCAGCTCTCTCAACCACGCTCTTTTTATTTCCACACATCTCTCTTACCCTTACGTTACTCACTCGATCAAACCACCTCACACCACACATTGTCCTCAAACATCTCATTTCCAGCACATCCATCCTCCTGCGCACAACTCTATCCATAGCCCACGCCTCGTAACCATACAACATTGTTGGAACCACTATTCCTTCAAACATACCCATTTTTGCTTTCCGAGATAATGTTCTCGACTTCCACACATTCTTCAAGGCCCCCAGAATTTTCGCCCCCTCCCCCACCCTATGATCCACTTCCGCTTCCATGGTTCCATCCGCTGCCAGATCCACTCCCAAATATCTAAAACACTTCACTTCCTCCAGTTTTTCTCCATTCAAACTCACCTCCCAATTGACTTGACCCTCAACCCTACTGTACCTAATAACCTTGCTCTTATTCACATTTACTCTTAACTTTCTTCTTCCACACACTTTACCAAACTCAGTCACCAGCTTCTGCAGTTTCTCACATGAATCAGCCACCAGCGCTGTATCATCAGCGAACAACAACTGACTCACTTCCCAAGCTCTCTCATCCCCAACAGACTTCATACTTGCCCCTCTTTCCAAAACTCTTGCATTTACCTCCCTAACAACCCCATCCATAAACAAATTAAACAACCATGGAGACATCACACACCCCTGTCGCAAATCTACATTCACTGAGAACCAATCACTTTCCTCTCTTCCTACACGTACACATGCCTTACATCCTCGATAAAAACTTTTCACTGCTTCTAACAACTTTCCTCCCACACCATATATTCTTAATAACTTCCACAGAGCATCTCTATCAACTCTATCATATGCCTTCTCCAGATCCATAAATGCTACATACAAATCCATTTGCTTTTCTAAGTATTTCTCACATACATTCTTCAAAGCAAACACCTTCTCCACACATCCTCTACCACTTCTGAAACCACACTGCTCTTCCCCAATCTAATGATCTGTACATGCCTCCACCCTCTCAATCAATACCCTCCCATATAATTTGCCAGGAATTCTCAACAGACTTATACCTCTGTAATTTGAGCACTCACTCTTATCCCCTTTGCCTTTGTGCAATGGCACTATGCACGCATTCCGCCAATCCTCAGGCACCTCACCATGAGTCATACATACATTAAATAACCTTACCAACCAGTCAACAATACAGTCACCCCCTTTTTTAATAAATTCCACTGCAATACCATCCAAACCTGCTGCCTTGCCGGCTTTCATCTTCCGCAAAGCTTTCACTACCTCTTCTCTGTTTACCAAAACATTTTCCCTAACCCTCTCACTTTGCACACCACCTCGACCAAAACACCCTATATCTGCCACTCTATCATCAAACACATTCAACAAACCTTCAAAATACTCACTCCATCTCCTTCTCACATCACCACTACTTGTTATCACCTCCCCATTTGCGCCCTTCACTGAAGGTCCCATTTGCTCCCTTGTCTTACGCACTTTATTTACCTCCTTCCAGAACATCTTTTTATTCTCCCTAAAATTTAATGATACTCTCTCACCCCAACTCTCATTTGCGCTTTTTTCACCTCTTGCACCTTTCTCTTGACCTCCTGTCTCTTTCTTTTATACATCTCCCACTCAATTGCATTTTTTTCCCTGCAAAAATCGTCCAAATGCCTCTCTCTTCTCTTTCACTAATACTCTTACTTCTTCATCCCACCACTCACTACCCTTTCTAATCAACCCACCTCCCACTCTTCTCATGCCACAAGCATCTTTTGCGCAATCCATCACTGATTCCCTAAATACATCCCATTCCTCCCCCACTCCCCTTACTTCCATTGTTCTCACCTTTTTCCATTCTGTACTCAGATCAGATATATATATATATATATATATATATATATATATATATATATATATATATATATATATATATATATATACATTTGTTTATGGATGGGGTTGTTATGGAGGTAAATGCAAGAGTTTTGGAAAGAGGGGCAAGTATGAAGTCTGTTGGGGATGAGAGAGCTTGGGAAGTGAGTCAGTTGTTGTTCGCTGATGATACAGCGCTGGTGGCTGATTCATGTGAGAAACTGCAGAAGCTGGTGACTGAGTTTGGTAAAGTGTGTGGAAGATGAAAGTTAAGAGTAAATGTGAATAAGAGCAAGGTTATTAGGTACAGTAGGGTTGAGGGTCAAGTCAATTGGGAGGTGAGTTTGAATGGAGAAAAACTGGAGGAAGTGAAGTGTTTTAGATATCTGGGAGTGGATCTGGCAGCGGATGGAACCATGGAAGCGGAAGTGGATCATAGGGTGGGGGAGGGGGCGAAAATTCTGGGGGCCTTGAAGAATGTGTGGAAGTCGAGAACATTATCTCGGAAAGCAAAAATGGGTATGTTTGAAGGAATAGTGGTTCCAACAATGTTGTATGGTTGCGAGGCGTGGGCTATGGATAGAGTTGTGCGCAGGAGGATGGATGTGCTGGAAATGAGATGTTTGAGGACAATGTGTGGTGTGAGGTGGTTTGATCGAGTGAGTAACGTAAGGGTAAGAGAGATGTGTGGAAATAAAAAGAGCGTGGTTGAGAGAGCAGAAGAGGGTGTTTTGAAGTGGTTTGGGCACATGGAGAGAATGAGTGAGGAAAGATTGACCAAGAGGATATATGTGTCGGAGGTGGAGGGAACGAGGAGAAGAGGGAGACCAAATTGGAGGTGGAAAGATGGAGTGAAAAAGATTTTGTGTGATCGGGGCCTGAACATGCAGGAGGGTAAAAGGAGGGCAAGGAATAGAGTGAATTGGATCGATATGGTATACCGGGGTTGACGTGCTGTCAGTAGATTGAATTAAGGCATGTGAAGCGTCTGGGGTAAACCATGGAAAGCTGTGTAGGTATGTATATTTGCGTGTGTGGACGTATGTATATACATGTGTATGGGGGTGGGTTGGGCCATTTCTTTCGTCTGTTTCCTTGCGCTACCTCGCAAACGCGGGAGACAGCGACAAAGTATAATAAAATATAAATATGAAAATATATGTATATATATATATATATATATATATATATATATATATATATATATATATATATATATATATATATATATATATATATACTAATAACAATAATAACAACAATAATACTGATAGATTGAGTAAATTCTAAGAGTTACAAGAATCATATGTGACTGTACACAAAACAAAATAATGGACAAGGGCTCCAGTCCCTTGCCTGCATGCATGATTAACATATCACACCATAAGATGTTACATGTAACAATGTAAACTAACCCAATCTACTGCTAACGACATCGCTGCGGTAATTGCAAATGACTGGCATGTAAATACCCCATTGCCATACTGAGCAATGCAAGTTATAGTGTTTATGTTAATGGTAACTTCTATCACCGTCAAACTTTCAAACTTATCGTCATATTTTCTTTGTTGGTAAATTCCTGTCTACGTCGGCTGCCCAGCAGATGACTTCACTCCAGGTTCTTCACCTTCAGCCAGCCGCTGTCCAAATCGTTGATGGTGTAGCACAACCCAGGCATTAGCCTCAGTCAGCGGAAAAGGAACGGAGGGCTAGAAACCCTCTCCACCTAGTATTTTAACTTTAGAAAAGGGGAAACAGAAGAAGGAGTCACGCGGGGAGTGATCATCTTCCTCGAAGGCTCAGATTGGGGTGTCTAAATGTGTGTGGATGTAACCAAGAGGAGAAAAAAGGAGAGATAGGTAGTATGTTTGGGGAAAGGAACCTGCATGTTCTGGCTCTGAGTGAAACAAAGCTAAAGGGTAAAGGGGAAGAGTGGTTTGGGAATGTCTTGGGAGTATAGTCAGGGGTTGGTGAGAGGACAAGAGCAAGGGAAGGAGTAGCACTACTCCTGAAACAGGAGTGGTGGGAGTATGTGATAGAGTGTAAGAAAGTAAACTCTAGATTGATATGGGTAAAACTGAAAGTGGATGGAGAGAGATGGGTAATCATTGGTGCAAATGCACCTGGGCATGAGAAGAAAGATCATGAAAAACAAGTGTTTTGGGAGCAGCTGAGTAAGTATGTTAGTAGTTTTGATGCACGAGACCGGGTTATAGTGATGGGTGATTTGAATGCAAAGGTGAGTAATGTGGCAGTTGAGGGAATAATTGGTGTACATGGGGTGTTCAGTGTTGTAAATGAAAATGGTGAAGAGCTTGTAGAAATATATGCGCTGAAAAAGGAGTAGTGATTAGGAATACCTGGTTTGAAAAGAGAGATATACATAACTATACGCATGTAAGTAGGAGAGATGGCCAGAGTGCGTTATTGGATTATGTGTTGATTGATAGACGCGCGAAAGAGAGACCTTTGGATGTTAATGTGCTGCGAGGAGTAATTGGAGGGATGTCTGATCATTATCTTGTGGGGGCGAAGGTGAAGATTTGTAGAGGTTTTCAGAAAAGAAGAGAGAATGTTGGGGTGAAGAGAGTGGTGAGAGTAAGTGACCTTGGGAAGGAGACTTGTTTAAGAAAGTACCAGGAGAGACTGAGTACAGAATGGAAAAAGGTGACAACAAAGGACCTAGGGTGAGTGGGGGAGGAATGGGATATATTTAGGGAAGCAGTGATGGCTTGCGCAAAAGATGCTTGTGGCATGAGAAGCGTGGGAGGTGGGCAGATTAGAAAGGGTAGTGAGTGGTGGGATGAAGAAGTGATATTATTAGTGAAAGAGAAGAGAGAGGCATTTGGACGATTTTTGCAGGGAAATAATGCAAATGCCTGAGAAATGTACAAAAGAAAGAGGCTGGAGATCAAGAGAAAGATGAAAGAGGCGAAAAAGAGGGCAAATGAGAGTTTGGGTGAGAGTATCATTAGAATTTAGAGAGAATAAAAAGATGTTTTGGAAGGAGGTAAATAAAGTGCGTAAGACAAGGGAACAAATGGGAATATCAGTGAAGAGGGCTAATGGTGAGGTAATAACAAGTAGTGGTGATGTGAGAAGGAGACTGAGTGAGTATTTTGAAGGTTTGTTTAATGTGTTAGATGATAGAATGACAGATATAGGGTGTTTTGGTCGAGGTGGTGTGCGAAGTGAGAGGGTTAGGGAGAATGATTTGGTAAACAGGGAAGAGGTAGTAAAAGCTTTGCGGAAGATCAAAGCTGGCAATGCAGCGGGTTTGGATGGTACTGATATGGAATTTATTAAAAAATGGGGTGACTATGTTGATGACTGGTTGGTAAGGTTATTTAATATATGTATGACTCAAGTTGAGGTGCCTGAAGATTGGCGGAATGCTTGCATAGTGAGTGCTCAAATTACAGAGGTATAAGTTTGTTGAGTATCCCTGGGATATTATATGGGAGGGTATCGATTGAAAAGGTGAAGGCATGTACAGAGCATCAGATTGGGGAAGAGCAGTGTGGTTTCAGAAGTGGTAGAGGATGTGTGGATCAGGTGTTTGCTTTGAAGAATGTATGTGAGAAATACTTAGAAAAGCAAATGGATTTGTATTTAGCACTTATGGATCAGGAGAATGCATATGATAGAGTTGATAGAGATGCTCTGTGGAAGGTATTAAGAATATGTGCTGTGGGAGGCAAGTTGTTAGAAGCAGTGACAAGTTTTTATCGAGGATGCAAGGCATGTGTACGAGTAAGAAGAGAGGAAAGTGATTGGTTCTCAGTGAAGGTCGATTTCCGGCAGGGGTGTATGATGATGATATATATATATATATATATATATATATATATATATATATATATATATATATATATATATATATATATATATATATATATATATATATATATATATATATATATATATATATTTTTTTTTTTTTTTTTTTTTTTAAACTATTCGCCATTTCCCGCATTAGCGAGGTAGCGTTAAGAACAGAGGAATGGGCCTTTGAGGGAATATCCTTACCTGGCCCTGTTCTCTGTTCCTTTTGGAAAAATTAAAAAAAAATAATGAGAAGGGAGGATTTCCAGCCCCCCGCACCCTCCCCTTTTAGTCGCCTTCTACGACACGCAGGGAATACGTGGGAAGTATTCTTTCTCCCCTATCCCCAGGGATAATATATATATATATATATATATGTATATATATTTAGCACTTATGGATCAGGAGAATGCATATGATAGAGTTGATATATATATTCCCTGGGGATAGGGGAGAAAGAATACTTCCCACGTATTCCCTGCGTGTCGTAGAAGGCGACTAAAAGGGGAGGGAGCGGGGGGCTGGAAATCCTCCCCTCTCGTTTTTTTTTTTTTTTTTTTTTTTCCCAAAAGAGGGAACAGAGAATTGCGCCAGGTGAGGGTATTCCCTCAAAGGCCCAGTCCTCTGTTCTTAACGCTACCTCGCTAATGCGGGAAATGGCGAATAGTTTGAAAGAAAGAAAATATATATATATATATATATATATATATATATATATATATATATATATATATATATATATATATATATATATATATATATATATATATATATATATATATATTATTTATTTATTTTATTATACTTTGTCGCTGTCTCCCGCGTTTGCGAGGTAGCGCAAGGAAACAGACGAAAGAAATGGCCCACCCCCCCCCCATACACATGAATATACATACGTCCACACACGCAAATATACATACCTACACAGGTTTCCATGGTTTACCCCAGACGCTTCACATGCCTTGATTCAATCCACTGACAGCACGTCAACCCCGGTATACCACATCGCTCCAATTCACTCTATTCCTTGCCCTCCTTTCACCCTCCTGCATGTTCAGGCCCCGATCACACAAAATCTTTTTCACTCCATCTTTCCACCTCCAATTTGGTCTCCCTCTTCTCCTCGTTCCCTCCACCTCCGACACATATATCCTCTTGGTCAATCTTTCCTCACTCATTCTCTCCATGTGCCCAAACCACTTCAAAACACCCTCTTCTGCTCTCTCAACCACGCTCTTTTTATTTCCACACATCTCTCTTACCCTTACGTTACTCACTCGATCAAACCACCTCACACCACACATTGTCCTCAAACATCTCATTTCCAGCACCTCCATCCTCCTGCGCACAACTCTATCCATAGCCCACGTCTCGCAACCACACAACATTGTTGGAACCACTATTCCTTCAAACATACCCATTTTTGCTTTCCGAGATAATGTTCTCGACTTCCACACATTCTTCAAGGCCCCCAGAATATTCGCCCCCTCCCCCACCCTATGATCCATTTCCGCTTCCATGGTTCCATCCGCTGCCAGATCCACTCCCAGATATCTAAAACACTTCACTTCCTCCAGTTTTTCTCCATTCAAACTCACCTCCCAATTGACCTGACCCTCAACCCTACTGTACCTAATAACCTTGCTCTTATTCACATTTACTCTTAACTTTCTTCTTCCACACACTTTACCAAACTCAGTCACCAGCTTCTGCAGTTTCTCATATGAATCAGCCACCAGCGCTGTATCATCAGCGAACAACAACTGACTCACTTCCCAAGCTCTCTCATCCCCAACAGACTTCATACTTGCCCCTCTTTCCAAAACTCTTGCATTTACCTCCCTAACAACCCCATCCATAAACAAATTAAACAACCATGGAGACATCACACACCCCTGCCGCAAACCTATATTCACTGAGAACCAATCACTTTCCTCTCTTCCTACACGTACACATGCCTTACATCCTCGATAAAAACTTTTCACTGCTTCTAACAACTTTCCTCCCACACCATATATTCTCAATACCTTCCACAGAGCATCTCTATCAACTCTATCATATGCCTTCTCCAGATCCATAAATGCTACATACAAATCCATTTGCTTTTCCAAGTATTTCTCACATACATTCTTCAAAGCAAACACCTGATCCACACATCCTCTACCACTTCTGAAACCACACTGCTCTTCCCCAATCTGATGCTCTGTACATGCCTTCACCCTCTCAATCAATAACCTCCCATATAATTTACCAGGAATACTCAACAAACTTATATATATATATATATATATATATATATATATATATATATATATATATATATATATATATATATATATATATATATATATATATATATATATATATATATATATATATATATATATATATATATATATATATATATATATATATATATATATATATATATATATATATATACACATATATGTATATATATATATATATATATATATGTATATATATATATATATATATATATATATATATATATATATATATATATATATATATATATATATATATATATATATATGTATATATACACATATATATATATATATATATATATATATATATATATATATATATATATATATTTGTTTTTTGATATTTGTTATACTTGATCGCTGTTTCCCACATCAGTGAGGTGGCACCAGGAAACAAATGAAGAACGACCCATCCACTCACATATGCATATATATACATAAATGCCCATACACGTACATATACATAAACATACATATACACATCAACATATACATATACATACACATACACATCCGCTCCAAGCGCCAACCCGCTCCACAGGAAACAGCATCACTACCCCTTGCTTCAGCGAGGTTTCGCCAGGAAAACAGATGAAAAAGGCCACATTCGCTCACACTCATTATCCAACTGTCATGTGTAATGCACCGAAACAACAGTTCCCCATCCACATCCAGGCCCACAGACCTCTCCATGGTCCACCCTGGAGGTTTCAAATGGCCCGGTTCAGTCCGCCGACAACACATCAACCCAAGTATACTACATCACTCCAACTCACTCTACTCCCGGCATGCCCCCCACCACCTCCCTGCGCATCTTCATAGAATATACAAACCTCCAACAGCCAGGATCGAACCCCGGACCCCTTTGCAACAGGCGAGAATGCTACTGCTAAGCTATGGGCCTGACTAATAGGAAATAACTATTCGAATGCTATGTACTCGAATACCCTTCGTCTCACGTTGGTGACCAACGGGGTCTACACCGGTCATTTGCCAACAGGCGCACATAGCCAGCAGATAGCATTTTACCGAACCTAACTGTGCATGTATGTAAATATGTATAATGTCACCAGCTTCGATGCACGAAACCGGGTTACAGTGATAGGTGATTTGAATGCAAAGT
Source organism: Panulirus ornatus (assembly GCF_036320965.1). Lineage (NCBI taxonomy): Eukaryota > Metazoa > Arthropoda > Malacostraca > Decapoda > Palinuridae > Panulirus > Panulirus ornatus. The sequence goes on from NC_092236.1 coordinate 36,914,656, forward strand.
TGAATAATGTGGCAGTTGAACGTATGATTGGTGTACATGGGGTGTTCAGTATTGTAAGTAGATATGGTGAGGACCTTGTAGATTTGTGTGCTAAAATAGGACTGGTTATTGGGAATACCTGGTTTGAAAAGAGATATATACATAAGTATACTTATGCAATTTGGACAGATGGCCAGAGAGGGTTATTGGATTGCCTGTTAATTGATAGGCGCGTGAAAGAGAGCCTTTTGGATATTAATGTGCTGAGAGGGGCAACTGGAGGGATGTCTGATCATTATCTTGTGGAGGCGAAGGTGAAGATTTGTAGAGGTTTTCAGAGAAGAAGAGAGAATGTTGGGGTGAAGAGAGTGGTGAGAGTAAGTGAGCTTGGAAAAGAGACTTGTGTGAGGAAGTACGAGGACAGGTTGAGCGCAGAATGGCAAAAGGTGAGAGCAAATGACGCAAGGGGAGTGTGGGAGGAATGAGATGTATCTCGGGAAGCAGTGATGGCTTGCGCAAAAGATGCTTGTGGTATGTGGAAGGTGGGGAGTTTAGAAAGGGTAGTGAGTGGTGGGATGAAGAAGTAAGATTGTTAGTGAAAGAGAAGAGAAAGGCGTTTGGACAATTTTTGCAGGGAAGTAGTGCGAATGACTGGGAGATGTATAGAAGAAAGCAGCAGGAGGTCATAGAGGAAGGTGCAAGTGTAAAAAAGAGGGCAAATGAGAATAAAAAAAATGAGAATAAAAAGATGTTTTGGAAAAACAAATGAGAACATCGGTGAAGGGGCTAATTGGAAGGTAATAACAAGTAGTGGTAAGGTGAGATGGAGTGAGTATTTTGAAGGTTTCTTGAATGTGTTTAATGATAGAGTGGTGGATATAGGGTGTTTTGGTCGAGGTGGTGTACGAAATGAGAGGGTCAGGGAGAATGGTTTGGTAAACAGATAAGAGGTAGTGAAGCTTTGCGGAAGATGAAAGCCGGCAAGGCGGCGGGTTTGGATGGTATTATAGTGGAATCTATTAAGAAAAGGGGGTGACTGGGATGTTGACTGGTTTGTGAGGATAATCAATGTATGTATGATTCATGGCGAAGTGCCTGAGGATTGACGGAATGCATGGATAGTGCCATCGTGCAAAGGCAAAGGGGATAAGCGTGAGTGTTCAAATTACAGAGGTATAGGTTTGTTGAGTATTTCTGGGAAACAATGTGGGAGAGTATTGATTGAGAGGGTAAAGGTATGTACAGAGCATCAGATTGGGAAAGAGCAGTGTGGTTTCAGAAGTGGTAGAGGATGTGTGGATCAGGTGTTTGCTTTGAAGAATATATATGAGAAATGCGAGGAAAAACAGATGGATTTGTATGTGGTGTGGGAGGCAAGTTGCTAGAAGCAGCGAAAAGTTTTACCAAGGATGTAAGGCATGTTTACTCGTAGGAAGAGGAAAGTGATTGGTTCCCAGTGAATGTCAGTCTGCGGCAGGTGTGCGTGATGTCTCCATGGTTGTTTAATTTGTTTGTGGATGGGGTTGTTAGGGAGGTGAATGCATGAGTTTTCAAGAGAGGGGCAAGTATGCAGTCTGTTGTGGATGAGAGGATTTGGGAAGTGAGTCAGTTGTTGTTCGCTGATGATACAGCGTTGATGGCTGATTCGGGTGAGAAATTGCAGAGGTTGGTGACTGAGTTTGGTAAAGTGCGTGGAAGGAGAAAGTTGAGAGTAAATGTGAATAAAAGCAAGGTAATTTGGTTCAGTTGGGTTGAGGGACATGATAATCGAAAGGTATGTTTTAATGGAGAAAAACTGGAGGAATTGTAGTATTTTAGATATCTGGGAGGGGATTTAGCAGCGGATGGAACCATGTCAGTGAAAGAGAGTCACTGGGTTGGGGAGGGGGTGCAGGTTCTTGGAGTATTGAAGAATGTGCGGAAGGCGAGAGCGTTATCTCGGTGAACACAAATGGGTATGTTTGAAGGAATAGTGATTCCAACAATGCTATATGGTTGCTATAGATAGGGTTGTGGTGAGGAGGGTGGATGTGTTGGAAATGAAATGTTTGAGGACAAGATGTGGTGTGAGGTGGTTTGATCGAGTAAGTAATGATACATACACCCAATTTGTCAACCTTTCCTCACTCATTTTTACAGATGTCCAAACCATTTCAGCACACCCTATTCTGCTCTCTCAACCAGGCTCTTTTTATTACCAAACATCTCTAATACCCTTTCATGACTACTTGATCAAACCACCTCACACCTCATGAAAGCAAATGAAGAAAAGGACCTTGGAGTTGTTATTAGCAACAATATGAAGTACAATAAACAGTGTCAAGCAGCAAGTAAAAAAGGTAGCCAAATACTAAGTTTCATAGCGAGGAACATAGATTATATGACACCAAAATCAATTCTCATACTTTAAAATTCTCTGGTAAGAACACACCTTGAATATTCAGTCCAGTTTTGGTTCCTCAAACTACAAAAAGACGAGAAAAAATTAGAGCAAGTACAAAGTCGCGCTACAAAATTGATCCCATCCTTTAGAAATTGGCACACAAAGAGAGGCTAAAACGATCGGATCTCTTCTCTCTTAAAAAAGGTAGACTTAGCGGAGTCTTACATTTTCTTACCAACTTAAATCTTTTTTTCAGACAACCCAGTCATCAGGCCTCCTGTTGTCTGTCTTTCTCATATTATCCTCAAACATTTAATTTCCAACTCCTCCACCCTTGCAACCATATAATATTGTAGGAACTACTATTCCTTAAACACACCCAGAACTTTCACCCCTTCCCAAACCCAATAATTCACTTCCACATCCATGGTTCCATTCGCTGCTAAGTTCATTGCCAGATATCTAAAACACTTCACTTCCTCTAATTTTTCTCCATTCAAACTTACATCCCAGATAACTTGCCCTTCAACCCCGCTGAACATTATTCCTATTTGCATATTCTTTCAAATTTCTCCTTTCACAAATTATTCCAAACTCAGTCACCAAGTTTTGCAGTTTTTCTCTGGAATCAGCCACCAGAGCTGTATAATCATCAAACAACTGACTCACTTCCCAGATCCTCTCATCACTAACAAACTGCTTACTCGCCCCTCTCTCCAAGACTCTTGCAGTCACCTCCCTCGCCACCCTATCCATAAATAGATTAAACAACTGACCCTTTTCTTATTCCTACCCGTACACACGCCCTGCACCTTTAATAAAAACATTTAACTGCTTCTAGCAGCTTACATCCCACACCATATATTCTTAAGACCTTCTACAAAGCATCTCTAGCTACCCTGTCATATGCCTTCTCCAGATTTCTAAATGCCACAACAGATCCATCTGTTTCTCTAAGTATTTCTCACACACATTCTCCAAAGAAAATACTTGATCCACACATCTTCCACCATTACTGAAACGATAATGCTCCTCCCCAGTCTGATGCTTTGTAAATTCTTTTTATGCTGGAGGTTACAGTCACGGGCAAAATTCCACATCAAGGCCAGGTATCAATTAAAATATAGAGAGAATTATGAAACGCAAAAAGAAAGGACAGGGGAAGATATTTACGAATATTTGAGAAAGTGAAATACTTGTCTTTTGTAATGTGTTAGGTTATAGTCATTGGGAATGACATGAGAGGGTACAGCATTCCAGACCTTCGACGTAGGGAAAGAAGTAGGTATCAAAAAAGCCCACTCTTGAGTTGCTGATGGCTACAAAACAATCATGAGACGCAGCAATTAGCCATCTCAATCAAAACGCCCCCAACAACTTACTAGGTATACTCAACAAAATTATACCTCTGTATTTTGAACACTAAACTTAACCCCCTTTGCCTTTATACTTCACCATGATCCATACATCCAATGAGTATCTTTACCAACCAATCAACAACATATTTACCCCCTTCCTTAATACATTCAACTGCAATACCCTCCACTCCTGCCGCCTTGCAACATTCTATCTTCCACAAGTCTTTGACCACCTCTTCCCTCTCACCAAACAACTATTAATGACTGTCGCTTGGATACCACCCCATCCAAAACACCCTATCATCAAACACATTTAACAATCCTTCAAAATACTCATTCTATCTCCTCCTCACTTTCTCACTACCTATCATCATTCCGCCTTTTGACCCATTCACCGATATTCCCATTTGTTCTCTTGTCTTTCGCACATTATTTACCTCCTACCAAAACATCTTTTAATCCCGCTAAAGTTCAATGATACTCTCTCACCCAACTCTCATTTGCCTTCTTTACACCTCTTGCACTTACCTCTTGACTTCCTTCCGCTTTCTCTTAAATATCGCCTAATCATTTTCATTCTTTCCTTGTAAGTATCGTCCAAACGCCCCTCTTTTCTCTTTCACTAACAACTTTACTTCGTCCCACCACTCACTGCCCTCTTTAATCTGCCCACCTCCCACATTTCGCATGCCACATGCATCTCTTGCACTTGCCATCACTGCTAAAAACCACCCATTCCTCACCCACTACCCTCACGTCATTTGCTCTCACCTTTTGCCATTCTACACTCAATCTTTCCTGGTATTTCTGCACACAAGTCTCCTTTCCAGGTTCACTTACTCTCACCGTCTCGTCTCCCCGACGTTGTTGCCTCTTTTCAAAAACTTCTACAAATCTTCGCTCTCGCCTCTTCAAGATAGCGATCAGACATCCCATCAGCTGCCCTTCTCAGCGAGTTTACATCTAAAAGTCTCACTTTTACAAACCTGTCAATGCCCGTTGACCATGTCTCCTACTCACATACGTATACTTGTGTATTCATCTCTTTTGAAACCAAGTATTCCAAATCACCAATTTTGTTTCAGCACAGAACTCCACAAGCAGTTCACCATTTCCATTCACAACACAGTTTCCCTCTTTGTGGATATAGGAATCCATGCTAACAAAGATTTCTGCTATACCAATCATGTATATTTCCCCAGCTACTCCTACTCTTCAGGGAAACAGGTCAATGTTATGAGTATAATCACAATCGTTTTATAATCCGTTAGCGATATACTTTTTTGTCGACTTCTTCAGCTTAAGAGATAGAGAATTACTCGCTATGGAAATCAAAATTCACATTCCATTGCCTATTCTTCTCACAAAAAGTTTATGAATTCTTTCTATAATGATATGCATTTTCTCAGGGATGAGTATTTACATATCTCAATAAGATAATGATAATGTTACCTGGAGTCAACTGATCTAAATTGTGAAAACTAGGGACACATTGTGAGGACATGTGAGGACACATTGCCTGGGTTACTGGCATTTAACAGATAATCTTTCAGTAGCAGATAACTTGAATCAGTTACTTGGAGCCAGGACTGGAAGTCAGGATCTACATATAAGATATAGAGTCATAAGATATACCTCATTTACTCATGATAATAGCCTGACTGGCGGTAAAAGAAATGGCTTTTTAATGATCCCAGGTAACAGAGCATATCTTTTGTTATTACTTGCGATTTAGAAATGGAGGAGCCTAACAATTCTCCCATCTTGCAAGCTGGTTCAGTACAGAAACTTTAACATTGTTAAACCCACTTAAACACTCTTTATGTTACTTTAACATTGTTAAACCCACTTAAACACTCTTTATGTTACTTTAACATTGTTAAACCCACTTAAACACTCTTTATGTTACTTTCAGATTTGAGAATTAATTCCACTCTAGATAACCTGCAAACAAGAACCTTCCTAGAGTGCGGATAACATTAACTGTTTTAGTATTCAAATGATAAATCGAAAAAAGTGATTCTTGTTGTTTCTATGAGAAATAGAATTTTGAGAAATTTTCCCAGACAGACTGACACCAATGAGACATCAAAAAAAAAAAAAAAAGCTCTACTTGGCTCATGGTTTATTACCACCAGACAGTCTTCATGAAGTCCTAATCATTTAGAGTGAGAGTACACATGTACTATGTAACGGTTCAACGAGAAAACCTTCCACGGCCCAGGCAGTACTCCGGATGGAGCCATCTAGAGGGCAGCCGGGCAAGAGCACCAGGTGGGTGGGATAGTCTGATGGCTGGTTCAGTAACCATGGTACATGAAGGTCACTTGCTAATTATGATAGTGTAATCGTAAGAATTATTAGGGTGAGAATACCTGTATACCTTCCTATGTATTAGAGAGAGAATACATGCATACCTTCCTATGTATTAGGGTGAGAATACCTATATACCTTCCTATGTATTAGAGAGAGAATACCTGCATACCTTCCTATGTATCAAAGAGAGAATATATGTATACCTTTCTATGTATTAGAGAGAGAGAATGCCTGTGTATCTTCCTATGTATTAGAAAGAGAATATATGTATACCCTCCTATGTATTAGAGAGAGAATACTTGTATACCTTCCTATGCATTGGAGAGAGAATATATGTATACCTCCCTATGTATTAGAGAGAATACCTGTATACATTCCTATGTATTAGAGAGAGAATATATGTATATCTTCCCATGTATCAGAGAGAGAATACCTGTATACCTTCCTATGTATTAGGGTGAGAACACCTATATACCATCGTATGTAAATTCTTTTCTTATGTCATATGCTATTCACTGCAGCCTGGATGAGTGCCAGAGGCTAGATTGTTGGCAGGCTTAACACTTTCCGCTGATCCATTACAGTGTGAGAGGTCAGTAGTGTACAGAGTGGCCAAGTCTCTTGTTGGTACTTTCATCTTTTACAACCCCTAGGGTAAACATATTCATAATCATAAAGAAACATCGGCAGTTGAAAAGATAAAGTAAGGTTTCACCTGCCATGACAATGAAATATTTCAGTCCTATATCATTGAAGGTGGAAGAAATTTGCAGTGTCTCCTGGGTTCTCAAAAAGAAAAGAAATGATGAGAACGACAACGTGTAACTTACAATGACAATTGAAGATAAAACGAATTGTCTTACAAATGTGTATAAAATGCTCATAAAATAAGCGAAAATCAGTAAAGAAAGAAAACAATGTTTGCTGGAAAAGTTTTAGATTCAGATGTTTTCTGCTTGCGCAAAATATTAGTTATCAGTCATGAATAAACCACAATGGTCTGGACGGAATGTAAATGACTCGCTCAACGAACAAAATCATTCACGGTGATGTCTGAGGAACTCTAATGACTCGGGCCACACAATATATAGGAGACTGTTTGCCTATTAACTTCAGTCTGTTGCGTTGACACAATTGATTTTAGATACGTTTGGCCAAAATCTTATCATACGAAGAACAGACTTGCAAGAAGGTATGCAAAGTTGATCTAGATAATCTAATGTTATAGAACAAATTATTTATTGGTCATCTGATATATATATTGTACATGAACTTCAATGATATTTGACTGTTGAAATTCTGCAAATTTTGAAGACGAACCTTGCCTTTACACGTGAAGAATGCATGATAGTCATCCAGCGAAAGTTTGGAAGCCACACTAGACAACTTTTGCCAGACCGAGGATTGTGAGCAAGGCCATAGTTGTTAAAAAGCGTCTTTACTTTCCAGAGCTAAGATTAGATTCCACATATACGTAAACGTTCGGGTTCAGGGCTTTATGTATCAGATGGATGAAAACATCTGCATCTGTACATCGTATTGTCACTTCTGGAGGTTTCGGAGCCGCTTCAGCAACGTATCTTATATGAAAAATTGGTGTGCTGTCTGCTTCTTGAGGTACATGGGTCACACAGTGAATTGTATTTCTGACAACTAGCAAGTTGCTGCGACAGTGTACAGGAGACACTGCTTCCTACTGCCAAGCAGTGGCTTTCCAAACTGATGTTTGTTGATGAAAAGTTTATTCATAAGTTAAGAGCCTCAACGGCCAGTCTAGAATTAGGATGATAATTCGAATCATTAAGTAGCACATTAGTACGTTGTTTATTTGCTTAGTTTTTTGGATACTTTAAACTAAAGTGCCATGATATTGGGTCATTAATATGAGAAAGAAACAATATGCAACCATTTATAGCGTCTCCTTGCTTATCACATAATACTGAGATCACTTTCTGCGTTAGAAGAGAGACATTATCTCGTCAGCCACATTCAACGCCTCATTCACACTCGTTTGCGTGATTATCTCTTTGTCCTGATTAGCCTAATAAACTCTAAAACTATTCAACAACCACAAAATATTCTCTGCCTTTGACAATAACTTAAGAACCAAGATGATCTTGGACTCAGACAGTTCTATTCAGTTCTCTGTTAATTCCTCTTTATTCTCTCTCCCTCAGTATCTTTATCATTATCATCATTGATCTTGATTTAGAGCAACTAGCTCTTTGCTTCAGCATGCTAAAAGTTCTACTTCGGTATTAATACATTTGAATATATTTCTATTATTAAGTCTTTCATTACAAAATAATGCATTGTTCTTCTTAACTCTCAACCCAGGTTTATGGAAACGTTAACCTCGCATGGTAGGAAGGGTTATGGTGGCCCATGGTATTCATCACTGTTTTTGTTCACGAGTTGCTGTAACACCAGACCTTGCGCTATTCTACGTGTGGCATAAGGTCCTCTTTGATGACGTCATATATATCAAGAAGAAATCTAAATTATGCACAGCATTATAGTTCGTGTAACATTATGGAGCCTGTGATTTTCCAGTGTTGATTCATATCATTTGCGATAAAATCTTTATTGCTGAGGGTGAATTACGAATCATTGGGGATTTCCAGTCGTGATACAGCAGTACCCCCCTTGTCCTGAGGCCCCCATCCTTCTGGAGACAGAGTGAGTGATGGGAAAGCCCCAAGTGATGAATGTCAGAATCAGAGAATGTGATCTTGTTGAGGCCCTTAAGACGTGAGATATTCACTATTGATCTTGAAGATGAAGCGAACGCTCCGTCTATAGATGTGTGCACGACTACATGTGATATCATCTCAATACCGTTTGATCCCTGATGTTGTACAGGCAACACTGGCAGGATGTGATCTAACAGCTGCTTCTTCCGGAAAGAGGCAGTGATGTTTTCCACAATGACTTCCAGGTGACTAAAGGCATCACCCTGCAATTTTGGATTACATTCTTAGCATCTTTAGTATTGTAATCATCTTCCTAGTAAAAAATTGTCTCTAGTGATTATCTGCATACATACTGGCGATTATTACAGATAGTTAGATGCAACCTCTCACGATGGAATATCAACTAATCACAGCTTAATGATTCTTCATTAAAGGGACGAGGTATGAACCCATTCGTTATTATCTCACGCCTGCTGTGGGATAATGATGCTGTCTGTCTGCCTATCACCGATAAAAATGACACAAGAAATATTTCTAAAAATTTGACGTTTGGTTTGAAGGCTTAACAGGATAACGCCCACGTGTTCGATAGCAGTTTTCTTTGTTTGGAGAAAATTCCCTGCGCAGGAAACCTAACTATGTATTCCCGTCGCTCGCTGGACTTCAGATCCGTCATCAACTAGAAATTTACGGTAGTGCAAATGTGCGTGACGTGAGCCTCATCTTACCCAATTCAGTTTTTTCTGCTTAAATCAGATCATATTAAATGTTTATTGTCATAGATTTCAAAACTAGAATTACGATACAATAATGTTCGTAGCCAAGCCTTCTGCGCTCATGCTCATTAGCGATCATGAACAAAAATGCATGTTTTATTCAGTGAGAAAGTAAACTTTATACGATAACAATAACTTGAATATAACGCCAATTGTAAAATGTAAAGTAAACGTGTTTCTTTATCTGTTCTCAATTATTTCCTTTACCAGTTTAATTCAGTTTCATTTTTTATCCCTTCATTATAGTAACAGGATCCTGATGCTGTCACTGATTTTTTTCTAAGTAATGAAGAGTTTTTGATAGCTTTTGAATACATATGTTGTGTAGATTTATGTATATGATGTACGAGAGGAACATTTTGTGAAGATTGATATAGAGGTCATGAGAATCTGTACGACATATAACAATAATGCTGTCGTCTCTCAAGTTATGGTCATGAGGTAATTACTGGAAGAGACAAACTAGAAATTGTCTATATCATGAAATATTCAAAGTCAAGAAAAAATAAACGTAATTCACAGGGCGCCCAGGGTCGACTGCATAGCTTCGATTCCTAGTTACGGCAGAGATTGGTCGATGAAATGGATACTGGCTCAGGCAAAGGGATATATATATATATGTATATATGTATACATATATATATATGTATATATATATATATATATATATATATATATATATATATATATATATATATATATATATATATATATATATATATATATATATATATATATATATATATATATATATATATATATATATATATATATATATATATATATATATATATATATATATATATATATATATATATATATATATATATATATATATATATATATATATATATATATATATATATCCATTGTTCTCACCTTTTTCCATTCTGTACTCAGTCTCTCCTGGTACTTCCTCACACAAGTCTCCTTCCCAAGCTCACTTACCCTCACCACCCTCGTCACCCCAAAATTCTCTCTTCTTTTCTGAAAACCCATACAAATCTTCACCTTAGCCTCCACAAGATAATGATCAGACATCCCTCCAGTTGCACCTCTCAACACATTAACATCCAAAAGTCTCTCTTTCGCGCGCCTGTCAATTAACACGTAATCCAATAATGCTCTCTGGCCATCTCTCCTACTTACATACGTACACTTATGTATATCTCGCTTTTTAAACCAGGTATTCCCAATCACCAGTCCTTTTTCAGCACATAAATCTACAAGCTCTTCACCATTTCCATTTACAACACTGAACACCCCATGTATACCAATTATTCCCTCAACTGCCACATTACTCACCTTTGCATTCAAATCACCCATCACTATAACCCGGTCTCGTGCATCAAAACCACTAACACACTCATTCAGCTGCTCCCAAAACACTTGCCTCTCATGATCTTTCTTCTCATGCCCAGGTGCATATGCACCAATAATCACCCATCTCTCTCCATCAACTTTCAGTTTTACCCATATTAATCGAGAATTTACTTTCTTACATTCTATCACATACTCCCACAACTCCTGTTTCAGGAGTACTGCTACTCCTTCCCTTGCTCTTGTCCTCTCACTAACCCCTGACTTTACTCCCAAGACATTCCCAAACAACTCTTCCCCTTTACCCTTGAGCTTCGTTTCACTCAGAGCCAAAACATCCAGGTTCCTTTCCTCAAACATACTACCTATCTCTCCTTTTTTCACATCTTGGTTACATCCACACACATTTAGACACCCCAGTCTGAGCCTTCGAGGAGGATGAGCACTCCCCGCATGACTCCTTCTTCTGTGGGGAGTGGGGGAGGAATGGGATGTATTTAGGGAATCAGTGATGGAGTGCGCAAAAGATGCTTGTGGCATGGGAAGAGTGGGAGGCGAGTTGATTAGAAAGGGTAGTGAGTGATGGGATGAAGAAGTAAGATTATTAGGGAAAGAGAAGGGAGAGGCATTTGGACGATTTTTGCAGGGAAAAAATGCAGTTGAGTGGGAGATGTATAAAAGAAAGAGACAGGAGGTCTAGAGAAAGGTGCAAGAGGTGAAAAAGAGGGCAAATGAGAGTTGGGGTGAGAGAGTATCATTAAATTTTAGGGAGAATAAAAAGATGTTCTGGAAGGAGGTAAATAAAGTGCGTAAGACAAGGGAGCAAATGGGAGCTTCGGTGAAGGGCGCGAATGGGGAGGTGATAACAAGTAGTGGTGATGTGAGAAGTAGATGGAGTGAGTATTTTGAAGGTTTGTTGAATGTGTTTGATGATAGAGTGGCAGATATAGGGTGTTTTGGTCGAGGTGGTGTGCAAAGTGAGAGGGTTAGGGAAAATGATTTGGTAAACAGAGAAGAGGTAGTAAAAGCTTTGCGGAAGGTGAAAGCTGGCAAGGCAGCAGGTTTGGATGGTATTGCAGTGGAATTTATTAAAAAAGAGGGTGACAGTATTGTTGACTGGTTGGTAAGGATATTTAATGTAAGTATGACTCATGGTGAGGTGCCTGAGGATTGGCGGAATGCGTGCATAGTGCCATTGTACAAAGGCAAAGGGGATAAGAGTGAGTGCTCAAATTACAGAGGTATAAGTTTGTTGAGTATTCCTGGTAAATTATATGGGAGGGAATTGATTGAGAGGGTGAAGGCATGTACAGAACATCAGATTGGGGAAGAGCAGTGTGGTTTCAGAAGTGGTAGAGGATGTGTGGATCAGGTGTTTGCTTTGAAGAATGTTTGTGAGAAATACTTAGAAAAGCAAATGGATTTGTATGTAGCATTTATGGATCTGGAGAAGGCATATGATAGAGGTGATAGAGATGCTCTGTGGAAGGTATTAAGAATATATGGTGTGGGAGGCAAGTTGTTAGAAGCAGTGAAAAGTTTTTATCGAGGATGTAAGGCATGTGTACGTGTAGGAAGAGAGGAAAGTGATTGGTTCTCAGTGAATGTAGGTCTGCGGCAGGGGTGTGTGATGTCTCCATGGTTGTTTAATTTGTTTATGGATGGGGTTGTTAGGGAGGTGAATGCAAGCGTTTTGGAAAGAGGGGCAAGTATGAAGTCTGTTGGGGATGAGAGAGCTTGGGAAGTGAGTCAGTTGTTGTTCGCTGATGATACAGCGCTGGTGGCTGATTCATGTGAGAAACTGCAGAAGCTGGTGACTGAGTTTGGTAAAGTGTGTGAAAGAAGAAAGTTAAGAGTAAATGTGAATAAGAGCAAGGTTATTAGGTACAGTACGGTTGAGGGTCAAGTCAATTGGGAGGTAAGTTTGAATGGAGAAAATCTGGAGGAAGTAAAGTGTTTTAGATATCTGGGAGTGGATCTGGCAGCGGATGGAACCATGGAAGCGGAAGTGGATCATAGGGTGGGGGAGGGGACGAAAATTCTGAGAGCCTTGAAGAATGTGTGGAAGTCGAGAACATTATCTCGGAAAGCAAAAATGGGTATGTTTGAAGGAGTAGTGGTTCCAACAATGTTGTATGGTTGCGAGGCGTGGGCTATGGATAGAGTTGTGCGCAGGAGGGTGGATGTGCTGGAAATGAGATGTTTGAGGACAATGTGTGGTGTGAGGTGGTTTGATCGAGTAAGTAACGTAAGGGTAAGAGAGATGTGTGGAAATAAAAAGTGCGTGGTTGAGAGAGCAGAAGAGGGTGTTTTGAAATGGTTTGGGCAAATGGAGAGAATGAGTGAGGAAAGATTGACCAAGAGGATATATGTGTCAGAGGTGGAGGGAACGAGGAGAAGTGGGAGACCAAATTGGAGGTGGAAAGATGGAGTGAAAAAGATTTTGTGTGATCGAGGCCTGAACATGCAGGAGGGTGAAAGGAGGGCAAGGAATAGAGTGAATTGGATCGTTGTGGTATACCGGGGTTGACGTGCTGTCAGTGGATTGAATCAGGGCATGTGAAGCGTCTGGGTTAAACCATGGAAAGCTGTGTAGGTATGTATATTTGCGTGTGTGGACGTATGTATATACATGTGTATGGGGTGGGTTGGGCCATTTCTTTCGTCTGTTTCCTTGCGCTACCTCTCAAACGCGGGAGACAGCGACAAAGCAAAAAAAATATATATATATATATATTCCTAGTAGTCCACGGGGAAAGTGAAACACGATAAGTTCTCAAGCGCACTTTCGTGTAATAATCACATCATCAGGGGAGACACAAAAGAGAAATATAAGTCAGTTGATATACATCGAAGAGACGTAGCTAGGACGCCATTTGGTAAACATGCGAATGTCCAAGTCATACAAGGAGCGTTCATGAACTTATCATTTTACAAATCTTATCAACAATAAAGTTATCTAAATTGTATAGACCATCACTAATATTAAGATTATATATTCTTTGTGTATTTAATAATAGAAGATTCAACGATATTTCTCCTGGAAATAGAGTTTGAGTTAATAACTGAGATGGAATCACTTCAGTCAATACAATGATCATAGTTTTTAACATGATTAAACAAGACATTTCATTCTTGTCCCGTTCATATACTATATTTATCTTGCGTAAGTCTAACAGAAAGATTCTTACCAGTCTGCCCAACATAAAATTTATCACAATTTCCACATAGCACTTTATAAATGCGTTTAGGAGAATTTTCTGGTGAATTTCTGATTAAGATATTCTTTATAGTATTATTGTTGCTGAAGGAAACATTTACAGTAAAGGATTCAAGCAACATGGGAAGTAAAGTGAAATTACTGTTAAAAGAGAGAACTAAAAGATTCTTGGTGTCAATGTGAGGTTTGCGCTCAACTCTATAAAATGATTTCATTGCTAACTTAAGGGATACTTTAACTTAAAACCAATCGAATATATCTTCTCAAACTCATTATCAATAAACTCTGGAGTTAAATACGTAATGCCCTAAGGAACATAGATTAAAATGATCATAATCTAACTCTGTCGTGTTGAGATGAGTAATAATGGATATATGAGCATGCATTGGTAGGTTTTCTGTATATGCTATACTTAAGCTTCATTCCTTGCCTATGGATCATGCAATTTAAAAATGGTAACATACCATTATTTTCATTTTCTACAGTAAATCTGATGGAAGGTACTAAATTGTTAAGTAAGGGGAGAAATATTTGTAAATTTTCATTTGTTGGCCAAATACAAAGAACATCATCTACATTCCTAAACCAAATTGCATTAGAAGGTAAGATATCCTTTAGTAATCTTGTATAAAAATATTCCATATAAAGATTACTTAGTACAGTTGAAAGAGGGTTTCCCAATGCCATACCAAATTTCCAGCATGATAATCTCCATTAAATTGAAATATATACTCTTTTACAAACAATTTTATCAGTTCAATGACGACACATTTTGAAACAGGTAAATGAATATCATCTAAGACATCAAATAAATATTCTAAAAGGTCATCAACTAGAACTTTAGTGAAAAGTGAGGAAACATCAATCGTTAAACAAGTTTTAGTTTAGCATATAGAGAACACCTACCAATGTATGCTCATATATCCATTATTACTCATCTCAACATGACAGAGTTAAATTATCATCATTTCAATCTATGTTCCTTAGGGCATCACGTATTTCTACTCCAGAATGTATTAATGATGAGTTTGAGAAGATATATTCTATTGCATATATTCTATTAAAGTACCCTAAATCTTTCATTGATAAATCCCTTAAGTTAGCAAAGAAATCTTTTATAGAGCTGAGCGCAAACCTCCCATTGACACCAAGAACCTTTTAGTTCTTCCTTTTGATAGTAATTATACTTTACTTCCCATGTTGCTTGAATCCTTTAATGTAAATGTTGCCTTCAGCAACAATAACACTATAAAGAATATCTTAATCATGAATTCACCAAAAAATTCTCGTAGATGCATCTATAAAGTGCATTGTGGAAATTGTGATAAATTTTATTTTGGGCAAACTGGTAGGGATCTTTCTGTTAGACTTAAGCAACATAAAGTTAGTATATGAACGAGACAAGAATCAAATGCCTTGTTAATCATGTTAAAAAATATGATCATAGTATTGACTGGAGTAATGCCATCTCAGTTATTAACTCTAACTCTATTACCACGAGAAATATCATTGAATCTTCTATTAGTAGGTACACAAAGAATTATAATCTTAATATTAATGATAGTCTATACAAATTAGATAACTTTATTCTTAATAAAATTAGTAAAATGATAAGTTTCTGAACGCCTGTTGTATAACTTCGACAATCGCACGTTTACCAAATGGAATCCTAGCTTCGTCTCTTCGATATATATCAACTGACTTATATTTCTCGCTTGTGTCTCCCCTGATGATGTGATTATTAGACGAAAGTACACTTGGGAACTTTTTGTTTTCATTTTCCCCGTGAACTCAGAGGAATATATATATATATATATATATATATATATATATATATATATATATATATATATATTTTTTTTTTTTTTATACTTTGTCGCTGTCTCCCGCGTTTGCGAGGTAGCGCAAGGAAACAGACGAAAGAAATGGCCCAACCCCCCCCATACACATGTACATACACACGTCCACACACGCAATATACATACCTACACAGCTTTCCATGGTTTACCCCAGACGCTTCACATGCCTTGATTCAATCCACTGACAGCACGTCAACCCCTGTATACCACATCGCTCCAATTCACTCTATTCCTTGCCCTCCTTTCACCCTCCTGCATGTTCAGGCCCCGATCACACAAAATCCTTTTCACTCCATCTTTCCACCTCCAATTTGGTCTCCCTCTTCTCCTCGTTCCCTCCACCTCCGACACATATATCCTCTTGGTCAATCTTTCCTCACTCATTCTCTCCATGTGCCCAAACCATTTCAAAACACCCTCTTCTGCTCTCTCAACCACGCTCTTTTTATTTCCACACATCTCTCTTACCCTTACGTTACTTACTCGATCAAACCACCTCACACCACACATTGTCCTCAAACATCTCATTTCCAGCACATCCATCCTCCTGCGCACAACTCTATCCATAGCCCACGCCTCGCAACCATACAACATTGTTGGAACTACTATTCCTTCAAACATACCCATTTTTGCTTTCCGGGATAATGTTCTCGACTTCCACACATTTTTCAAGGCTCCCAAAATTTTCGCCCCCTCCCCCACCCTATGATCCACTTCCGCTTCCATGGTTCCATCCGCTGACAGATCCACTCCCAGATATCTAAAACACTTCACTTCCTCCAGCCTCTCACCATTCAAACTCACCTCCCAATTGACTTGACCCTCAACCCTACTGTACCTAATAACCTTGCTCTTATTGACATTTACTCTTAACTTTCTTCTTCCACACACTTTACCAAACTCCGTCACCAGCTTCTGCAGTTTCTCACATGAATCCGCCACCAGCGCTGTATCATCAGCGAACAACAACTGACTCACTTCCCAAGCTCTCTCATCCCCAACAGACTTCATACTTGCCCCTCTTTCCAAAACTCTTGCATTTACCTCCCTAACAACCCCATCCATAAACAAATTAAACAACCATGGAGACATCACACACCCCTGCCGCAAACCTACATTCACTGAGAACCAATCACTTTCCTCTCTTCCTACACATACACATGCCTTACATCCTCGATATATATATATGACTCAAGATCCATAATCTGGTGTTCCTGAGGATCATTATTGGAATTATTCTGATGATGAATCATATGGCATGAGCATTTATGGTGAAGAGGATGCAGGCGATGTGAATCTTAATTGCAAATCCTCTAACAAGTCCCAGAAATCATCTGCTTCTATTGTGTCAGCATCATCTTCAGGATTGGAACCACAAATGAAAGAGTATATGAGAGAGATTGAAAAAAGAATTGGCGTCTACTAACATTGGAGACACTCTCACTACCACTCACAATGAGGGTTAATGGAGATGACAAGTATCCCTGGGGATGGGGAGAAAGAATACTTCCCACGTATTCCCTGCGTGTCGTTGAAGGCGACTAAAAGGGTAGGGAGCGGGTGGCTGGAAATCCTCCCCTCTCGTTTTTTTTCAATTTTCCAAAAGAAGGAACAGAGAAGGTGGCCAGGTGAGGATATTCCCTCGAAGGCCCAGTACTCTGTTCTTAACGCTACCTCGCTATCGCGGGAAATGGCGAATAGTACGAAAAAAAAAAAAAAAAAAAAAAAAAAATATATATATATATATATATATATATATATATATATATATATATATATATATATATATATATATATATATATATATATATATATATATATATATATATATATATATATATATATATATATATATATATATATATATATATATATATATATATATATATGTATATATATATATATATATATATATATATATATATATATGTCTATATATATATATATATATATATATATATATATATATATATATATATATATATATATATATATATATATATATATATATATATATATATATATATATATTTTTTTTTTTTTTTTTATTTACTTATTATACTTTGTCGCTGTCTCCCGCGTTTGCGAGGTAGCGCAAGGAAACAGACGAAAGAAATGGCCCAACCCCCCCACATACACATGTATATACATACGTCCACACACGCAAATATACATACCTACACAGCTTTCCATGGTTTACCCCAGACGCTTCACATGCCTTGATTCAATCCACTGACAGCACGTCAACCCCGTTATACCACATCGCTCCAATTCACTCTATTCCTTGCCCTCCTTTCACCCTCCTGCATGTTCAGGCCCCGATCACACAAAATCTTTTTCACTCCATCTTTCCACCTCCAATTTGGTCTCCCTCTTCTCCTTGTTCCCTCCACCTCCGACACATATATCCTCTTGGTCAATCTTTCCTCACTTATCCTCTCCATGTGCCCAAACCACTTCAAAACACCCTCTTCTGCTCTCTCAACCACGCTCTTTTTATTTCCACACATCTCTCTTACCCTTACGTTACTCACTCGATCAAACCACCTCACACCACACATTGTCCTCAAACATCTCATTTCCAGCACATCCACCCTCCTGCGCACAACTCTATCCATAGCCCACGCCTCGCAACCATACAACATTGTTGTAACCACTATTCCTTCAAACATACCCATTTTTGCTTTCCGAGATAATGTTCTCGACTTCCACACATTTTTCAAGGCCCCCAGTTTTTTTCGCCCCCTCCCCCACCCTATGATCCACTTCCGCTTCCATGGTTCCATCCGCTGCCAGATCCACTCCCAGATATCTAAAACACTTCACTTCCTCCAGTTTTTCTCCATTCAAACTCAACTCCCAATTGACTTGACCCTCAACCCTACTGTACCTAATAACCTTGCTCTTATTCACATTTACTCTTAACTTTCTTCTTCCACACACTTTTCCAAACTCAGTCACCAGCTTCTGCAGTTTCTCACATGAATCAGCCACCAGCGCTGTATCATCAGCGAACAACAACTGACTCACTTCCCAAGCTCTCTCATCCCCAACAGACTTCATACTTGCCCCTCTTTCCAAAACTCTTGCATTTACCTCCCTAACAACCCCATCCATAAACAAATTAAACAACCATGGAGACATCACACACCCCTGCCGCAAACCTACATTCACTGAGAACCAATCACTTTCCTCTCTTCCTACACGTACACATGCCTTACATCCTCGATAAAAACTTTTCACTGCTTCTAACAACTTTCCTCCCACACCATATATTCTTAATACCTTCCACAGAGCATCTCTATCAACTCTATCATATGCCTTCTCCAGATCCATAAATGCTACATACAGATCCATTTGCTTTTCTAAGTATTTCTCACATACATTCTTCAAAGCAAACACCTGATCCACACATCCTCTACCACTTCTGAAACCACACTGTTCTTCCCCAATCTGATGCTCTGTACATGCCTTCACCCTCTCAATCAATACCCTCCCATATAATTTACCAGGAATACTCAACAAACTTATACCTCTGTAATTTGAGGACTCACTCTTATCCCCTTTGCCTTTGTACAATGGCACTATGCACGCATTCCGCCAATCCTCAGGCACCTCACCATGAGTCATACATACATTAAATAACCTTACTAACCAGTCAACAATACAGTCACCACCTTTTTTAATAAATTCCACTGCAATACCATCCAAACCTGATGCCTTACCGGCTTTCATCTTCCGCAAAGCTTTCACTACCTCTTCTCTGTTTACCAAATCATCTATATATATTATATATATATATATATATATATATATATATATATATATATATATATATGTATATATATATACATATATATATATATATATATATATATATATATATATATATATATATATGTAGTAAAAGCTTTGCGGAAGATGAAAGCCGGCAAGGCAGCAGGTTTGGATGGTATTGCAGTGGAATTTATTAAAAAAGGGGGTGACTGTATTATTGACTGGCTGATAAGGTTATTTAATGTATGTATGACTCATGGTGAGATACCTGAGGATTGGCGGAATGCGTGCATAGTGCCATTTTACAAAGGCAAAGGGGATAAGAGTGAGTGCTCAAATTACAGAGGTATAAGTCTGTTGAGTATTCCTGGTAAATTATATGGGAGGGTATTGATTGAGAGGGTGAAGGCACGTACAGAGCATCAGATTGGGGAAGAGCATTGTGGTTTCAGAAGTGGTAGAGGATGTGTGGATCAGGTGTTTGCTTTGAAGAATGTATGTGAGAAATACTTAGAAAATCAAATGGATTTGTATGTAGCATTTATGGATCTGGAGAAGGCATATGATAGAGTTGATAGAGATGCTCTGTGGAAGGTATTAAGAATATATGGTGTAGGAGGCAAGTTGTTAGAAGCAGTGAAAAGTTTTTATCGAGGATGTAAGGCATGTGTATATATATATATATATATATATATATATATATATATATATATATATATATATATATATATATATATATATATATATATATATATATATATATATATATATATATATATTATCCCCGGGGACAGGGGTGAAAGAATTCTTCCCACGCATTCCCTGCGTGTCGTAGAAGGCGACTAAAAGGGGAGGGAGCGGGGGGCGGGGGCTGGCAATCCTCACCACTCTTTTTTTCTTTCCAAAAGAAGGAACAGAGAAGGGGGCCAGGTGATGATATTCCGTCAAAGGCCCAGTCCTCTGTACTTAACGCTACGTTAACGGGAAATGGCGAATAGTTTAAAAAAAAGAAAGAAAAAGAAAAAAAAAAAAAAATATATATATATATATATATATATATATATATATATATATATATATATATATATATATATATATATATATATATATATATATGTATGTTTTATTAATTTATTTATTTATTTTGCTTTGTCGCTGTCTCCTGCGTTACCAAGGTAGCGCAAGTAAACAGACGAAAGAATGGCCCAACCCGTCCACATACTCTAGCTGTCATGTAATAATGCACCGAAACCACGGCTCCCTTTCCACATCCAGGCCCCACACACTTTCCATGGTTTACCCCACACGCTTCACATGCCCTGGTTCAATCCATTGACAGCACGTCGACCCCGGTATACCACATCGTTCGAATTCAATCTACTCCTTGCACGCCTTTCACCCTCCTGCATGTTCAGGCCCCGATCACTCAAAATCTTTTTCACTCCCTCTTTCCACCTCCAATTTGGTCTCCCACTTCTCCTCGTTCCCTCCACCTCTGACACATATATCCTCTTGGTCAATCTTTCCCCACTCATTCTCTCCATGTGAACAAACCATTTCAAAACACCCTCTTCTGGTCTCTCAACCACACTCTTTTTATTTCCACACATCTCTCTCACCCTTATATTACGTACTCGATCAAACCACCTCACACATCATGTTGTCCTCAAACATCTCATTTCCAGCACATCCACCCTCCTGCGCACAACTCTATCCACAGCCCACGCCTCGCAACCATACAACATTGTTGGAACCACTATTCCTTCAAACATACCCATTTTTGCTTTCCGAGATAATGTTCTCGACTTCCAAACTTTCTTCAAGGCTAACAGAATTTTCGCCCCCTCCCCCACCCTATGATTCACTTCCGCTTCCATGGTTCCATCCGCTGCCAGATCCACTGCCATATATCTAAAACACTTCACTTCCTCCAGCTTTTATCAATTCAAATTTACCTCCCAATTGACTTGACCCTCAACCCTACTGTACCTAATAACCTTGCTCTTATTCACATTTACTCTTAACTTTCTTCTTTCACACACTTTACCAAACTCAGTCTCCAGCTTCTGCAGTTTCTTACATGAATCAGCCACCAGTGCTGTATCATCAGCGAACAACAACTGACTCACTTCCCAAGCTCTCTCATCCACAACAGACTACATACTTACCCCTCTTTCCAAAACTCTTGCATTCACCAAACTAACAACCCCATCCATAAACAAATTAAACAACCATGGAGACATCACACACCCCTGCCGCAAACCGACATTCACTGAGAACCAATCACTTTCCTCTCTTCCTACACGTACACATGCCTTACATCCTCGATAAAAACTTTTCACTGCTTCTAACAACTTGCCTCCCACACCATATATTCTTAAAACCCTCCACAGAGCATCTCTATCAACTCTATCATATGCCTTCACCAGATCCATAAATGCTACATATAAGTCCATTCATTTTTCTAAGTATTTCTCGCATACATTCTTCAAAGCAAACACCTGATCCACACATCCTCTACCACTTCTGAAACCACACTGCTCTTCCCCAATCTGATGCTCTGTACATGCCTTTACCCTCTCAATCAATACTCTCCCATATAATTTACCAGGAATACTCAACAAACTTATACCTCTGTAATTTAAGCACTCACTCTTATCCCCTTTGCCTTTGTACAATGGCACTATGCAAGCATTCCGCCAATCCTCAGGCACCTCACCGTGAATCATATATACATTAGATAACCTTACCAACCAGTCAACAATACATATATATATATATATATATATATATATATATATATATATATATATATATATATATATATATATATATATATATATATATATATATATATATATATATATATATATATATATATATATATATATATATATATATATATATATATATATATATATATATATATATATATATATATATATATATATATATATATATATATATATATATATATATATATATATATATAAATATATATATTTATATATATATATATATATATATATATATTTTTTTTTTTTTTTTTTTTTTTTATACTTTGTCGCTGTCTCCCGCGTTTGCGAGGTAGCGCGAGGAAACAGACGAAAGAAATGGCCCAACCCCCATACACACGTACATACACACGTCCACACACGCAAATATACATACCTACACAGCTTTCCATGGTTTATCCCAGACGCTTCACATGCCTTGATTCAATCCACTGACAGCACGTCAACCCCTGTATACCACATCGCTCCAATTCACTCTATTCCTTGCCCTCCTTTCACCCTCCTGCATGTTCAGGCCCCGATCACACAAAATCTTTTTCACTCCATCTTTCCACCTCCAATTTGGTCTCCCTCTTCTCCTCGTTCCCTCCACCTCCGACACATATATCCTCTTGGTCAATCTTTCCTCACTCATTCTCTCCATGTGCCCAAACCATTTCAAAACACCCTCTTCTGCTCTCTCAACCACGCTCTTTTTATTTCCACACATCTCTCTTACCCTTACGTTACTTACTCGATCAAACCACCTCACACCACACATTGTCCTCAAACATCTCATTTCCAGCACATCCATCCTCCTGCGCACAACTCTATCCATAGCCCACGCCTCGCAACCATACAACATTGTTGGAACCACTATTCCTTCAAACATACCCATTTTTGCTTTCCGAGATAATGTTCTCGACTTCCACACATTTTTCAAGGCTCCCAAAATTTTCGCCCCCTCCCCCACCCTATGATCCACTTCCGCTTCCATGGTTCCATCCGCTGACAGATCCACTCCCAGATATCTAAAACACTTCACTTCCTCCAGTTTTTCTCCATTCAAACTCACCTCCCAATTGACTTGACCCTCAACCCTACTGTACCTAATAACCTTGCTCTTATTCACATTTACTCTTAACTTTCTTCTTCCACACACTTTACCAAACTCAGTCACCAGCTTCTGCAGTTTCTCACATGAATCAGCCACCAGCGCTGTATCATCAGCGAACAACAACTGACTCACTTCCCAAGCTCTCTCATCCCCAACAGACTTCATACTTGCCCCTCTTTCCAGGACTCTTGCATTTACCTCCCTAACAACCCCATCCATAAACAAATTAAACAACCATGGAGACATCACACACCCCTGCCGCAAACCTACATTCACTGAGAACCAATCACTTTCCTCTCTTCCTACACGTACACATGCCTTACATCCTCGATAAAAACTTTTCACTGCTTCTAACAACTTGCCTCCCACACCATATATTCTTAATACCTTCCACAGAGCATCTCTATCAACTCTATCATATGCCTTCTCCAGATCCATAAATGCTACATACAAATCCATTTGCTTTTCTAAGTATTTCTCACATACATTCTTCAAAGCAAACACCTGATCCACACATCCTCTACCACATCTGAAACCGCACTGCTCTTCCCCAATCTGATGCTCTGTACATGCCTTCACCCTCTCAATCAATACCCTCCCATATAGTTTACCAGGAATACTCAACAAACTTATACCTCTGTAATTTGAGCACTCACTCTTATCCCCTTTGCCTTTGTACAATGGCACTATGCACGCATTCCGCCAATCCTCAGGCACCTCACCATGAGTCATACATACATTAAATAACCTTACCAACCAGTCAACAATACAGTCACCCCCTTTTTTAATATATATATATATATATATATATATATATATATATATATATATATATATATATATATATATATATATATATATATATATTATTTTATTATATATATATATATATATATATATATATATATATATATATATATATATATATATATATATATATATATATATATATATATATATATATATATATATATATGTTTATATATATATATATACATATCATTTTATTATATATATATATATATATATATATATATATATATATATATATCCCTGGTGATAGGGGATTAAGAATACTTCCCACGTATTCCCTGCGTGTCGTAGAAGGCGACTAAAAGGGGAGGGAGCGGTGGGGCTGTAAATCCTCCCCTCTCGTTTTTTTTTTTTTAATTTTCCAAAAGTAGGAACAGAGGGGGGCCAGGTGAGGATATCCCACAAAGGCCCAGTCCTCTGTTCTTGACGCTACCTCGCTAACGCAGGAAATGGCGAATAGTTTAGAAAAAGAAAAAAGAATATATATATATATATATATATATATATATATATATATATATATATATATATTTTTTTTTTTTTTTTTTTTATACTTTGTCGCTGTCTCCCGCGTCTGCGAGGTAGCGCAAGGAAACAGACGAAAGAAATGGCCCAACCCCCCCCATACACACGTCCACACACGCAAATATACATACCTACACAGCTTTCCATGGTTTACCCCGGACGCTTCACATGCCTTGATTCAATCCACTGACAGCACGTCAACCCCTGTATACCACATCGCTCCAATTCACTCTATTCCTTGCCCTCCTTTCACCCTCCTGCATGTTCAGGCCCCGATCACACAAAATCCTTTTCACTCCATCTTTCCACCTCCAATTTGGTCTCCCTCTTCTCCTCGTTCCCTCCACCTCCGACACATATATCCTCTTGGTGAATCTTTCCTCACTCATTCTCTCCATGTGCCCAAACCATTTCAAAACACCCTCTTCTTCTCTCTCAACCACGCTCTTTTTATTTCCACACATCTCTCTTACCCTTACGTTACTTACTCGATCAAACCACCTCACACCACACATTGTCCTCAAACATCTCATTTCCAGCACATCCATCCTCCTGCGCACAACTCTATCCATAGCCCACGCCTCGCAACCATACAACATTGTTGGAACTACTATTCCTTCAAACATACCCATTTTTGCTTTCCGGGATAATGTTCTCGACTTCCACACATTTTTCAAGGCTCCCAAAATTTTCGCCCCCTCCCCCACCCTATGATCCACTTCCGCTTCCATGGTTCCATCCGCTGACAGATCCACTCCCAGATATCTAAAACACTTCACTTCCTCCAGCCTCTCACCATTCAAACTCACCTCCCAATTGACTTGACCCTCAACCCTACTGTACCTAATAACCTTGCTCTTATTCACATTTACTCTTAACTTTCTTCTTCCACACACTTTACCAAACTCCGTCACCAGCTTCTGCAGTTTCTCACATGAATCCGCCACCAGCGCTGTATCATCAGCAAACAACAACTGACTCACTTCCCAAGCTCTCTCATCCCCAACAGACTTCATATTTGCCCCTCTTTCCAAGACTCTTGCATTTACCTCCCTAACAACCCCATCCATAAACAAATTAAACAACCATGGAGACATCACACACCCCTGCCGCAAACCTACATTCACTGAGAACCAATCACTTTCCTCTCTTCCTACACGTACACATATATCACATATATATATATATATATATATATATATATATATATATATATATATATATATATATATATATATATATATATATATATATATATATATATATATATATATATATATATATATATATATATATATAAATATATATATTTATATATAGGACTGGTGATTGAGAATACCTGGTTTAAAAAGAGATATAAGTATAAGGATACGTATGTAAGTAGTAGAGATGGTCAGAGAGCGTTATTGGATTACGTGTTAATTGACAGGCGCGCAAAAGAGAGACTTTTGAATGTTAATATGCTGAGAGGTGCAACTGGATGGATGTCTGATCATTATCTTGTGCAGGCGAAGGTGGAGATTTGTAGAGGTTTTCAGAAAAAAAGAGAGAATGTTGGGGTGAAGAGAGTGGTGAGAGTAAGTGAGCTTGGGAAGGAGACTTGTGTGAAGAACTACCAGGAGGGACTGAGTACAAAATGGAAAAAGGTGAGAACAAAGGAGGTAAGGGGAGTGGGAGAGGAATGGGATGCATTTAGGGAAGCATTGATGGCTTGCGCAAAGGATGCTTGTGGCATGACAAGCGTATGAGGTGGGCAGATTAAAAAGGGTAGTGAGTGGTGGGATGAAGAAGTAAGATTATTAGCGAAAGAGAAGAGAGAGGCATTTGGACGATTTTTGCAGAGAAACAATGCAAATGAGTGGGAGATGTATAAAAGAAAGTGGCAGAAGGTCCAGAGAAAAGTGAAGAGGTGAAAAAGAGGGCAAATGAGAGTTGGGGTGAGAGAGTATCATTAAATTCTAGGGAGAATAAAAAGATGTTTTGGAAGGAGGTAAATAAAGTGCGTAAGACGAGGGAACAAATGGGAACTTCAGTGAAGGGGGCTAATGCGGAGATGATACCAATTAGTGGTGATGTGAGAAGGAGGTAGAGTGAGCATGTTGAAGGTTTTTTGAATGTGTTTGATGATAGAGTGGCAGACATATTGTGTTTTGGTCGAGGTGGTGTGCAAAGTGAGAGGGTTAGGGAAAATGATTTGGTAAACAGAGAAGAGGTAGTAAAAGCTTTGCGGAAGATGAAAGCCAGCAAAGCAGCGTATTTGTATGGTATTGCAGTGGAATTTATTAAGAAAGGGGGTGACTATATTGTTGACTGGTTGGTAAGGTTATTTAATGTATGTATGACTCATGGTGAGGTGCCTGAGGATTGGCAGAATGCTTGCATAGTGCCATTGTACAAAGGCAAAGGGGACAAAGGTGAGTGCTCAAATAACAGAGGTATAAGTTTGTTGAGTATTCCTGTTAAATTATAAGGGAGGGTATTGATTGAGAGGGTGAAGGCATGTACAGAGCATCAGACTGGGTTAGAGCAATGTGGTTTCAGAAGTGGTACAGGATGTGTGGATAAGGTGTTTGGTTCGAAGAATGTATGTGAAAAATACTTAGAAAAACAAATGGATTTGTATGTAGCATTTATGGATCTGGACAAGGCATACGATAGAGTTGATAGAGATGCTCTATAGAAGGTATTAAGAATATATGGTGTGGGAGTCAAGTTGTTAGAAGCAGTGAAAAGTTTTTATCTAGGATGTAAGGCATGTGTACGTGTACGAAGAAAAAGAAGTGATTGGTTCTCAGTGAATGTAGGTTTACGGCAGGGGTGTGTGGTGTCTCCATGGTTGTTTCATTAGTTTATGGATAGGGTTGTTAGGGTGGTGAATGCAAGAGTTTTGGAAAGATGGGCAAGTATGCAGTCTGTTGTGGATGAGAGAGCTTGGGAAGTGAGTCAGTTGTTGTTCGCTGATGATACAGCACTGGTGGCTGATTCATGTAAGAAACTGCAGAAGCTGGTGACTGAGTTTGGTAAAGTGTGTGAGAGAAGAAATTTGAGAGTAAATGTGAATAAGAGCAAGGTTATTAGGTACAGTAGAGTTGAGGGTCAAGTCAATTGGGAGGTAAGTTTGAATGGAGAAAAACTGTAGGAAGTGAAGTGTTTTAGATATGTGGGAGTAGATTTGACAGCGGATGGAACCATGGAAGTGGAAGTGAATCATAGGGTGGGGGAGGGGACAAAAATTCTGGGAGCCTTGAAGAATGTGTGGAAGTCGAGAACATTATCTTGGAAAGCAAAAATGGGTATGTTTGAAGGAATAATGGTTCCAACAATGTTGTATGGTTGCGAGGTGTGGGCTATGGACAGAGTTGTGCGGAGGAGAGTGGATGTGCTGAAAATGAGATGTTTGAGGACAATATGTGGTGTGAGGTGGTTTCATCGAGTAAGTAATAATAGGGTAAGAGAGATGTGTGGGAATAAAAAGAGTGTGGTTGAGAGAGCAGAAGAGCGTGTTTTGAAATGGTTTGGTCATGTGGAGAGAATGAGTGAGGAAAGATTGACCAAGAGGATATATGTGTCAGAGGTGGAGGGAACGAGAAGAAGTGGGAGACCAAATTGGAGGTGGAAAGATGGAGTGAAAAAGGTTTTGAGTGATCGGGGCCTGAACATGCAGGAGGGTGAAAGGAGGGCAAGGAATGGAGTGAATTGGATCGATGTGGTGTACCGGGATTGACGTGTTGTCAGTGGATTGAATCAGGGCATGGGAAGCGTCTGGGGTAAACCATGGAAAGCTGTGTAGGTATGTATATTTGCGTGTGTGGACGTGTATGTATATACATGTGTATGGGGGTGGGTTGAGCCATTTCATTCGTCTGTTTCCTTGCACTACCTCGCAAACGCGGGAGACAGCGGAAATATATATATATATATATATATATATATATATATATATATATATATATATATATATATATATATATTAAAAAAGGGGGGGACTGTATTGTTGACTGGTTGGTAAGGTTATTCAATGTATGTATGACTCATGGTGAGGTGCCTGAGGATTGGCGGAATGCGTGCATAGTGCCATTGTATAAAGGCAAAGGGGATAAGAGTGAGTGCTCAAATTACAGAGGTATAAGTTTGTTGAGTATTCCTGGTAAATTATATGGGAGGGTATTGATTGAGAGGGTGAAGGCATGTACAGAGCATCAGATTGGGGAAGAGCAGTGTGGTTTGAGAAGTGGTAGAGGATGTGTGGATCAGGTGTTTGCTTTGAAGAATGTATGTGAGAAATACTTAGAAAAGCAAATGGATTTGTATGTAGCATTTATGGATCTGGAGAAGGCATATGATAGAGTTGATAGAGATGCTCTGTGGAAGGTATTAAGAATAAATGGTGTGGGAGGAAAGTTGTTAGAAGCAGCGAAAAGTTTTTATCGAGGCTGTAAGGCACGTGTACTTGTAGGAAGAGAGGAAAGTGATTGGTTCTCAGTGAATGTAGGTTTGCGGCAGGGGTGTGTGATGTCTCCATGGTTGTTTAATTTGTTTATGGATGGGGTTGTTAGGGAGGTAAATGCAAGAGTTTTGGAAAGAGGGGCAAGTATGAAGTCTGTTGGGGATGAGAGAGCTTGTGAAGTGAGTCAGTTGTTGTTCGCTGATGATACAGCGCTGGTGGCTGATTCATGTGAGAAACTGCAGAAGCTGGAGACTGAGTTTGGTAAAGTGTGTGGAAGAAGAAAGTTAAGAGTAAATGTGAATAAGAGCAAGGTTATTAGGTACAGTAGGGTTTAGGGTCAAGTCAATTGGGAGGTGAGTTTGAATGGAGAAAAACTGGAGGAAGTGAAGTGTTTTAGATATCTGGGAGTGGATCTGGCAGCGGATGGAACCATGGAAGCGGAAGTGGATCATAGGGTGGGGGAGGGGGCGAAAATTCTGGGGGCCTTGAAGAATGTGTGGAAGTCGAGAACATTATCTCGGAAAGCAAAAATGGGTATGTTTGAAGGAATAGTGGTTCCAACAATGTTGTATGGTTGCGAGGCGTGGGCTATGGATAGAGTTGTGCGCAGGAGGATGGATGTGCTGGAAATGAGTTTTTTGAGGACAATGTGTGGTGTGAGGTGGTTTGATCGAGTGAGTAACGTAAGGGTAAGAGAGATGTGTGGAAATAAAAAGAGTGTGGTTGAGAGAGCAGAAGAGGGTGTTTTGAAGTGGCTTGGGCACATGGAGAGAATGAGTGAGGAAAGATTGACCAAGAGGATATATGTGTCGGAGGTGGAGGGAACGAGGAGAAGAGGGAGACCAAATTGGAGGTGGAAAGATGGAGTGAAAAAGATTTTGTGTGATCGGGGCCTGAACATGCAGGAGGGTGAAAGGAGGGCAAGGAATAGAGTGAATTGGAGCGATGTGGTATACCGGGGTTGACGTGCTGTCAGTGGATTGAATGAAGGCATGTGAAGCGTCTGGGGTAAACCATGGAAAGCTGTGTAGGTATGTATATTTGCGTGTGTGGACGTATGTATATACATGTGCATGGGGGGGGGGGGGCATTTCTTTCGTCTGTTTCCTTGCGCTACCTCGCAAACGCGGGAGACAGCGACAAAGTATAAAAAAAAAAAAAAAAATATTCCCTGCGTGTCGTAGAAGGCGACTAAAAGGGAAGGGAGCGGGGGGCTGGAAATCCTCCCCTCTCGTTTTTTTTTTTTTTTTTTTTTTTCCAAAAGAAGGAACAGAGAAGAGGTCCAGGTGAGGATATTCCCTCAAAGGCCCAGTCCTCTGTTCTTAACGCTACCTCGCTATCGCGGGAAATAGCGAATAGTATGAAAAAAAAAAAAAAAAAATATATATATATATATATATATATATATATATATATATATATATATATATATATATATATATATATATATATATATATATTTTTGGGGGGGATTACCTGTTTATTGCTAGGGATGCGAAAGAAAAACTTTTGGATGTTAATGTGCTGAGAGGTGCAACTGGAGGGATGTCTGATCAGTATCTTGTGCAGGAAAAGATGAAGATTTGTAAAGGTTTTCAGAAAAGAAGAGAGAATGTTGGGGTGAAAAGAGTGGTAAGAGTAAGTGAGCTTGGGAAGGAGAGTTCTGTGAGGAAGTGCCAGGAGAGACTGAGTACAGAGTGGAAAAGGTGAGAACAGAGGACGTAAGGGAAGTGGGGGAGGAATGGGATGCATTTAGGGAAGCAGTGATGGCTTGTGCAAAAGATGCTGTGGCATGAGAATCGTGGGAGGTCAGCAGATTAGAAAGGTAGTAAGTAATGGGAAGAAGAGGTAAGATTATTGGCGAAAGAGGAGAGAGGGGCATTTGGACGATTTATGCAGAGAAATAAGGCAAACGAGTGGGATAAATATAAAAGAAAAAGGCAGGAGGTCAAGAGAACGGTGCATGAGGTGAAAAAGAGGGCAAATGAGAGTTGGGGTGAGAGACTATCGTTAAATTTTAGGAAGAATAAAAAGATGTTTTGGAAGGAGATAAATAATGTGCGTAAGACAAGGGAGCAAATGGGAACTTCAGTGAAGGCGGCTAATAGGGAGGTGATAACAAGCAGTGGTGATGTGAGAAGGAGATGGAGTGAGTATTTTGAGGATTTGTTGAATGTGTTTGATGACAGAGTGGCAAATATAGGGGGTATTGGTCGAGGTGGTGTGCAAAGTGAGAGGGTTAGGGAAAATGATTTGGTAAACAGAGAAGAGGTAGTAAAAGCTTTGCCGAAGATGAAAGCCGGCAAGGCAGCGGGTTTGGATGGTATTGCAGTGGAATTTATCAAAAAAGGGGGCGACTATATTGTTGACTGGTTGGTAAGGTTATTTAGTATATGTATGACTCATGGTGAGGTGCCGGAGGATTGACAGAATGCTTGCATAGCGACATTGTACAAAGGCAAAGGGGATAAAAGTGAGTGCTGAAATTAAAGAGCTATAGGTTTGTTGAATATTCCTGGGAAATTACATGCGAGGGTATTGATTGAGAGGGTGAAGGCATGTACAGATCATCAGATTGGGGAAGAGGAGTGTGGCTTCAGAAGTGGTAGAGGATGTGTGGATCAGGTGTTTGCTTTGAAAAATATATGTGAGAAATACTTAGAAAAGCAAATGGATTTGTATGTAGCATTCATGGATCTGTTGAAGGCATATGATAGAGTTGATAAAGATGCTCTGTGGAAGGTATTAACAATATATGATATGGGAGGCAAGTTGTTAAAAGCAGTGAAATGGTTTTATCGAGAATCAAATGCACGTGTACGTGAATGTAGTTTTGCGGCAAGGGTGTGTGAGGTCTCCATGGTTGTTTAATTTGTTTATGGATGGGGTTGTTAGGGAGATGAATACAAAAGTTTTGAAAAGAGGGGCAAGTAAGCAGTCTCTTGTGGATGAGAAAGCTTGGGAAGTGAGTCACCTGTTGTTCGCTGATGATACAGCGCTGGTGGTTGATTCCTGTGATAAATTGCAGAAGCTTTTGACTGAGTTTGGTAAAGTGTGTGAAAGAAGAAAGCCTTGAGTAAATGTGAATAAAAGAAAGGTTATTAGCTACAGTAGGGATGAGGGACAAGTCAATTGGGAGGTATATTTGAATGGAGAAAAACTGGAGGAAGTTAAGTGTGTTAGATATCTGGGAGTGGATTTGCCTGCGGATGGAACCATAGAATAGAGGTGAATCATAGGTTGCGGGAGGGGACGAAAGTTCTCGGAGCGTTGAAGAATGTGTGGAGGTCGAGAACATTATCTTGGAAAGCAAAAATGGATATATTTCAAGGAATAGTTGTTCCAACAATGTTATATGGTTGCGAGGCGTGGGCTATGGATAGAGTTGTGCGGAGGAGGGTGGATGTGCTGGAAATGAGATGTTTGAGGACTATATGTGGTGTGAGGTGGTTTGATCGAGTAAGTAATAATAGGGTAAGAGATGTGTGGTAATAAAAATAGTGTGGTTGAGAGAGCAGAACAGGGTGTTTTGAAATGGTTTGGTCACATGGAGAGAATAAGTGAGGAGAGATTGACCAAGAGGATATATGTGTCAAAGGTGGAGGGAACGAGGAGAAGTGGGAGACCAAATTGGACGTCGAAAGATCGAGTGAAGAAAAAATTTGAGTGATCGCGGCCTGAATATGCAGGAGGGTGAAAGGCGTGCAAGGAATAGAGTGAATTGAAACGATATGGTATACCGGGGTCGACGTGCTATCAGTGGATTGAAGCAGGTCATGTGAAGCGTCTGAGGTAAACCATAGAAAGTTCTTTGGGGCCTGGATGTGGAAAGGGAGCTGTGGTTTCAGTGCATTATTACATGACAGCTAGAGACAGAGTGTGAACGAATGTGGCCTTTGTTTTCTTTACCTATAACAACCCCCTAGGGAGGGGGTTGTTATTTCATGTGTGGCGGGGTGGCGATGGAAATGAATAAAGGCAGACAGTATGAATTATGTACATGTGTATATATGAATATGTCTGTTTGTGTATATATATGTATGCGTTGAGATGTATAAGTATGTATATTTGCGTGTGTGGACGTGTATGTATATACATGTGTATGTTGCTGGGTCGTTCCATCCTTTCTTCTGTTTACTTGCGCTACCTCGCTAGCGCGGGAGACAGGGACAAAGCAAAATGAATAAATAAATAGATAAATAAATAAATGAATATGTTAGCGAGGCGGCGCAAGGAAACGGACGAAAGAATGGCCCAGCCCACCCACATACACATGCATATACATAAAAGCCCACCCACGTACATATACATACCTATACATTTCAACGTATACATACATATACATACGTAGACATATGCATAAATACACATGCACATATTCATACTTGCTCCCTTCATCCGTACCTGTC
Source organism: Panulirus ornatus (assembly GCF_036320965.1). Classification (NCBI taxonomy): domain Eukaryota; kingdom Metazoa; phylum Arthropoda; class Malacostraca; order Decapoda; family Palinuridae; genus Panulirus; species Panulirus ornatus. The sequence continues at coordinate 36,948,422 of NC_092236.1, forward strand.
ACTACCTTGCCATACATGAAACAGACACCCCCCCACGGGCGAGGTAGTGCTAGGAAAAGACAACAAAGGCCATATTCGTTCACACTTAGTCTCTAGCTGTCATGTATAATGCACCGAAACCACAGCTTCCTCTCCACATCCAGGCCCCACAAAGCTTTCCATGGTTTACCCCAGACGCTTCACATACCGTGGTTCAATCCATTGACTACACGTCCACCCCGGTATACCAAGTCGTTCCAATTCACTCTAATCCCTGCACACCTTTCACCTTCCGAGGGATCGGGGAGAAAGATTACTTCCCACGGATTCCTCACGTGTCGTAGAAGGCGACTAAAGGGTACGTGAGCGGGGGCTAGAAACCCTCACCTCCTATTCTAACTTTCGGAAAGGGGAAACAGAAGAAGGAGTCATGCAGGGAGTGCTCATCCTCCTCGAAGGCTCAGATTAGGGTGTATAGATGTGTGTGGATGTAACCAAGATGAGGAAAAGGGAGAGATAGGTAGTATGTTTGAGGAAAAGAACCTGCATATTTTGGCTGTGAGTGAAACAAAGCTCAAGGGTAAAGGGGAAGAGTGGTTTGGGAATGCCTTGGGAGTAAAGTCAGGGGTTAGTGAGAGGACGGGAGCAAGAGAAGGAGTAGCACTACTCCTGAAACAGGAGTGGTTGGAGTATTTGATAGAGTGTAAGAAAGTAAGCTCTAGATTGACATGGGTAAAACTGAAAGTTGATGGAGAGAGATGTGTGATTACTGGTACATATGCGCCTGGGCATGAGAAGAAATATCGTGAGAGGCAAGTGTTTTGGGAGCAGCTGAGTGAGTGTGTTAGTAGTTTTGATGCATGAGACTGGGCTATAGTGATGGGTGATTTGAATGCAAAGGCGAGTAATGTGGCAGTTGAGGGAATAATTGGTGTGCGTGGGGTGTTTAGTGTTGTAAATGGAAATGGTGAAGAGCTTATAGATTTTTGTGATGAAAAATTAGTGGTGATTGGGAATACCTGGTTCAAAAAGAGAGATATACATAAGTAGACGTATGTAAGTAGGAGAGATGGCCAGAGAGTGTTATTGGATTACAGTTAAATTGATAGGTGCGCGAAAGAGAGACTTTTGGATTTTATTGTCTGCAAGGTGCAACTGGAGGGATGTCTGATCATTATCGTTTGGAGGCGAAGGTGAAGATTTGTAGAGGTTTTCAGAAAAGAAGAGAGAATGTTGGGGTGAAGAGAGTGGTGAGAGTAAGTGAGCTTGTGAAGGAGACTTGTGTGAGGAAGTACCAAAAGAGACTGTGTACAAAGTGGAAAAAGGTGAGAACAAAGGATGCAAGGGGAGTGGGGGAGGAATGTGGTGTATTTAGAGAAGCAGTGATGGCTTGTGCAAAAGATGCTTGTGGCATGAGAAGAGTTTGTTGAAGGTTTGTTGAATGTGTTTAATGATAGAGTGGCAGATATAGGGTGTTTTGGTCGAGGTGGTGTGCAAAGTGAGAGGGTTAGGGAGAATGATTTGGTAAAGAGAGAAGAGGTAGTAAAAGCTTTGCCGAAGATGAAAGCCGGCAAGGCAGCTGGTTTGCATGGTATTGCAGTGGAAATTATTTAAAAAGGGGGTAACTGTATTGTTGACTGGTTGGTAAGGTTATTTAATATGTGTATGACTCATGATGAGGTGCCTGAGAATTGGAGGAATGCTTGCATAGTGCCATTGTACAAAGGCAAAGGGGTTAAAGTGAGTGCTCACATTACAGAGGTATAAGTTTGTTGAGTATTCCTGGGAAATTATATGGAAGGGTATTGACTGAGCGGGTGAAGGCATGTACAGAGCATCAGACTGGGGAAGAGCGGTCTGGTTTCAGAAGTGGTAGAGGATGTGTGGATCAGGTGTTTGCTTTGAAGAATGGATTTGAGAAATACTTAGAAAAGCAAATGGATCTGTATGTACCATTTATGGATCTAGGAAAGGCATATGATAGGCAAGCTGTTAGAAGCTGTCAAAAGTTTTTATCGAGGATGTAAGGCATGTGTACGTGTAGGAAGAGAGGAAAGTGATTGGTTCTCAGTGAATGTAGGTTTACGACAGGGGTGTGTGATGTCTCCATGGTTGTTTAATTTCTTTATGGATGGGGTTGTTAGGGAAGTGAATGCAAGAGTTTTGGAAAGAGGGGCAAGAGTTGTGGATGAGAGAGCTTGGAAGGTGAATCAGTTGTTGTTCGCTGATGATACAGCGCTGGTGGCTGATTCAGGTGACAAACTGCAAAAGTTGGTGACTGAGTTTAGTAAAGTGTGTGAAAGAAGAAAGTTGAGAGTAAATGTGAATAAGAGCAAGGTTATTAGGTACAGTAGGGATGAGGGACAAGGCAATTTTGAGGTATGTTTTAATGGAGAAAAACTGGAGTAAGTGAAGTGTTTTAGATATATGGGAGTGGATTTGGCAGCGGATGGAACCATGGAAGCTTAAGTGAATCACAGGGTGGGGAAGGGGGCGAAAGTTTTGGGAGCGTTGAAGAATGTGTGGAAGCCGAGAACATTATCTCGGAAAGCGAAAATAGTTATGTTTGAAGGAATAGCGGTTCCAACAATGTTATATGGTTGCGAGGCGTGGTCTATAGCTAGAGTTGTGCGAAGGATGGTGGTTGTGCTATGAATGAGATGTTTGAGAACAATATGTGGTGTGAGGATAAGAGAGATGTGTGGTAATAAAAAGAGTGTGGTTTAGAGAGCAGAAGAGCGTGTTTTGAAATGGTTTGGTCACATGGAGAGAATGAGTGGGGAAAGATTGACCAAGAGGATATTTGTGTCAGAGGTGGAGGGAACGAGGAGAAGTGGGAGGACAAATTGGAGGTGGAAAGATGGAGTGAAAAAGATTTTGAGTGATTGGAGCCTGAATATGCAGGAGAGTGAACGGCGTGCAGGGAATAGAGTGAATTGGAACGATGTGGTATACCGGGGTCGACGTGCTTTCAATGGATTGAACCAGGGCATGTAAAGAGTCTGGGGTAAACCATGGAAAGTTCTGTGGGGCGTGGATGTGGAAATGGAGCTGTGGTATCGGTGCATTATTCATGACAGCTAGAGACTGAGTGTGAACGAATGTTGCCTTTGTTGTCTTTTCCGAGCACTACCTCGTGCACATGCGGGGGGAGGGGATTGTTATTTCATGTGTTGCGGGGTGGCGATAGGAATAAATAAATGCTGACAGTATGAAATATGTACATGTGTATATATGAATGTCTGTGTGTGCATATATATGTATACGTTGAGATGTATAGTTATGTATATTTGCGTGTGTGGATGTGCATGTATATACATATGTATGTGGGTGGGTTGGGCCATTCTTTCGTCTGTTTCCTTGCGCTACCTCGCTAACGCGGGAGACAGCGACAAAGGAAAATGAATCAATAAATAAATATATATATTTATTTATTTATATTTATCTCCCACTTCTCCTCGTTCCCTCCAACTCTGACACATATAACCTCTTGGTCAATCTTTCCTCACTCATTCTCTCCATTTGACCAAACCATTTCAAAACACCCTCCTCTGCTCTCTCAACCATACTCTTTTTATCACCACACATTTCTCTTACCCTATCATTACTTACTCGATCAAACCACATCACACCACATATTGTCCTCAAAAAACTCATTTCCAGCACATCCACCCTTCTCCGAACTCTATCCATAACCCACGCCTCGCAACCATATAACATTGTTGGAAAAACTACTCCTTCAAACATACCCATTTTTGCTTTCCGAGATAATGTTCTCGACTTCCACACATTCTTCGTCCCCTCCCTCACCCTATGATTCACTTCCGATTCCATGGTTCCATTCGCTGCCAAATACACTGCCACATATCTAAAACACTTCACTTCCTCCAGTTTTTCTCCATTCAAACTTACCTCCCAATTAACTTGACCCTCAACCCTATTGTACCTAATAACCTTACTCTTATTCGCATCACTCTCAACTTTCTTCTTTTACACACTTTACCAAACTCAGTCACCAGCTTCTGCAGTTTCTCACATGAATCAGCCACCAGTGCTGTATCATCAGCAAACAACAACTGACTCACTTCCCAGGCTCTCTCATCCACAACAGACTGCATACTTGCCCCTCTTTCCAAAACTCTTGCATTCACCTCCCTAACAACCTCATCCATAAACAACTTAAACAACCATGAAGACATAACACACCCCTGCCGCAAACCTACATTCACTGAGAACCTATCACTTTCCTCTCTTGCTATATGTACACATGCCTTACATCCTCGATAAAAACTTTTCACTGCTTCTAAGAACTTGCCTCCCACACCGTATATTCTTAATACCTTCCACAGAGCATCTCCATCAACTCTACCATTTGCCTTCTCCAGATCCATAAATGCTACATAAAAGTCCATTTGCTTTTCTAAGTATTTCTCACATACATTCTTCCACACATCCTCTACCATTTCTGAAACCACACTGCTCTTCCCCACTATAATTTACCAGGAATACTCAAAAAACTTATACCTCTGTAATTTGAGCACTCATTTTTATCCCCTTTGCCTTTGTACAATGGCACTATGCAAGCATTCCGCCAATCTTCAGGCACCTCACCATGAGTCATACATACACTGAATAATCTTACCAACCAGTCAACATACAGTCAACCCCTTTTTTCATAAAATCCACTGCAATACCATCCAAACCCCATGCCTTGCCGGCTTTCATTTTCCGCAAAACTTTTACAACCTCTTCTCTGTTTACCAAATCATTTTCCCTCACCCTTTCCCTTTGGACCCCACCTCGACCAAAACACCCTATATATGCCATTCTATCATCAAACACATTTAACAA